>NC_137773.1:28340176-28529967 GCF_963455305.1 Plecotus auritus
AGACGCTTTGGGAGCTACTTGAGGGAGGAGGGGAGACAGCAGCCTCTGCCTACTTTACCCTTTGCCTGAGGGTTGCTGGACTGGAGGCCCCCCTCCACGGAGTAATAAGATTGCACACTTATTACTAATTAGGCCCCGTGACTCAGTAACACTGATTTGTTTAGAAAACCTTCTCCAGGGTTTCTCCTCTCACAAGCTGGTGTAAGAGGGGCCCAACCCTTGTCTCAAAGTCAAGGGCAGGTGAGGATGGTGAAGCCACACCCACAACCAGCAGGGTTGGGGTTGGGGGCACTCTCAGCCTTGTGCTGGCACCTCCTCCATCAGACCTTGGGAAAGAAATGTATTTTGGTCGGAGACACACAGCATTTTAAAGCTCTCTCATTAATGAGAGAGACATAACTGTGATACTAGTGTGGAAATACTCAAGGAAGAACCTCCAGCTTGAGTCCCAGGCTTAACAGATGCTATTTTTATCAAATGCTTTCTATTCTGTGACATGCTTTGCTTACTTGTTTTTATTAGACAAGTCAGGAAAAGTCCACATTTGATTTCTCTTCTTTCTGGCTCCTCACCCTCCATTTGTGGGAGGGGTGGTGGTTTAGGCAGGGGTCCCTGTCCTTTCAACAGAGTGTAAGCTTCAGCCATCTGAGAACTCACGTTGGTGCCAAAGCATCCATAAATTGGCTCTGCTGCCTTTGCAAATGACGACTCGTCCGGTCCTGGCTTCACCCCATCCCAGATGGCAGAGCTGAGGAGACAGGAAAAAATACATATTTCAGAGTCTTTACAGCATTGTTCCTCCCACCCCCACTTCCTGTGAAGGAGGATTTCGTCTTGGCCAGCTAGCTTCTGAAGCTTTTCCTGTGCAGAATGTAGGAAAATGTGGGAAGGGATTCTGAATTGTGCAGTGCTGTGGGTGGGATGGCTTGGTGGGTCCACAAAAAAAAAAAAAAAAAAAAAAAAGAAGAAGAAGAAGAAGAAGCAGGGCGTTACCTACTAAAGCAAAATAGATCAGAAGGTGACAGACATAAGAGCCAGGAGTGGGTTGAACTTGAGGGAATTCAAGAGATAAATTAAAGGGGATTGGAGTAGCCGCTGAGCTATCACGAGGAGGATATGGGAGATTTTTCAGAAATGTTGCTGGTGCTATGAATGGAATCCACCCTCCCCCTTGGCATCTTGGAAATTTCAGTAAATACATAAATTGGTTTCAGTGCTATTTTTTGTCTGAGGGACTGGATTTACTCTCTCATCCAAACTACTGAAGGCTAAAGTTCATGATGAAGGAGAACCAACCTTCACCCCTCTTCTCCCACCAACACAGACTGTAGCCAGAAATTTCAAGCTGGTATCCGAGGGCTGGGTTTAGCAGCGGTCGCCAACCGGTGGTCCGCGGACCACTGGTGGTCCGTGAGGTCTGAAAGGTTGGCGACCGCTGGTTAGACAGCAGATATGTCTTGTCTGGTTTATTGAGAGTAAATTTTTTCAAAAGGCACCATTGAAAATTGGGATTTCACATTTTAAAAGCCTGCATTTCCTACTTCTAAAAAATTGAAAAATCTGGCAACATAAGACTCTCATTCTCCTAAGGCAAAAATAGGCTCGTGCTCTCTAGTTAACCCCGTACCCACCGCCCACATAAGGTGTGCACTTGCGCATACACCTGGCCTTCCAGCATTTGTATTTCCTGCCATCTGGTAATGGCAGGTAAGATAATTAGGGCTTGCTCTCCTGCTGAGGACAGTAAGAAAAGCTGGACCAAAAAAAAAAAAAAAATTAAAATCAGCTTGAAGGCCTCAAAAAGTTAAAAATATAATAAAAAACTTGCCAAACCAAGATCTGGGAAAAGATGGGCATTCAGGGAGGTGAGTCCAACAACTGGGGATTCTTTTCCCTTTAGTACATTTACTGCTTCTGGAAGGACCACTAAGAAGCTAAACATTGATCAACTGCCTCCTGCACACCTCCTATTGGGGATGTGTCCCCAACCAAGGTACATGCCCTTGACCGGAATCCAACCGGGGACCTTTCAGTCCACAGGCCGACGCTCTAGCCACTGAGCCAAAGTGGTTAGGGCTGTTCAGAATTGTTTACCAGAAATAAATACTACAGGGTGTTCTTTAAGCAGAAGGAAAATGAGTTAAGATGATAGGGTATAGATGCAGGAAGAAAGGAAGAGCAAGGTAAACATTGGTTTAAGGGAACTCAAAAGCATTAGACTGTAAAAAACAACATAACCATGTCCACCCGGGGTTAAAAAAATATAAATATACACAAGTACATGTAAGTCAGGAGCGGGGGGGATACATGGAATTAAAATGTTCTAAGGTCCTTGTATTATTACAAAAGAAGATAAAAATACCAATTGGCATTAAACTTTGATAAACCAAAGAAACATATTTTGATATCTAGGATAACCTCTAAAAGAATAGTGAAAAAAAGGATACAACTTCTAAGATTATAGAGGGGAAAATAGAATATCCAACCATTCCAAAAGCAGGCAGGAAAGTAGAATAAAAAGAACACAGAGCATGTGAGATAAATGAAAACATTTAACAAGTTGGTAGATTTAAATCCAAATATATCAGTAATTACATTAAATGTAAGTTTAAACAAAATACTTCAATTAAAAGTCAAAATGTATTGAACTGAGTAAAAGAATCTATATACTCTTTACAAGAAACATCTACAGTTTTAAAAATGTTGAAAGTAAATAAATGGTGGAAAATATATTAATAGTATATGTTAATATCAAAGTAGATTTTAAGGCAAAAAGCATTACTACAGCTTTTTTATCATTATGTACAGGGATACATAATGATAAAAAGTTCAATTGTACATACCTTTAGAAATCTGAAGGTAAGATCGACAAAAACCATAAGTAGAGCCGAAACCGGTTTGGCTCAGTGGATAGAGCGGCCTGCGGACTCAAGGGTCCCGGGTTCGATTCCGGTCAAGGGCATGTACATTGGTTGCGGGCACATCCCTGGTGGGAGGTGTGCAGGAGGCAGCTGATCGATGTTTCTCTCTCATCGATGTTTCTAGCTCTCTATCCCTCTCCCTTCCTCTCTGTAAAATATCAATAAAATATATTAAAAAACAAAAACAAAAAAAAAACAAAAAACCATAAGTAGAAGTGACCAGACAATTGAATAAGGAAGTAGATTATGAGAACAAGATTAGCAAACTTGACCTCCTGGACATATATAGAATATTGCACCCAACAATCACAGAATTCACCTTCCCCAAATATTTATCACTCCCCACTTTCCAAGCAAACAAGAGGATTGAAATTCTCCACCCCATTGAATGCTAGGTGTGGCCATCAAACTTATTTTGGCCAATGAAATGTGAGTACAGGTAACTTCCAGGTGCTGGTGTGTTAGTAAACACATCTCCCCTTTCCCTCAGTCTGGGTCCTTGACTGAGAATGACACGGAGCAGAGCTTGCCAGCCAACCTGTCAATGGACATGTTAATGTCAATGAGTGAGAAATAAACCTTTGTTATTTTAAGTCACTGTAATTTGGGGATTATTTATAACCACAGTATAACCCTATCTATCCTGACTAGTACTGGTACAAAAAGAGAAGGACTTTTTTCCAGCCACAGAGGTGACCCAGTTTTGAAAGAGTGAAGAGTTCTGGTGAGTTCACTGTGGCTTAAGCTCCAGGAAGGTGAGATGGAAACAGGGCTGTGGCAGTGAGAGCAGCTCTCAAGAAGAGCCTGTGAAGACTGGCTAGAGGCAAGTTTGGAAGAGCCTTGGACTTAACCATAAGACATGGATATTGTGCTGAAAGTTCAAGGATTTCTAGAAGTGGTGATGGATGAATATCGGTAGTAATGGAGAGGATGAGCTAGGGAGAATCTAATCAGGCGAAAGGAAGAAGTTGGGTAGAGAGCTATTCTCAATGAACATGTTATATGGTTTTCTTCTGCCCCCTAGAGGTAGCTGTTCTTAAGAATTTGGTGAGAATTTCTCCAGAAACTGCATGTACATGCAAACACACACAAGCCAATTTTAAAAACACAGATCAGATCAATTCTGAAATTATCTGCTATTCTGAAATTTTTTCCAATTAATAGTACTTCGTGGTTATTTTCAGCAGCATCTCAAAGAGATTTGCCTCTTTCCTTTTTATTGGCTGTTTAGTATGTCATTGTATAGCTGTACCATAATTAAGTAACCATTCCCTGTTAGCAGATATTTAGGCTGTTTTCACTAGTACAAACAATGCTTCGGTGACCATTTTGTGAATGATACTAATACATTTTAATGTCTTCTTCCTATAGACAATAAGACCAGTTCTGCTACCATTCTAATGGTGGAAATTTTAGGCTGGTGACAAACACAAGTAATACAGGCCATTTGAAGCCACGATTTTATTTAGGGGGTGCCTCGTATGGCTGGATTATGCCCAGAATAGTATCTTAAACACAGTGGGCACACTGAATAAGGATTTGTTGAATGAATGAATGAATGAATGAGTGAATGAATGAATGAATGAACAAATGAATCCACATCCACTGTAGACACTTGTTGGGCCTGCCCTGCCCTCATCTGTAACAGGATTTCTCAACCTAAACTCTACTGACTTTTAGGGCTGGACAATTCTTCATTGTGGGGCTGTCCTGTACATTGTAGAATGTTTAGCAGCATTCTGGCTCTGACCCCGTAGGCGCCACTGGTACAATCCCAGTTACAGCAATAAGAATGTCTCCAGAAACTGCCAAGGGTCCCCTGAGGAAACATTGCTCCTGGTTGAGAACCACTGATTTGTAATATGGGTTGTATTTGTCTAAGGGCAAAGGCCCTTTCTAAAAACAACCCACTACAAAGTTTGATCCCATTTCTACCCAATCCTCCCACATTAAAATGACCTCTCTTCTTGGATTTTCACAGAGATTTCTGGATGTCTTATTCTTGGTCCAGATTTCACTTCTCTAGGGCCACCTGGCCCGTCCCCAATAAGTTAGGTCAACCACATTGTACATTGTAAATCCCCATTACGCATTCTCTAATTACCAAACACTCCTCCTTGGAAGTACTTATCAAAGTGAATTCTTACATTTATTGTAGTAATTATTAAATTATTCTGTGTCCCTCACTCAACTTCCTAGAATTTGGCATGTTACCTATCATTTTTTGTTCACCATTTTTATATATAGTGCCCGAAACAATGCCTGACACATATTAGGTGTTCAGTGTGTGTTGGATGGATGAATGGATGGATGGATGGATGGCAGCCTGTAATTAGTCAGCACTAGGGTATAGCAGTATTTACCCACTTTTGCTCCCGTGCCTTTTAAAAGAATTTTGAAAAATAATGTTACCTACACCAACATTTACAAGTTGATATGTTAAACGTTCATCATTAAGTCCATATATATTCAAGATAACTTCCAGCATATTATAATATTGGGATTTAAAAATTAAACTGTGTTGCCAAAACCGGTTTGGCTCAGTGGATAGAGCATCGGCCTGCGGACTGAAGGGTCCCGGGTTCGATTCCGGTCAAGGGCATGTACCTTGGTTGCGGGCACATCCCCAGTGGGAGGTGTGCAGGAGGCAGCTGATCGATGTTTCTCTCTCATCGATGTTTCTAGCTCTCTATCCCTCTTCCTTCCTCTCTGTAAAATATCAATAAAATATATTTAAAAAATAAATAAATAAAAATTAAACTGTGACATCATTCTCTAAATGTATCTATTAATTTATTATCCTTTCCAATATTTTCTACCATTTGCTTTCACAAAACTGTTCCTCAAGTTCAACGGATGGAAGAAACAAGGTTGTTAAATAAAAAATTCCTTAAATAATTACTAAGGGGAGCTGAATTAAATTATTAAAGGAAGCTTCCAGTTTGGGGGCCTGGACCTAGGGATTTTTACATTTGGTGCAATGGCAACTTGGCAAGATTTGTGAAGGGTGTGAACCCAGACACATTCGCAGGCAAGCCAGTTTGAGGGAAGAGTTCCCATAGAAATTGAGAACCTGGACAGTGATTCTCTAAAACGAATCCTTGGTGTGCCCCTTGGAAAGTCTTCAAAACCATCGTCCTGAGGGTAATGCAGCCTAGTGGCCTGCAGAGGGCAGTGTTGGACAAGCTGTTGGGCTCCATCTCAGGCTCGCCCTCAGGGTAGCAGAGAGAAAGGGCAACTGGCTTTGAACGCAGTAGGGAGCCCAGGCTGGGCGGCCCAGCCCTGTCCTCTCCACTGTGTGTTGTTTGCACAGTGAATTATTCACAGGAAACCAGGAGAAGGCGGCCAGAGACTCTCCATTCTGTACCTAGAATCACCCCCTGTGATTATAAACAGATGAAAACCTCATTCACTCTTCCTCCCCTTCAAGAATTGAGTTTGGGGGGAAAATATTGGGGATTGAAGTCATGGGACTGAGTCAACCATGAGGTTTTTGCTTTTCCTCTAATGAAAGGAAAGTAACAGTGTCATCTCAATAATGTGTTGCTTCAGGAGACAGTGAGCTAAGGGCGGAAAGCGTCTGCCCTGAGAGTCGGACAGAGGGAGGCTCACCTTTGGAGCCAGCCTCTGCCTTCCTGATGTCAATCAGAACAAGGTAGCCTTCACGGGCTGTGGTGAGGCTGAGGGACACAATGCAGGAAAGGTGGGCAGCATATGACGGACATGTAGCAGGAGCTCAGTAAGTCATGGTGATGATGGCGAACAGCATGACACTCCACTGGCATTTTGCCAAGCAGGAGTGTCTCCGAACTTTCCATTCAAGTCTAAAGAGGAAGGATCCGAATCAGGCTATTCAATAAATGTCTTAGGTTTTTCAAGCCTATGAGTTAGAAGCAGAAACAGCCGGAGGAGGAACAGCAGAGTCGAGGGATTCAATGTTGGAGCCTAGCTCCTTGACCCTGTGCCTCCCAGGGCCGGGGTCCCACCCCGATGTTGGTAAGACGGTCTGTGTGTCTAAAACAGTGTGTCCGTGGTGACCCTATGTATGTGGACTAGATGACGTGTCGCCAGCCTCCGACATAAAAGCAATTGCTTTGTTCACTGCATTTATCCTCTGTGAAACCTCCAAGAGGGGGGGTGAACTAGTGGAAATAAAGTTAGTCATTTGGACTAATTGCTTGGATATATTCAAAGTAAGGCTCTGAGCGGGACCCCTCCCCACTGCCTTACGTGGGGAAAGGTACCAGGGACTAGTTCCGAGAGGCATGGAGACAACTTGGACGAGATAACTGTCCTTTCACCTGGCAGCTGGCCAGCCCCCAAATAGCACTCGTGTCCAGTCCAAAAATAAGATCACATGGGATGGGGAGAAATAAATACGCAAGTGCGTGTCCTTGGGCTTCCCGTGGGTGCACCAGCATTGGCCGTACCAACAGGCACCCCAGGAGGGTGGCCTGGGGACCCCTCTGCCACCTCCTCTCCAGGCTCCAAGACTGGGGAAACAACCTGTGCCAGGGAGGGTGTGGTGTGTGGTTGGCACCCAGCCCATCTCTTGGGGCTCCCTTGAGCTCCATTCACATCAGAGAAGGAGCAGGAGGGAGAAGACAAGCGGATCCAACAGCCTGGAATCCTCCTTTTGTTGAAGGACACTCCCTTCTGATGGCGACTGGAAACTCCCTTCCTGCTGCAGCGGCCGGCCTGCCCTGGTCCTGGTAGGACAGGGTGGACGCTGTGGACCCTTGCAGCTGCCGTGCCCCAGAGAGAAAGTGCCCCAGAGCCAAAGCACAGAGGTGAGTACATCTGTTTCTCCAAGGGGCTCAGACTGCCCTGGACTCTGCCTGGCTTCAGGCTTGCCTCAGCATGAATGCTCTCCCCACCCCCTTCCCCCTCTCCTCCCTGATCTGAGTCTCTGCGGCAGGCTTGAGTCCGTGATGGATGCTAGAGTAAATATCCCTGTACTCTCTTCTTGCATTCAGAGGCCCATTGGCTCCCGGAAAGAATGGGGTAGGTCTAGTTCATAGCAGGGAAGCAGGAAGCGATTCCTACCGAGTGAATTATCTTTGCTGAGACCCACGAAGACGTTTCGCAGGAAATCGTTAGACAAATCCCATTGCAGTAGAGTTAATGCTTCGTTTTTAAAAGCTCTGCATGAAGTAGGAGATGAAAGGATGCCAGCTGATTCTTGGTAATTGGGCAAAAGGGGAAAACACGGAAATGGGATATGTGGAGCTTCCTTTCCCCTCAGCCCCTGCTCCATCTCTTCCTGGCTTCTTAGGGCCCTGCAAAATGTACCTAACAGATCCAAGGAATGCTTTCTTGTTTGAGAACAAGAGGAACAAAATGAAAGGTTCGGGGAGAATTATTCTGTAAGCAGAGTCAAAGCACAAAGAAGAGAAAGATATTTTGCAGAGTCTTGGTTTCTCCTTCTAACATCTGCGCACTCCCAAACACGTGACATGCATGTACCTGTGCGCATTTAGGGACATGTACAGAGGTCTCCATCACTCGTACACAGGTACCATTATTCCTGGTTACACACCGCCCCTCGGCTATGGACTACAAATATCTATGCTAGGGATAGGCCAACACAGTGCTGGTGGGAACAAGACAACTACCAGAACAAATCAGGATTCTTTTAGTAACAATGGACTGAAACCTAGTCTGTGGGGATGAAGGCAAAACAAAAAGGAAATGTTCCCCCTTGTGTAATTGAAACTGCCAGGGCTTTGGTGTGGTAAGATCCAGCAGTGCAGACAGTGGCATCTCGAATCCATCTTTCCCCATTTTTTGGCTTTGCTTCCCTGTGTCCTATTCTGTTCTCAGGAAGACTTATCTATCATGGTGGCGAGATGGCTGGCAGCCAAGTCCAGGCTGACACTCTACGGGCACGGCCACCCTACAGCAGTTCTAGCTACCGTCTCAGGGGCACATTTCATTGCACCAATGTGGCTCCTGTGCCCATCCCTCCCTGGGGCTGTAATCATCCCTGTCCAAAAACCACATGGACTGAAGGCCAGGAAGGGCTGGGTCCCCACAGATGCTGAAGGTGCTGGTCCCGGAGAAGGGGGCAGGACAGCCAAGGCTGTCTCTCCGCTGCTCTGTGCGATAGTCTCCATCCAGAGTCAAAGTTCTTCCAACACAACTCCTGCTCCTTTTCTCTCTTATAGCCCACACACACTTACTAGTGACAGAGGTTGCAATGTAAAGACAATGATCAAAGCAGGTGAGTAGAAGAACCCATGGCATGGCATTTCTAGAGACCCCTGGCAGTGCGAAGTGACTCTGGCTCAGTGCCCAGATTGAGTCACCATGTCCAGACCCACTGGACACCCTGTGCTCACGCAGGTCTCCCCTCCCCACTCCTGTCTCCCTCTGCTCTGCTGCTGTGAACCCCTCTTGCCTTTCAAGGGAAGGGGTGCTGCCTCCCCGAGGCCTCATCTGGCCTGTCTGCCTTTTCTGCTGTCTCCCTCTCTGAGCATGACGGCACTGATTCTCAGCATTATCTGTGCACATGTTCTTTAAGAACCTCATGCATCTAAGTTTCTCTCGCAGCTTGAATTTTACATTTCTGGGGGAAAATTAAATTTCATCCCCAGCCCTCTTTGTGGTGTCTAACACATAGTAGGTGCCCGATTAAGTGCTTCCAATTAATTGAGCAACAAACCAGCCTTACTGAACAGCTTAGAGAGGATGGCTAGATTTCTTGAGGTCCTTAATTCTGATTTAAAAAGTAATAGAATAATTGTAGCAAACATTGAACTCTGAAGGTATGCTGGAGTCCCTATAGGCATTGTGTCAGATAATCCTCATAATGACCCTGAGGCGCAATTACTGCTATTTTTCCCATTTACTGGATGGGAAGACTGAGTCTGAGAGAACAGACTTGTTGTAGATCAATCAGCTAGTAATTGGTGACATGGGAGTTAGAGCCCAGGCATGCCTGCCATCTCATTTCCTATTAAATTCATCATTTACGTGTTTATCAGTGGGGCTTCCTGGTGCCTGATTTTAAAGAGCAAGAGGCACAAGTGATTGGTCAGGAAGCATGAGGAAGCTCAGATATTTTAGATCCCCCTTCTGCCCCCTGTGCTCCCAGTGCCTCTACAAGGGGTCCTTATTAGCTTGTACCCAATGGTGCAGGGTCACACCCTACCCCAGAGCCAACAAAAAGGTCAAGAGCACAGCGACTGTACAAAAGGAGGTGCCTCGGGGGTCTGTAGAGAGCAAGGAGCTTTTTAATTAGATGAGGGTAGACTAGTCTTTGGGAAACAGTAGCTGGAGCATGGGCCTTAGAATGCGAGCTTGCCCCTCTGGCAGCCCATCATTAGGCATGACCCTGACCTTTCTCCTGCCCCCAGACCAGGGGGACCAGGCAGGAGGCCTTCCTCCGAGGTAGCTTGCAGGATTCTGAAAGCAACCAAATTCTAATCTCAAAGAAAGCCACACTCTTGAGAAAATGGTCACTGTTTTTCTGTGCTATCGGTGCCTCTACACCCAGACACTGGTGTCAAGGCTGGTGCAGTTATCAGTGGTCCTGGAGGTATCTGCATACTAACCTGTGGCTGAGCCTCTTCTGAAGAGCAGATCCTATCTGACTGATGTCCGGAGTCCTCACAATATCCCGTGAGAGGGTCCGAGAGCTGGTGCACAACTGGGGTTTCTTTTGGGGATGACAAAAATCTTCTAAAATTAGTGGTGAGAGCTATACAACTTTGTGAATATACTAAGACCACTTAGTTGTATACTTTAAATGGGTGAACTGCATGGTATATGAATTATATCACAATAAAGTTGTGGAAAACCCAAACCATGGCTAATGAGATACTGATCCCAGTGACAGGGCTTCACTGAAAGATGTGGTCTCACCCTGTCTGCCCTGATGAGCTTCTGTCTTGATTCACTGCATTGGCCATGGGCCACCCAGACACTTCAAGTAGAAAATATATAGATGGAAAACATAGGATCCATAGATTTCTCCACAGTCTAATCTAGGAGGAGTTTTTTCCTTCTTTCTTTGTACAGATCATTTAAAATTTTATGGGCTCAGTCTCACTATCCTATTTCCATTTCTGGGTTTCCAATCATGCTTCCAAAAGCAGTCCCCATTCGACGATGATAACGATGAGTTCCTCTCATGCTTTCCTGTAATGTTTTCCTTTAAGGTTTGTCTTATTATAGTTAAAGCTGCAGTTCCTCGGGAATTTAAGCAACAAATGGGGGATCCAGGTTTTTGTGTGCATGTGTTGTTGTTGTTTTGCCAAATAGCTAACTAATGATTAGATTGAGAGTTTTAAATTTGGGCTTAAAATGAGTTTAGGGTATCTTATAACTTTCTGAAATTAAATGTAAAAATAAGTGTGTGAGAGAGTGGGGTGGGGTGCGGGGGGGAGAGAACCCAGGGAAATAGTTATAGACCTTGTGAGAGTCTCAAGGGTTTTTTTGTGACTCACAAAAAGCCACTGTGCTCTCTGTATTTCATAACCTGGGGTCCATGTAGACCAGCTGAGCACCTCCCAGCGACTGACACAGAGTCCAAGCCAACAGATCTGCTGTTAAACAATTATAGGGGAGGCCTGATCCATGACTCCTGGGTCAAGTTCTCTGTCACGTGTCAGGTGAGGGTCACACCACCTTTCAGTTTGACATTTTACTGAGATGGAGAACCAGCTGCAACTCTAACTGGCTCCCCGTGAATCGAACTGTAGGTTTCTAATCATCCACTGACAAATCAATGGAGCTGAAAAAAAACGGGGGGCCCTCCTATCACAAAGAATGTGAGGAGGCTCACAGTGCAATAAGTATAGATAAATATAAAAGAGGAAATAGAACTACAAAGTGGAAATGCCCCTATAAAGAAGGTGGCAGATCCTATGTTCAGACTCATGCCTTCGTGTAATAAATATATATGCAACACCCACTGTGTGTCTAACAGGCACTATCTAGACAGATGGTTCTCAAAGCGTGGTCCCTGGACCAGCAACATCAGCATCACCTGGGAACTTGTTAGACTTGCAAATTTCCAGGCCCACCTAAGACCTACTGAATTAGATACTCTGGGGTTGGGGCCCAGCAATGCAGGTAGTTCTGATGCACATTCGAGTTTGAGAAGTACTGGTCTAGGGACTGGGACTATAATGATGATAAGACAGATAAAATTCCTGTCTCCTCATGACGTTTACATCCCAGTGAGTGTGTGGTAGGGGGAGACAGAAAACTAATAACTGAATAATTTTCAGATAGTAGTAGGATCTATGAAGAAAAAGATCTATGTGAAGGACAGTGGAGAGAGGCTGATTTAGAACAGGTTGTCAGGGAAGGAGATAGTCTAAAATGAGACCAGAGTGGTAAGCAAGAGCCAGCCATGCAAAGAATTAAGGGGCAGAAAATAAATGCATACACTTTAGACAGAGGGAACAGCAAGTGCAAAGGCTCAGAGGTAGGACCATGCTTGGCTTATATGAGGAGCAGGGTGACTGAGCACCATGAGCAAGGGGTGAGTAGGGGATGGGTTTGGCGAGGCAGGTGGTGGTAGCAAGTTCAGCTTTGTTCTTAGTGCCAGGGAAAGGCACCGGACAGTTTTGAGCAAGTAGGGACATGATCTGTTTACCTTTTAGCAAGATCCCTCTGGAATGAACTGTAGGGGGTAAGGGTGGAAGCAGGGAGGGCAGCTAGGAGGATATTGCAATAATTAAGACAAGGAATATTGGTGCTTGGATGGACTAGAGCAATGCGCAAAGATCCATTAGTAAATGAAAAACAAACAGCAATTCAGGACATTGTGCATAGGAAATTGTTTTTAAGCATACACACATTCAGGAGTACAAAGACATTTTTTTCCCTTGAAAGGATCCAGAAAAAAAAGTTAATAGTGGTTACCTTTGGGGAAAAGGGGGTTAGTGAGGGTCATTTTATACCTTTCAGTGTATTGTGCATTTTTATGATGTGCACAAAGCATTGCTATTCTTTAAAGATAAAAATATTTTGTTTTATTTATTTCTTTTTTTAATGTAATAAATCCTTATTGTTCAGATTATTACAATTGTTCCTCTTTTTCCCCCCATAGCTCCCCTCCACCCGGTTCCCACCCCACCCTCTGCCCTTACCCGCCCCCCCACTGTCCTCATCCATAGGTGTACGATTTTTGTCAGGTCTCTTCCCGCACCCCCCACACCCCTTTCCCCCGAGAATTGTCAGTCCACTCCCTTTCTATGCCTCTGATTCTATTATATTCACCAGTTTATTCTGTTCATCAGATTTTTAATTCACTTGATTTTTAGGTTCACTTGTTGATAGATATGTATTTGTTGTTCATAATTTTTATCTTTACCTTTTTCTTCTTCTTCTTCCTCTTCTTAAAGAATACCTTTCAGCATTTCATATAATACTGGTTTGGTGGTGATGAACTCCTTTAGCTTTTTCTTATCTGTGAAGCTCTTTATCTGACCTTCCATTCTGAATGATAACTTTGCTGGGTAGAGTAATCTTGGTTGTAGGTTCTTGCTATTCATCACTTTGAAAATTTCTTGCCACTCCCGTCTGGCCTGCATAGTTTCTGTTGAGAAATCAGCTGACAATCGTATGGGTGCTCCCTTGTAGGTAACTAACTGTTTTTCTCTTGCTGCTTTTAATATTCTCTCTTTGTCTTTTGCCCTTGGCATTTTAATTATGATGTGTCTTGGTGTGGTCCTCTTTGGATTCCTCTTGTTTGGGGCTCTGTGTGCTTCCTGGACTTGTAAGTCTATTTCTTTTACCAGGTAGGGGAAGTTTCCAGTCATTATTTTTTCAAATAGGTTTTCAGTATCTTGCTCTCTGTTTTCTTCTGGCACCCCCATAATTCTGATGTTGGTACGCTTGAAGTTGTCCCAGAGGCTTCTTACACTATCTTCAACTTTTTGGATTCTTTTTTCTTTTTGCTTTTCCGGTTGAGTGTTTTTTGCTTCTTTGTATTTCAAATCTTTGACTTGATTCTTGTGATCTTCTAGTCTGCTGTTAAATCTCTGTATAATATTTTTTATTTCAGTCAGTGTATGCTTAATTTCTAGTTGGTCCTTTTTCATATCCTCGAGGGTCTTGCTAAATTTATTGGCCTTTTCTAGAAAATTCTTGAAAAACCTTATAATCGTGGTTTTGCACTCTATCCAGTCATTTGCTTTCCTCCATTTCTTTCATTTGTGTTCTGTTTCTTTGTCTCTGCATTTTGGCTGCTTCCCTGAGTTGATCGAGTGGCTTTGTGTGCTAGGTGTCCTATGGGGCCCAGTGGCTCAGCCTCCCCAGTTACCTGAGGTGGATACTCTTGGTGCACCCTTTTGTGGGCTGTGTGCACAGTCTTGTTGTAGTTAAGCCTTGATAGTTGTTGGTATCACTGGGAGGACTTGACCTCCAGGCCAATTGGCTGTGAGGATCAGCTGTGTCTATGCTGGGAGAACTTCTGTGCTGGAGACACCCTTATGAGACAAGACTTGCAAAAGCCTCTGTGCTCAGCTTGGATGGGGCAGAGTCTCAGGGCAGAGCAGACAGTATTGGTTTCCCGTCAGCCCTACCCTAATAGGCCCCTGTGTCTCAGTGTCCCGTGGTAATCGCTGCAAGCACCTCTGAGAGAAAGCCACCCTGGAGTTCTGCCCGCTGCCAGACAGTCCAGTTTCTCCCTGAATGAGTCTGGATCCCCAGAGTCTTGCCCAGAACTGGAGTTCAGTGCAGTCGGGAGCTTTTGTCTCCCTCCCGCTTGAGAAAGCCAGCCACGCACTCAGTTGCCAGTCCTCTCCACTCATGTGTCTCAGTACCTCTGCCTCCTGCAGCTCCTCTGAGTCTCAGTGTGCTTTTCTCTTTCTTTCTAGTTGTAGAATTTCCACTCAGTCAGCCTTCCTATGGTTCTGGATGATGTCCATTTTGTCTTTTAGTTGTAGTTTTGAAATTGTTGTGTGAGGCAGCAGTTTAGGTGTTTACCTATGCCGCCATCTTGGTTTCTCCTCAAAGTTAAAATATTTTAAAATAAAGATTGAAAAACTGAGATAGAGGGAAACATAAAATAGAATAAGTGATGGGTGATCAATGTCAGAGAGAGGAAGCCCACCTCCCATAGGTATGACCCTTTGTAAGCATCCTGTCCAAAGGGTGATGGAGAGTCAGGCTGACAAAGTGGTGTGACTCTTGTTCTTGTATTATAATGGGGACAGGGCGAGGCATCTTCCCACTGGAAACTGCTGGACCCTGTTTCAGGCCTGCAGCTCCAGTGATATTTGTGGTTATGAGGTCTCCTTGGGCAACTAATACAATTTCCTGTGGACATCTGCTGCATTTCCCTTTGCCTGTTTGTCAAATCACTTCCCTTCTTTTTCTTGGCAGCTGGTTCACCATGAGGCCAGCATGCCCTTCATCTAATTGCATGATTGGGCATAAACAGAAGGAAATCCTTCGCTGGAGGGAGAGAGTGGCATGCAGCATCTGATTTCTCCTATCAGCTGATGAGGATTTGTTGAGTCCCATTAAGGTCAAATGAGATTAGAAAGAAAATGCAGTATGTCTGGTGTGCATTCCACCTAACTGTATCACTTATGTAAACAGGATAAACAAAGGAGAAATTTTACAGCAAATATTGACTGTCAGCTTTAAGATTCAAGGACAAGAAGCCAGGGCTTATATGTTATACCTGGAGAGAAATAAAATGTATTTATTGGGGACATGTTGAACCCTGCTGATTCTCTCATGCTCTGATTCTTTTTTCTTGTTGGTGCAGTTAAAAAGTGATTGTTTGCCCCGACCAGTATGGCTAAGTGGTTAGAGTGTTGGCCTGCAGACTGAAGGGTCTCAGTTTCTGTTCTAATCAGGGGCACATACCTCAGTTGCAGGATAGATCCCCACCCAGGTCCAGTGCAGGGGAGAGGCAGGCAACCAATCGATGTCTCTCACATTCATGTTTCTCTCTCTCTGTCTCTACCTCTCCCTTCCACTCTCTCTAAAAGTCATGGGGGCAGGGGGGAATATCCTTGGGTGAGGATTAACAACAAATATTTAAAAATTATTGTTTTATGTCTTGATTTTCAAAGGCACTGAGCACAGAATAAGTAAAATCGTGGAAATGCCACATTCTCTTTTATTATCCTTCTAAAGTGCTTATGAGAGGTTTAGAGCCACTTTCTAAAATAGCAACTGTGGAAATGCTCGAGAGTGAGTCAATCTCTTAGGATGCGGAAGGACAAAAATCGCACCTTCGGCAGCAGCCACATCTCTTATGTGGATGACTCTGGCCAAGGCCACACCTCTGTAGATACACCTACCGGGCTTCTACTAGGACTTTTGATGGTCCTCCAAATCTGTCATTTTCTTCCTTGGTCAGACCCAGCCTCTGCAGCACTAGCAGACTTGATTATAAGGTTTTAATCACAGCAGAAAAGTCATTAAAAGTGGTCTCAGAACTTTGAGGAAAGATGGGGTTTCTGTTACATTCTGTGTATTGGGTCTAGCGTACTGTGGGTGCCTAATACATGGCTTCCACAGCTATTAATTATTTCAATCGACTATTTCCTGACCCGGAGCTGGAGCTTTTCTGAGGCCAGACTTTAAACTAGCTATCTCCATATCCCTTCCCACACTAAATGAGGCCAAAAAGCATTAACATATTTCATGACTCAAACCATCTGAATGTATATTATTGAAAAGATAAATCTAGATACTTGATCTGGAACTTGAAATAAATAGGGAACCTGAGGGATGTTAAACTGCAATTTTAAGACATTTCAACACTGAAGGGAATTCTATTACAGTAAATACTTTAAGGACCCAAGGCGCCATTCTTTCCCAGCATTTGGACAGGAGCATTTCCGAACACCTGATATGCAGGAAGGAAACTCACTTCTCTCAGTAGTGAGGGGGCGATCCTTTGCCCAAGAGCTGCGCAGTTTGTTTGTGTTTAACAGCATCTCACAACTGTGTGTAATGGAGAAACAAAACTGCAGTAATGACTTACACTGCCTTGCAGTTTCAAGGTGCTCTCACATTTTAGCACGTTTGATTGTCACAATAATCCTGCCAGCTTGCAGGGAAGACGAGCTTACGAGCATCTTGTTCATCTCTGTGAAGAGGGAGGAAATTCCAAGTCCTGAAGAGCTGAGTTGCCCAGGAATGGTCAACCCCACAGAGTGGGCAGGGTCAAGGGTGTTAACCTGGTTTCAGGCACAGGGAGCACTTTAACCAGGGGTGCACCCAGGAGACACTCAACCACATCTCTGGCCTCGGACTTTCAGGGTGTTTCCTAACTTAAAAATCTATCATTCCACGTGGTGAAAAAGAGTTAACACACACACACACACCAATGCAGCAGAACTCTCCAATATTGAGAAGACAATTATCCGAAATATTTTTATCTTTCTATCATTCAGAAGGCCCATGGGAATCATGCAGAGACTCAGGGAGATTATTATTATTTTTTTAATCCTCACCTGAGGGTATGCTTTTCATTGATTCTAGAGAGAGAGGAAGGGAGAGAGAATAATTGATGTGAGAGAAAAACATTGATTGGATGCCTCCCATAAACACCCCAACTGGGGATCAAACCCACAACCTGAGTATGTGCCCTGACCGGGAATCGAACCTGCAACCTTCCAGTGCATAAGACAACGCTCCAACCAACTGAGTCACTCGGCCAGGGCAAGATTATTATTTTTTCAAAGTATACTGTCAGTACCTGACTATGTGAAAGTAATTGGCAGTTCATGGAGGTTCCAGTTCATAAAGTTTGGAGAAACAACCTTTTTCTGCTCCTTCAGGTCCCTTTTAGGAGAGCTGCTGCTTGTCATGATCTGAGTCATGTGATGGGTGTGCCTCTAGCTCTCTGTCACAGGAGGTGAGACGAGCTTCTCTGAGGCTCAGCCCTGCTGAGGGCACAGGAAAGGCTCCCCGGGTGACCTTGATGAGTGTGGAGAACAAGCTTCCACCTCCAGCTTCCCAGAGGAGGGAGAGGCCAGAGAGCATGTTTCCAGTTCCAACAGGTCAAGCTGTACCTGTCTGTCTGACTCATCAGGTGGGGAGGCTTGCCCACACGCACGCACACACACACACTCTCACACTCACACTTCCTGGGCTCACATGAAGAAGGAGGGGATTCTTCATCCTGTTTCCATTGGGTCTCTTCAAGGACACTTCCTGATCCATGCCTTTCGGCCCATCTTCAGTCCCCACCTACTAACCAAAGAATGATTTGCACAGGCCGCTTCCTGCCTTTCTTACCCCATTCCTGGCCATGGCATAAAGATGGTGTGCATGGTCCTCTGAAGAAATCCCCATCTCTGAAGCTGGGCTCACCTGATGGTCTGCCTCGTGCAGCAGGGACAGGCTTGACCACTGGTGCGGAACAGTCTCTCTGCAGCCCTAACCGAGATGACCACTGCCTTGCGTGGCTTTGCAAAACATCCTCTGCAAGGCTTGGCTCTGGGAACGCCACCGACAGACACACACACACACACACACACACACTCTGCCACACACACACACACACACACACACACACTCTGCCACACACAGACACCGACACCCTGTGTAGGGATGCCAGATGACAGGGCAGCCTTCTGAGTCCAGAGAAGCATCTCTGAGCCACGACCTGCTGTTTCCCTGGCAACCGAGGCCTCAAAATAAACAGGATTCTGCTCAGACGGGCCAGTAGTCCATTTGGTTCAGCCATTTGCCCCTAGACAAACCACGCTAAAACAACACCCGGATAGTTGCTGCCACTGTCTGCTGTCTCAGCCTCCCTTCCCTGCTGGCCAATAGCTTCGCGTTCCTGGGCCTGCTGCTAGCTGTCCAGAGTGGGGAGCGCTTAGAGCTCTGTGTACGTTTCTGTGGGTGGTTGTCTAAAGACAGGTCCCCTCTGCTGATAAACAAGGCCAGGGAGAGACCTAAAGGCTGACATCTCAGCCCTCCCCCCACCCCCAACTGCCTCCCTGCCTCCCACACAGCCCCGTGGACTGGTAGCCGGCTCTGTGGCATGGTGTCTGGAGGCGGACCAGCAACCTGGTGTGCATGCCACGGCCCGTTCCCTCTCCCCACACAGAACTGCAGAGAGAGAGAGAGAGAGAGAGAGAGAGAGAGAGAGAGAGCGCGAGCGAGCGCCGGCTTGAGCCTGCCAGGGAAGCACTGCAGCGCAGTGACAGTGACAAACACAGCAGAGGACGCCAGGCGGATTCCCTTCCCCTCGGAGGGAGAGAGGCACAGCCCTCAGCCTGCAAGCCCTCAGGTAAGAATCAGGCTTCTGTTCTGGGGAGCAAGAGCAGGTTATATCCAAATGTGAGGGTGTGTGTGTGTGTGTGTGTGTGTGTGTGTGTCTCCGTCCGAGTGCAAGTATAAGGCTACATGGAGAGAAAAGATAAAAGGGGGAAATGAAGGCTGTAAGATGTTTTAAGCAAATACCACTGCAAAGAGCATGCCTGCAAGTGAGCACCCAGGGGCTCCCCTCTGGCTGGGTTTAACCGTGGAACAGACTGCTCTGGGGGGAGGGCCTGCAATGGCACCGGCATGCAAAAACAGCACTTGCAGTTCAGAGACTGTCAAAACGATCCTGCACCAGGCTGCCCCATTATCTCCGTCCCCCCACTCCGCTGCCAGGCCGATGACTGGAGGGGGCGGAATGTTCTCATTTACTTCAAGTGCTGGATGCAGCCCTTGTGGTTGGCAGAGTTGAAAGCTGTGGCCTTAGCGAGTGGCTGGCATTCTCCTGGTGTGTCACACTCACCCACTCGAGGAGCCTGGAAATTCAGCTGCCTCAGAAAGCTTGTCTACTGGGTGAGCACCTTAGACTGTAATCAACCTGTTCCTATAAAAACCTGGCTGACATGTAGGATTATCTGCATATATTTCGATAGGGTCGTATTCTGAGGGCCCCCCGGTCACCTGCATTACTTCTCACCTGGCCTTCTGATCTTCTTGGAAAATCACATCCTCATTTGAGATAGGCACTGGCAGAGAAGGAGCAGGAATGGCTAAGCCAGTGGGCACATTCTCTGGCACGTACGCCAAGCCACACCCACATCGCGATTACATGACCAAAGTATGCAAGGCTTCCAGACAGGAGCGCTTGAAAAATTCAGACCTCCGGGTGCTGTGGTGGGAATTCCAGGCATTTGGTCAAGTACACAGTTTTCAGAGACCCAAGAGGGCAGGCACCCACCTGATCCCACATCTCAGGTCCAAGAGCTCTCTCTGTGCCCCGGCAAAACGCAAGCACGGCACTTTCTCTCACTGTGTACATCCACCCCCACTGCTGTGCCTTCCTTTCTGCTTTGGTGACTAGCACTTTCCCTTCCCTTTGCTACAGGGATTGGATTGTTTATGAGTTCACTCCACAAACACCAGTGGGAGGACATGAGCGTCTGGGCGGAGGGCGAGCCAGGCTCTGCATGAGGATGAGCCAGCCTGAGGGTGGCAAAGGGCTGAAAAGAAATGGGCTTTGCAGAGTGGTGTCTGGTGAAGGGCTGGCCAGCTGTTTACTGGGGCCATTAGTGTGAACGAGTGTAGATTTTGGTTCAGACTGTGATTCATCGTCACAAATTCCCTTCTCCTTTGTTTTCTTTGTGTTGGTCATTGAGGGCTTCCTAGGAAAGTCCCCTTCTGAGATTGTGTATCTGAAGGAAGAACACCAGACCTGCTGCTGAGGGCAGCCGGCAGGCTGCCCTTTCTCTGCAGGGCCTGCTTTTATCACAGGAGTAGATGGATTTGCAAATGAAGTCCTTGATCAATGGTGAAGTTAATACACAAAAAATGAAGGGAGAAAACACTGAGTTTCTTGTAAACTCCCTCCTAAATCTGGTGTGCACTTACCCATATGTGGCTTGCCTGGTTCAAAAAAAGGATTTAAGGAAGCAGAATTCAGTTAAGTGGTTTGAGTTTATGGCAGCACCAACCATGACGATCATATTTTCAGTGACGATGGTGGATGGACACCCATACGCTCCTTCCACGCCTAGCAAAGGGACAGACAGACGTCTGATCCCAGGACAGAGTGTGTGCTTGTTCACTTTGCTGATAAGCATTCTGCGGATTCTGAATCAACTACTGAGGCTCATGGAGCAGCCAGCCCTGCAGTGCTAGCTACTGGGATGATGGATCCTGCAGAGTGGAAGGTCCTCATGAAACAGGCATGCCTGCCTGGCGAATGCAATATCCTCAGTTTAAGATATGGGAAAGATAATATTCAGTCATTTCTGCCACAGACATACCCTGGTTTAGGTAAATTTAACACCTATACATGACACATAAGTTGAATGGGAATGAGTATTTTTTCCTCAAGAAAGGATCTGCTAATCAACAAATATTTATTGAGTACTGACAAGGTGTCCCAACTCAAGATGTGACAGCACCAGCCCACTCAACCATAGAGAAGGGAAGGGACCTACCTGGGAGGGCAGGTAACAGAGAATGAGCTGGGCTGGCAGAATGTCCAACTCAGGTGCGAAGTGAAGGTGTCCAAGATATAGGAGTAAATACAAGCACCGGGCCAGTGGCCTACAGGGAGAGAAGAGGATGAGTGCGAATACTTATTACTTTGATTCCTAAATTTTATTATTTAAGAAAAGCAGCATAAAATAGTGACTGAATGTGTAGATTCTGCAGCCAGACTCTCTGAGGTTCAAATTTAGATTCTGACACTTATTAGTTCTGTGACCTCATGCTTCAGTTTCCTCATCTGCAAAATGGGGTAATAAAGTACCAACCTTGTTATTGAAAGGACCAAATAAGTAATGCTCTCAGCACAGTGCCTAGTTTGTAGTGATTACTGCCTATATGCTATTATTGTTTATTATTGTTATTACCAGAGGCCTGGTGCATGAAATTCATGCAGGGGTAGGGTCCCTAGGCCTGGCCGGTGATCAGGGCCTTCCAGCTGCCGTCTGGGGCCTCCCTTCATTCCACGCTGCCCCCTGGTGGTCAGCGCACATCATAGTGAGCAATTGGTCTCCCGGTCAAACTCCCATGGGGACAATTTGCACATTAGGCTTTATATATATATGTATATTATTGAAAGGTGAGCACTGAAAAGGCTGCCCACAGGTGGATTTGTTCCAAAGTCCAAAATGACACTCTGTGAGTGACCACTAGAGCCACATTTTGGGCAGCCTGGAGGTGCTATGGCTTTGTGTAGAGATTTGCTTGCATCTCTAAACATCCAGAAACAAAAGAACTTTGTGCTGATTACCAGCGTTTCTTGAGCCCTTATTTTGTGCCAAGCACTGTGTTTGGCTTTACGTGTATGACCTCACCAAATTCTCATTAACAACCCTATGAAATAGGGGTGTTGTCGCTGCAGGAATCGAGGCGTGGTGGGCTGGGCCATTTGCCTAGGGTCACACAGTTACCAAGTGGCAGAGCCACACCTCACACCAGGCTGTGTTCCTAACCGGTATGCCATCTGTATTCTGGGGGAATCACTGGAGGTGTCTTGAGAGGTAGGTGGAGTTTGGTGACAGGAATTCAAGAGCAGGTGATATCTGAAGATCTAGAAAGTAGGCCAGGATTTGAAGCTCTGCCTAGAGGTGCAGGACATCAGCTTGGCCCATGGGCAGAATCTCCACCTTGAGGACCTATGACCTTTGGGACCAGGTCTTCAGGAACAAGGCATGAATACAGGCAAGTTGGCCTCAGGTCCTCCTGAACTAGACAGTGATGGTGTCCAAGAAGAGAGGAAATGGTGCCTAACAAGAGACAGAGGCATAGAGGGTGCTGGGCCAGGACCCCTTATCCCTCAGGCCTAAGGTCGGAGGTCATCTTGAGCTAAGCCTGAGGTCAAGACTGGATGACTCCAATTGTGGAGAGAGGAGAAATAGACAATCCAGAACTTAGTGCCTGGGTGCAGTGAAGTTTACACTGATATAAAAGGCTTGACTTGCCAATGCAATCCCCGAAAGGAGAACATTCAAAATGTGATTTATAGAAATTTGTTTTATGCATAATTGCTCACGACCACTTCTTTGACTCCATCAGAAAGGCGCTCCCACCTTGCACTAGGGCTGTGTAGATGTGGGGGTTTCTAGTGGACAAGACTCACCTTTGCCCCTCTAGGACCTGTGGTCCACTCTGGGGGTTTTCAAACTTGAATCTGCATAAGAATCATAGGGGAGCTTGCTTAAAAATTAGGTTTCTGGGTCCTGCCATAGAAGTCCTAATTCAGCTGGGTTCCTGAAGGACCCAGGATTCTGCATTTCCTGGGTAGGGGGAGGTGTCTCTGATGCTTTGGTCCACAGACCACCATTGTGGACGCCCAGGTCTGACAGTTGTTCTGGTTCCCTTGTCTTCATTACTGTTAATGAGAACACAGAGTCGCGTGGCCTGAATACATAGCAGTTAGCCTCTTCGTTGTCATCACTTTTGTCCTGAATTACCACTTTTCTTGGACTAGGCCTCTACTTATAATAATAACAGTGACAGCACACCTACTGCATACTGAGGTATCATGTACCTGGGACAGCACTAAACCCTTCACATATGCTATCCTCTCATTCCATCTTCACAACCATCCCATGAGTTGGGTGCTGTTATTATCCACATTTTACACGGGAGGGGAAAGGTCCTATTGCTAGTGACTGGCGGATCTGGGATATGAACTCAGGACTGGCAGATTACCAAGGCGCAGGCACGCAGCCCCTAGGCTAGTCTATGAGAGTAGTTTTTGTTCTTTGTCCAGTCAACTCTTCTTTCTCACTTGTGGGTGTTCCTCTGGTTCACATTCCTAACTTGTCCACCCCAGTTCCCAGACGCCCATGCAATTTCTTCAGAAGATGATGTGTCCCTGTGCTTCCCTACCTTTACTTCATTCAGGAAGTCAAAAAGGATTGGGGCAATGGGCAGTGGAAGGTAGGTATTATGGGTTGAATGGTGTCCCCCTCAAATTCATGTTAAAGCCCTAACCCCGCACTATTTCCGAATGTGACCTTATTTGGAGATAAGAGGTAATCAAGCTTACATGAGACCTTTAGGGATGACTGGTGTCCGTATGAAAAGGGGAAATTGGGACACAGAAACTCCCATAGAGGGAAGGTGACGTGAAAAGATGCGGGAAGAAGATGGATCTGTGGTACTTGTTATGGCAGCCCCAGAAAACTACTACAGGAGGAACATGGGTTCCCTCTCTAGGCACTCTCTTTGGGGCGATGAAGTTGAAGGCCAACGCATTATGCCAAATTGTGGCAACTTTGCTTTTTCTTTAACTTTCAGTGCTTTTCTGTTGCCGTAAACAATGTTCTTTGGAGCTACAGGTAGGCCCAAGGCCTAGGAAGGAAGAAGGAATGAATAGAAAGAATGAAGAGGGAGGAAGGAAGGGCAAGTAAAGGAAAAAAAAAGAGGCAGGAGGAGGACGAGGAGAGAGAGTGGGGTCTGGGATACTTGAGGGCCATTAATGACCACTTCAGGTTCATTCAGCTCTTTTGCTGAATGAACCTGAAGTGGCACCTCCTGCATGCCAGGGAGCATGCTAAACTCTGGGCTGCAACAGAGACTGCATCTGTTAGTCCCAACCTAATGAAAGTTTGAGGCCAGATGGGGATGCCAACATGAATCACACAGTAATTCTCCTGAGTGGTCCATAGTAGATATGCAGAGGGCCCAGCCCAGTCAGGGGGTCTGAAAAGCTTTGGAGAGGAGGGTTGAGATCTGGAGGGTCAGCAGGCATCAACTGGGTGAGGGCAGACTGTTTCAGGTGGAGGGAAGAGCATGTGCAAAGGTTACATGGTGTGAGGAAGTGTGGCATCCCCAAGGAAGCAGGTGTGTGCGTGTATGTGTGTGTGGTGGAGGGGCAGGGGGGCGCGGGTAGTCAGGCGAGGGCCAGACCATGGCAGCTACAGGCCCCAGGACACCATGATCTGCTTAGTTATATTTATTCATGCTGAGAGATGAATAACTTGTTTCCAAAGAGGCCTCCTGGCAGCTTTCTCACCTTCTTGAAAGTCACCCCTCTTCTCCAAGGTGTGGCTGATGGCCATCGAAGGCAAAAAAGTGATGCCGAGAACCCAGCAGGGAGTCATTGATGTAGGATGTTCCAGCCCTCACACCCAGGGAGGCAGACAGAGGGCTTGCCTCCGCCCCCATCATCAGTCTGATGGGAATAGCAGAGACAGTTGGCATTGATTAATCAATGTGTGCGAAGTGCTACCCCGATACCTCTGGGGACATAAAGAGCTTCTAGAAAATCAGGCTCTTCTTGTCCTTCCTCAGAATTTCCATCAGAATTTAGAAACTGGCAACTGGTGGAAAGCTGAGAATGTTCCAGAATCACTCCCCGGAGTCCACACAGCAGGAGAACACCTCCCTGGTTAGGAGTCACAGGCAGAGTGGGCTCAGTTTCCTGGCCTGCAGTGATAGGTCAGTGTCCACAGGAGCCAGTGTTCCTCCTTAAAACCTCCAACCGAGGGTTTTTGTGTGTTTGTTTGTTGGTGTTTGAGGTGATAATGGAGATGCAGGTCGGCTTCAGAATAGCTCCTTCCCAAGGATAAACTCCCCACTGGGTTGGCCACACAAAACTTGGTGCCCTTCTCCCAGGTCGGTCCTGGATGTCTTTGCTGAGGGCTCAGGAAGCAGCAGCCAAGTTTGGAAAGAGAGCTGACAGGGGAGGCCAGGAATTCTTCCGACAGTTCCAGTTCTGACCCATCTCCCATTACCCTGTCATGATTTCAGAGTGACAGTGTGTGGGATGTATTGGCAGGACAGTATAGAGCTGAGAGCATGGGCCCTGGGGTAAGACTGGGTTCGAATTCTGACACTCAGTAGCTCCATAGCACTGGCCAAGTTGCAAAGCCTCTCCATTTCTATAAAATAGAGATACTAGGGCACCTGTATCCTAGGGTTGTTGACAGGAACAACCCTAGGATACAGGTGTGAGTTTATACAGGTGAAGTCTATAATGCGTGTACGTGTCATGTTATCAGTGTTAGATGCTCCTATCCCACAGCGTTGGTTTAAGAATTTAGTGAGATAAGACATGTAAAGCACCCAAAATATTTTAGTACACAATGCATAGCGCATAGTATTTTATCAATAAAGTAGTAATTATTATTACTACGGTCAAGCTTTGCAGTCTGGCTAAGGTTGTTTCGAAGCCTCCATATGAATGCATTTGAATAACAACAACAAAAAGATCCTGCAACATGAAGGTCACCCACTGCCCTGCTGTCCCTTGTTAGTCTCTTTTGTTCCAAAGGACATTGACCAGCCTGTGCTTTTCCAGCACTTAAAGTCCTCATGTCAGGAACCTGGAACTAGCAAAAAGCAAAAGCCCCTTAAAGAGTTAAAGCGCGGAGCAGACACAGGCTCCCTGTGCAGCAGCTTTAAATGCAGGCGTTTCCACCACCAGGTAAAGCAGCGTGAACTTCAGCGGGCTTCTCTCGCTGGGTTCAAAGGCTTGGGATTCCCACCCACCCATCCAGGAGGATGGGTGCAGCTCTTCAGGCTCTCACCCGGGCCCCAGCCCTGGGCTGTGAGTTTAAATCATTTGAAAACTGACTGTCGGGATGGGATGAAAGGGATGGCCGGCTGTGGGTTGTAGAAACTGCGCTGACATTTAGCATGCAGGCTGCACCGTGCTCCGCCCCTCCCCGAGTTACGTTGGGTGAGGAACTGGTCCTCTCGCGCTTTGGTTTCCTTCGCTAGGTAGAGTGGAGGGTGCCTTCCTAGGGGGTGGTTGTGGAGGTTCACCAGAGGTGGTGTGAAGGCTCCAGCTGTCTCTCTCAAGATACTTGTTTATTTCCTTCCCTCCCCTCCCCTCCCCACCCCTTCCCTTCCCTTTCCTGTGGCCCTCCTGACCATCACATAGCTGTGGATGTGGGGAGAACCTGGTGGTGACCGCTGGCTTAGAGGCTATGAATATTCCCTGCACCAGGTGACCATGAGCAGATCCCTTGGCTTCTAGAGCGGCACAGAGAGCTGCGTGGGAAGGGGTGCCTGTCCCAGTCTGGAGAGGGGATGCTGGCAGCCCCATACTCAGCTCTGCCCCTCCCTGCACCACCAGGGTCAGGCTCAGAATATGGGTTGTCACCTGGTGCTCACCTGTGTTGTCAGACCTCTTACTAAGTAAAGTGTGAAGGTTGATGGTCTCCCATCAAGGAGGTGAACCCATTCCCCCCATCTGACCCTTCCCAGGCGCCTCCCCACCTCCCAGTGAGGCCTGAGGGTTAAGCACACAGCTGGTTCTGGGTGGGTCCGAGTACAGGCAGTGCAAGTGGGGGAGAGCGTTTCCAAGGCGATGTCCCAGTTGTTTCTGGTGACCCATTGACCTGACCCTCCCCGCCTTGCACTGCCCCAGAACTGGGCCAAGCCCTTGGAAGGCGGCTACACCTTGGGATGTCTGGCTGGGGCCCTGCTGTGGTGGGAGGTTTGGATCCCACGCTGAGATGGACCCTGGGGAAGGTCAGGGCAGGCTGAGCCAAATCAGGCCGCGTCACCTCTGTTACCTCCAGGCCTCTCCCTCTTCGTCTGACAGCATGGCAGTCAGATGTCGGTGCAGAGGCCCCTGTTTTAGGAATTGTAAAGAACACCTTAAAAAGCAACAACAACCTCTAAGCACATCTGACATTTGTCAGACAATCGCAGCCCCAAGTCAGTATTTTCCCCCTTAGTCAGGTTCCTTTCCCTTCCTGGCCAGTCCCACATCCTGCTGGGCCTGCGTTGGCCGCTCGTGTTTCTCATTACCTCTCTCCCCTCTTCTTTAAAGGCTTCCCACTCCAGCCAGGGGTTTTATTTTTAAACTTGCACAGTAATGCTAGGGCTGAGCAGGACACACTGCCCACACTCACAGGAAACTGGGCAGCCTGGAAAAGTAGCCCCCTTTTCGAAGACTTCCTTTCTCCCTCCCTCTCTTCCTTTCATATTTATTGGGCACCTTCTCCTTGAGGGGCCCTGCCCTGAGGACAAAAACAAAGGACAGATATGGTCCTTGCCCTAGAGGAGCTTACATTCTACTGGGGGCAGTGGAGAGGGGCCAAAGCGCGCGCGCGCACACACACTCACTCACACACACACTCACACACTCACTCACACACATACTCACACACACACACTCACACACACACACACTCACACACACACACACACACACACTCACACACGCACACACACACACACGAAGTAGGCCAACACGTAAATAAAATAAGTAGAACTTGTGATAAGATCTAGTCTATAAAGGTAACAAACAAGGCACTGGAACAAGAGAAGCTGTTAGAAATAGGTGGAGAGAGAAAACCTCTCTAAGGTGACACAGACTGAAGACCAGGATAATGAGGGTGCCCTGCCTGCAGAGAGGAGGGGTGCAGACGATCTTTGTGGAGGGAAGAACATGTGACAAGGCCCTGACGTGGACATGGGTATATGTACTGGAATCCAACAGAAGGCAGGATACCTCAAGTAGAGTGGGGTGGGGGGTGTCAAGATGGGGGTGAAGAGGTGTGCAAAGAGTTTGGAATGTGTTCTGAGTGCAGTGAAAAGCCATTGGGGGATTAGAATCCAGAGGGGACACGCAAGGATTGACATGTGAAGACCCTCATTTGGTCTCGAGCAGAGGGTTGACTCTAAGAGGTCAGGAGGATGGCAGAGACCTGAGTTGGGAGGCCTTGGAGTCATGCAGAAAGGAGGTGATGGTGACGGAGGCTGGAGGAAGCAGGGCCACAACTAGAAACAGGCTGGCTCTTCCAGGAATTCGCCTGCTATTAGACATTCTCCTTCCAAAGAGCTCATAGCACAGTATCTCACGCTTATAAACAGAATAGAACACTCAGGCCCAGAGTTATAGCATTGGCCAGTATAAGCAATAGAGTGTAGCTATCCTATTGCCTGGAACTAGTCATGTTTATTAGGTTTCCAAACACAATTAAGATCTTTATCCAACGTTGGCTCCCCAGATTTTCTAAAGGTGCATAAACACTCCCCTCTCTCTTTGAACCATGGCAGCTCTCTCTGTCCTTTATGGCTTTGGCTGGGGTATGAAGCCAAATGGCTGTGACTGAGTCATCTCACCTACGTGCAAAACTCACAGGTGACTGTATGTGCCTGAATGACCTGAACAGTGGTCCCTGCTCTCCAAGAGAAATACAACTGTGCTATTGCTCTTCCGAAGGAAGGAGATAGAACATGAACTAGTCCAACAATGTAGCCATTCTACATAGAGTAATAATAATGATGATGATGATGATGATAATAATAGCTAATATTGTTGTGTACTTTGAGGCACTTTACTTGAAGTAATTCATTTAATCCTCGAAAAAACTGATAAGGTAGGTACCACTCTTAATCCTTTTTACTGATGTCAGAGCTGAGGCTGTGAGGGAAGTCAATGATATCAGTGGTGAAAGAGGCGAAGTCAGTTGGCCTTCACTGGAGGGACACCTCATTATGTACCAGGCTCGGCTGCTGTCTGCTTTCATCACTTCTGTGTTTTTAAACCTGCACAGAAAAGACCTGAAGGAGATCATCCAACATGTGAGCAGAGCAGAGATATGTTTTAGTTTTTTTAATGTTTTGACTACATGGTGCTTGGTACATAGTAGATATTGAAAAACGATTTGTTTAATGACATTGTTGAGTTAATGAATATGTGTTACTTAAAAATTATTTTACATACTTAAGTAATATTTCATTATAGGAAATGTAAGCAATAATGAAAATAAAATTTAAGAAATTTAAAAAAAATGAAAATTTATCCATCATCCAGAGATAATCGTTGTTAAAATGGCAATATTGATGTCTTTCCAGTTATTCCTCTTGTGTTTATGTCTGTCTGTCTGTCTCCCTCCCTATCTATGCATGTGTGTGTGTATACAAAAAAAGTGGAATCATACTGTATTTATAGACTTTAACTTACTTCCTCACTTAGCAGTATGTCATGGGTGGGCTCCATTCTTCTAAAAATTCTTCTAAGAAATTTTAATGGTGGCAGCACATTCATCTATAATGTATTTAGTAAGTCCTCTATTATTAGATATTCAGTTTGTAGTCACTATCTATAATAATAAAAGTGTAATATGCTAATTAGACCAGACGTTTTTCCGGATGTCCTTCTGGACAATCTTCTGGATGAAACTGGGACTTTTAGGGAAGCCCAGGTCCCAGGTGCCAGTAGGAAGCTGGTGCCAGCAGCCAGGGGAAGGAAGGCCTACTCTTGCACGGATTTTGTGCATCGGGCCTCTAGTTATTAATAATGCTGTATTGAATATCCTTCTCAAATCATTTATGCATAGTTATATCACTATCAAAGACAAAAGAACATTAAACAATATACTGAAATACAAAAAGGAGAAAGACACTTAATTTTAGGGTTCTTTTGGGTAGGCCAACTGGCATGTTTCTTGCATGTATCCTTCAGTATCACTTACATCTTAAGAGATGTCATTTAGAGTACTTCCCATTTTCCCAGCTCCTTGTCATTCCCCATCTTTCAAATATATTTTTGGTGCAATTCTACCACAATGGAAGTGAGTTAAGAAAAAGCTCAGTTGTGGCTGAAATATGGGTCTTGAAGTTATACAACTGGGTTTAAATTCCAATCCTACCTCTAAGCCAGTGGTTCTCAACCTTTCTAATGCCGCGACCCTTTAATACAGTTCCTCATGTTGTGGTGACCCCCAACCATAAAATTATTTTCGTTGCTACTTCATAACTGTAATTTTGCTACTGTTAATGAATTGTAATGTAAATATCTGTATTTTCCGATGGTCTTAGGTGTGGGTTCTCATAATAGTAGCAAAATTACAGTTATGAAGTAGCAACGAAAATAATTTTATGGTTGGGGGTCACCACAACATGAGGAACTGTATTAAAGGGTCGTGGCATTAGAACGGTTGAGAACCACTGCTGAGTGTGTGAGCACAGGCAAGTTCATTTTTCTGAGCCTCAGTTTCCCCATGTGTAAATGGCACATGCCTCAGAGGATGTAATGAGGTGAAAACCTTACAGCTCTCCTGAGTATGTGCCCAGCACGGAACAAATGCTCAGAAACATTGGTTACTATTACTATGAAGGTGAAGGGAGACTTCCTCACAAGCACAGTTGAACAACTCCCTCCCAACCTAGCTGCGGGGTCTAAGGAAAATGAATTTAAAAATCACTCAACATATGCTCTGGCTATATTACCTTTGTGTGTGTGCGTTGAAGTCTAAAGTGTTAAAAAAACCAATTAAGTCTTTTTTTCCTTTCTTGCCAAGAACCAGGTTTGTTGGAGTAGAGAGACTATATTTAAATTCTTTTGTTCACAGCTGCATAAGAAATGTAGCCTTTCTTTCCATTTAGCCAGCTGTGTTTTATAACTGTCTACCCTAAAATAAAAACAAAGCAGGCAAAGAAAGCAGGACTGTCTACATCAATTCTAAATTGCTCTCAGTTTTATATAACAAAGTAAAAAATATATAACCCTGAAAACAGAGACCACAGAAGAAACTAATCTGACACATGTAGCATATGCCGTTTGTTAACACAGATTCCCTACTGATGCATAGTAGGTGCTCATTGAACCATGTTGACTACATTTCTTGAATATATGTTTTCCTTACAAACAGCAGGCTGGTGAGAAATAAATCAGTATATTCATTTAATCTAAATACTGTCGGGGCCTGTTCAGAGGGTCAGAAAAATATGTTAGATGATTACGTGACCAGATGCTTTTTGAGTTTGTAAGTTGAGTGTTGGGAAACTTTTCCCTCCTAATTCATGGCTCTTGAAACATGTGTATGATCTTAGTGGAACTGTGTAGGGATTTCTCTAAACTGCCATCATGGGGAGCCTATATGAGAAAGTACTTCTGACGGCCAGGCCAGGTTTTTCCATTTCTGTCTAACTCCAGAAAATGTCCAGAAAAATCTGAGTATATGTGTAACAGTGTATAAAAATGGCTCTAAAAAATCACAGATAACATGTCATTGTAAGGCAACCCAGCACTGGCACCTGTGAATGCCAGGTGGCACACGAAGAGCTCTACTTGAGCTGCTTTGTTGCATCCTTATACCCTACACGTGGGGCAGGCAGTGCCACTGGCCTCATTTTACAGATGGAGTCCTTGAAACTCAGAGAGGAGAACTGACTTTCTGGACTTATGTCCAGGAAGCCTGACGTCAGAGCCCACGCTTTTGACCACAACTCCCCATTTATTTCCTTACTGTGTCTCGGAAGGCCCCTTGTACTGGACGTCCTTAATAGGGGTGGCTCAATGGAGTAATGCGGACAATGAAGCCCAGACCAGGCTCCTCAAGGTCATACTGCAAATCGCAATTGCTGAGAGGTGGCTGCTTGTTTCCTTACACAGATTAACTAGGAAACAGAGGCACTTTTCAAAAGAAAGCTGACCATGTCAGGCTGAGTCAGTGGCAAAGGATTAGATGGAGGCTAGTTGAATCCAGATTAATGTAATCTGATTTGATCTGGGTGGTGACGTGCCTCAAGCACACCACCCTGTTGGACCAGGCGTCCAAAGCAGAAAACTTTGCTTTCGCACACAGCCACTGCCTCTGCCTGAGCCTGCGAGGAGCTAGTTAATGAGGAGAACACCCTCTCTCCGCCTCCCTGGACTGGACCCATTCATTTCCTTAAGGAAGGAAAGTGGTGTGGAGCCCAGGCCCTCCCCCTGGGCCTGCCCTGCTCTGCTCCAGACAGACCTGCCTTTGTGAGCTCAGGTGGGCAGGACCTCTGTGACAGCCCAAGGAGGTAGGAGAGAGCCAGAGGAAAGAGCTGAGATGGGAAGGTTGGCAAAGAGAAAGGGCTGGCTGCCCAAGGGGCTCTACCCAGGCAGCCACCACCAGGCCAGCCAGGGTGCTTCCTCCATTCCTTTCTGGGCATGAACGAGGCAGGAGCCATGCCCAGAGAGCCTGTAGGAGTGATGGCCAGGTTCCAAAGCCTGACCGCATCAGGCACTTTGACCTTCCAGAGACCCCCAAAAGAACACATCCGTAGTGTGGAACAGTTGGTAGTGGGAGAATGCCCACGCCTGCCATCTGATTGCTTCTCCCCAGCGACTCAGGAGGGACAAGGAAGGGTGGCCTTTTCTCTCTTCATTTCTTCACTTGCCTGGAGTTTGGCTTGTCTTGTGATCATGTAGATATCTTTATATGCCACCTTGTCCTCCATATCCTGGCTTAAATTCCCCATGTTATTTTCTGAATAGGTCAGAGGACATACAGACAGGCAGATGGACAGACCGATAATTAAATAATTGCAGGGGATCTTGTCTAACACGCTGCGCTTTCTACCGTCTGATTTAACGGTGCCACGCTGTTGCTGCTTTTCATGAAACCTTACACCACCCCATCCAGCACTTTGCATCATGTCCTCAAGATTTTTAGGTGAGCAGAAATGAGTTTTGAGAGGCAGAGAGTTTTTGGCATGTTCCTTCGGCCATGAGAGTCACTCTGTTGTGTTACAAATCCAGTGACAAGTCCTATTTCCACATCCTCCCCAAGGGGCAGGGCCCAGATGCTGCTCCTGATCCACCCACGTGACACCAGACCTTGAAGGTGAGCCAGCAAAGTTACAGATGAAAGTCTGGGTTCTGCTGACACTGGGCTTGATGTGGCAAGGCAGGACAGTTATGAAAGGTGGGTTGCAGAAGGGGGGTCTCACCTCAGAAAAGAAAGGTTTGCCAGAGAGCCAACCTGGGGAAAAGTCGGGAGCTTCATCTTCGGTGCTCACAAAATGGTGAATACGATTGACGCTCAAGGATGGACTTGGCAAAACCCATTTACCCATGGGACTCTGCAGTTTCCCCAAGAAAAGCCTGTCGCCTGTGTGCTGTGCTTGCCAAGGAAGGCTGGGCAATGCTCTCAGGACCCCGGAGAGCTTTGGGAGGGAAAGACCAGGGGAATCTGAAGAAATGGTGAGGCTGTGGGTGTGTGAGTCGTTAATGTTACAAACAGAAAGCTTGATTGATTTTGACACACAGACTTATTAGGTAGAGGTAAGAGGCTTTGAGAGAAACATGCTGTTTGCATTTAGGTCACGTATGTGTACTGGGGACTCCAGCAAGAACAGAGGCAGAGGTTGGGGGGAGCGATCAAAGGCACCAGAGGAGACAGGAAGATGAAGGGACAGAGCAAAGCCTTGTTGAGGGGAGGTCTTGGGACATTAGTTGCTTGAGAAAACCTCAGGCAGGGTTTGTGGTGGCCTTTTCCAGGGGCAGCAGCCAACCTTCTTTCCAAGGTAAATAGTTCCCGACGGAAAGTGTCCAGAGTCCTGAGGAGGAGAGTGCTGGGCAGATGGAAAGCTGCTCAGAAAGGAGGGTGGCAGGGCAGAGGTGGGGAGGTAATGGGTGGGGAATGGGGAGGGGCTCAAGGGGAGGCAGGCGAGGCTGCAGTCCTAGACACCAATGAGCTCACGAGGGTTCATTTGGGTTCTCAGGTCCCTCCCCATTGAGAATCAGAGGTGGATATTTTATAGTGGGGCTCTGAGGTGCCTCAGGAATAATAATACCCCTCTTTAGGAAACGTCATCTTGTTATGTAATCTTGTATCATCCTCATTTAATGTTTATACAATGCAGCACCATGCTAAGTAAGCAATTTACATAACTTTATCTCATTTATCTTCACAATAACCCTATGAGTTGTTATCCCCCTTGTGGAGGAGAGGAAAATGAGGTTCTAAGAGAAAAACATGCCTTACCTAGCTCAGGTCTCATGGCAAGTAGTAGCTGAGTCAAGACTTGCCCTCAGTGGGGTTGACTCCAGGGCCCAGGCTCCTGTGCCCCAGAGAAAAGGCCCAACCAGCCTAAAGAGCAGAAGGAAACCCCAGACATGAGCCAGGAATCTAGCACAGGAAACACAACCACACAACACCTCAGCTGCCACTTACTGGATGTCTACTTCCATATTTTATCAAATCTAAGACACCATAAATTGTAAGATATGTAAGATACACCATTATTTTATGTACCACTAAGAAAAAAAATGCTGTGCATCCTGGTTTTAGAGATGTTAAAATACCAAAAGAAAATTGCCTCTGAAGCTTGGTGAAATATTTTAAGTGCTATTCTGTGCCAAGAGGTCTGCCTCTACAATCTCATTTCCTCTCAACAACAGCCCTTTCTCATCACCCCCACAATACAGATGAGGACACAGGGCTCAGAGCAGCAGAGCCTATGCCCGAGGTCAATGATACAGAGCTAGAGAGCTGCGAGCCTGGATCTGTCCTCGGCAACCTCCTGCACCAAAATTCCTGTCCTTAACCACGTTGCCATTGAAAGAGATGAGAGGACACCTTTGTCATTTGTTCCTTTTGGTGGACAGCCAGCTGGGCCAAGCAGAAACACAATGGAGGCACCTGACTTCCAGAGAAAACAAACCTTGCCTTGTTCCTCTTCACAGCCTTATCTGTGACTGGGTTCACTCTGAGTCTCAAGCTCCCCGTGAACTCCGAGGATGCATCTTCAGGTTACAAGTTCAGAATGATCTTTTCAGCTCTGCCCATTCATTTCCTAATTCATAAGCTTCTTCTGACCCATTTCTCCCCTTTTCCAAACTGTAGTTGGTGATTTGTGCCAGATTTTGTAACATCATCCTTGACCCTGAACTTTCTTCTCCCACATCTTCCTTGCCTCCTCCCATGTCTTAACACTTTGGCTCCACCCTGGCTTGTTCAAGAACCGTCTTTGTGTATTAATCACTTCCCAGCCCTATTTCACTCTTCTTCCTCATCAAAGTTCTTCTAGCATCCTTGCGGGTTAAAATAAAAGTAAGAGGCAAACAAGGTGGGACAGGGAGGTTGTATGTGTGGGAAAAGCCAACTAGACAAGTTTTCTTGCTTTAATTTTTAACCTCAAGATCTCCATCCTCCACTGTGGGCTCTGTATCTACAAGCTGGCCTCTTAGTTTCCAATTTATGTCATCATCGCATATCCCCTCGCCCTCTGTCTTGACTTCTTGGCTATCCTTCCCATAGTTTTCCATTGTGAAGAAGGCAGTTGTACTTAACAAAACCTTCCTCATCTCTTGGAAACACCCTTGCTCCCTCCCCTCCCAGCCACTGAGTCACTCTTTCCCTTCACATCTCTTCTCAAAGACTTCCCAGCACTGGAGATGAAGGATGGGACTTGGCACTTTCCTCTTTCCCAATATTACTCTCCACTTCAATGGGAAATTAAAATCACAGCTTGGAAATGCCTCTTAAAGGGCAAACTTATTCTATTGGAACAGGCCCACTCTCTTTTTTCCCCCATGACCCTTCTTCTCACTCCTCTTCTATCCATCACAATCTCTCTTCCTTTTCTTTGCATGACTGTCTCAATTCAGCCTAACTTCCCACAAAGCCTCACTAAGGGGAACTTTGACAAAATTCCCACTTTCAGTATCTGTAAACCCTATTGGATGTTTCTTTTCAGTGTTTGATCTAAGTGCTGACAAGCTCAGTACAGATTTCTTTGCTCTAAGTTCCCCCAGGGCAGATATGTCTGCCTCACTCATTCACTCCTTACACGGCAAGGCCATTGTCATAAAGATATGCTCTGTGAATGAATGACTAGCAGGCATTGCTGGGCTTTTGTGTCTCTTTGGGATGAGAGCTCCATGAAGGCACCCATCCAACAAATATTTACTGAGACCCTACTGTGTGCCAGCCCCTCAGATAAGCATGACAGAATAATAAACAAAACAAAAATTCAAGCTCTCTTGGAGCTTACCTTCTCCTACAAAATGACTGTGTAAAAAAATTATTAAATTGATGTCTAGTCTTGGATTCTAAGTGTGTTGAAGAAAACCTTGAAATGACTGAAAGTTGAATTCATATTTGTCCTAGAAGCGCTAAGGAACTGGAAAGAAGAGTTGGTTAGAGAATGAGATGAGAACATTTTTAAGAGCTTTACTGAGATATAATGTACATATCATACAATTCACCCATTTAAAGTGTATAATTCAATGGGCTTTAATATATTCAGAGTTGTACAACTATTGCCACTATCTTTTCTCAGGACATTTTCATCACGCTAAAAAACCCACACCCTCTAAGTAGTCATATCTCATTCTCTCCTCTCCCAGCCCCTGGCAACCACTAATTTACTTTCTGTCTCTATGGATTTGCCTATTCTGGATGTTTTATATAAATTAATCATATAATATGTAGTATTTTGTTACCAGCTTCATTTACTTAGCATAATGTTTTCAAGGTTCATCCATGCTGTAGCATGTTCTTCGTACTTCATTCTTTTTTATAGCTGAGTAATATTCCATTGTATGGCTATACCACATTTTGTTTATCCATTGGTGGACATTTGAGTTGTTTCCACCCTTTGGCTATTATGAATACTGTTGCTATGAACATTAGTGCACACATTTTTGTATGATATGTTTTCATTTTTCTAGGGTCTATCCATACGACTGGGTTTGTTGGGTCATATGTAACTCTATGAATAATCATTTGAGGAACTCCAAAACTATTTTCAAAAGTGGCTTCACCAATTTTACATTACCATCAGCAATTTGAGGACTCTGATTTCCCTACATCCTTGCCAACACTTGTTATTATCCATCTTTTGATTATAGCCATCCTAGTAGATGTGAAATGATTTCTCACAGTTGATCTGCATTTTTCTGATGGATAATGATGCTAAACATCTTTTCATGTACAGATGACAACATCCGTATTATGCCTTATTCCCAGACAGTGCCTGCATATCATAACCATTGTTGAATGAACATAACCAAGAATGAAGCCAAGAAACGTGCCTGGAAGGACATTGGTTTTATTAGCTATGACAGGCCTGGAAAGGGAATGGTTGTATGAGAGAGAATATTCTGCAAATATGAAGCAATGTATTTTGATCCCTCCCACTCTATCCTGCTGCCTTTAAACCATGTTCCATTTGGAGCCTTCCTTCCTAGAGGCTGGGCCAAGAGGCCTGTTGCCTGGAGCCTGAAAAGGAAGGGGAACATAGAATAAAGAGAGAGGACAGTTGGCTCAACCACCCAGATTTGCAGAGATTTGCGAAATTGCTTGAGCTCCCCTTTAGCATAGTGAGGGCGAATCTGGCAGACAGACTGTGCAGTTTCTACCACTGTGTGGGGGCATTTGAGGGCAGGGCAGCTGGCCTTACAACATGGGGAGTCCCAGAGAGTCGAGAGGGTGGATGGATGTGATCTGGTAGCAAGTGGGTGTAGTTTGCACTCAGGGGTTCCTACTGTTCCTGTGTGATGCGGATGCTGAGACAAGAGCCAGAGGCCAGAGGCAGACCTGGGAGGAGGCAGAGATGCAGTGAGGCCCACAGCCAGCAAATGCTGGTCAGCCAAGGAGCCGCCCTGGGCCCTGACCAAGCCATGAGAGACCAGGACCTCAACTTGAGCCATGAAGGCTGCGATTTGCAGTCAAGGGCTCCACACCAAGACCTTGGGCCCCAGAGGCCTCTGAGTGAGGGTCTCGACTCCTTCAGGGAGAGGCTGAGTTACCCCACTGCTCTTACAGCAAGATGATACTAGAAGGGGAGCCGAGAGGGAGGCTGCAGATGGAGGGCTCTCAGGGGCAGAGCAGGACTTAACAGGCTTTTTAAATTCTTGCATTGGATAAAACTGAAGCTGTTTCTCAACTACCTAACAGGTGAGGTTTTGTGAGAAAGCCCAGATTACAGACAAGCAAAGAGGAACTGCAGTTATGTTGTGTGAGAAAGCCAGTGCCCCACCACTTGGGCCTGTTTTGGGCTGGTTAGCACAGCAGTGAACTAGTCCAACACAGGGCAGTGGGAGCAGGGACATGGTTGGAACCTGACCTCAGCCTAAGAGTGTGACTGTGTCTGTGTCCAATTCTAGGGCCTGCTATGGAGTCAGGGGGCATCTGGGCAAGAGAATGTCTCTCCTTTAATCAGAAAAACAGCTCAAAGTGCATTCCTTTGTCACATTTGGCTATGATTTTTAAAAATATATTTTTATTTATTTTAGAGAGGAAAGGAGAGAGAAAGAGAGATAGAAACATCAATGATGAGAGAGAATCATTGATCGTCTGCCTCCTGCACACCCTCCACCTGGGAACAAGCCTGCAACCTGGGCATATGACCTGATCAGGAATCAAACCACGACCTCCTGGTTCATAGGTGGATGCTCAATCACTGAGCCAAGCAGGCTGGGCTGGCTATGATTTTTAAGAAGCGTTTGGAGGCATTTGGGTGGGCCAGGCTAGAGTAACATCACTCCTCTAACAGTGGCAGCACCCAGTTTTGGAGCCCTTACTTTGTTTTAGGTGCTGTACTCACTCTTACACGTTCCAATGAATCCTCCAACAGCCATCTGCTGTTAGTCATATTTGATAGATAAGGAATCGAGGGCTTGATGAGGCTTCCAGGATCTCTGTGGGTCCGTGGTTAGAAGTATGTGAACATGTAATCTAGCTGCTGAGGCTGGGCTTGTGGCACTGTGTATGCTGCCTCTCACTTTTCCTGTCTAAAACTTCCCCTTAGAATCTAAGCAAGAGCTGGCTAAGAGCTTTTATTGGAGAACAAGTTTTCAATGTTATTGTTCTGTATTTGTAGAAAAAACAAACTCTCCCATCTCACAATAATAAGGATGGTTAAATAGAAACATGACATGTAACCAAAGTAGGAAACCCGAGTGAGAACTCTGCATAGCCAGTCTTCCCCCGGCACAAGCCAGCTCCAGTAAACTCAAGGCCTCAGCTTTGCTAGTTATGCAATTGTTTCCAAAGACATTATACTCAGCTCAGCCCAAAGCATGTGTGCTTCCACTCATCCATTTGCCAACCCACCTCTCTACCCATTCATCCATCCATCCATCCATCCATCCATCCATCCATCCACTCATCCATCCATCCATCCACTCATCCATCCACTCATCCATCCACCCATCCATCCACCCATCCATCCGCCCATCCATCCATCCACTCATCCATCCACCACTCATCCATCCATCCATCCATCCATCCATCCATCCATCCACACATCCATTTAGTTTTTCATTTCACAATTATTGAGCCTGCCACATACCAGGCACTAGGGACCCAAATAAACCAGGTGGTTCTTTCCTTTGAGAAGTTCACAGTTAGGGCAGAAGCACCCCCATAGTACAGAATATACGGGTTCAGCATGCATGCAGTGAGAGTAGATAGGGAAGGGGAGTGGAGAGTGTTCAGCATGAGAAGGAAGGAATGAACTATCCCAGATCTCTCTGTGCCTCTCTTCTTAAATGTCTCAACTTAAATGTTGCTTCTTCAAGGCATCTTACCTGACCATTTATTCTAAAGTTGGCTTTACTTTTTATTCCCTCTCTTGGCTCCTTGACACTGTATTTGTCTTTCTTTGTCCTTTAATTCGGTGGTGTGGTCTGTAAAGTCCCAGGTACAATGCGGTTCCATTAGGACAGGGACTGCAACTTTTTTCACAAAAATATCTCCAAGGCCTGACATAGGGTGGGCGCGCTCTGTTTGTTGACTGAATGAATGAAGGTTTGTACTTTGGCCTGTAGGCAGTGAAGAATAATGAAGAATGTTTGAGCAAGAAAGGGACACGATCAGATTTATGGTTTGGGAGGACAAGGCTGGAGATGTTGTGGGTGAGGCGAGGAGAATAAGCCACACAGAGAAAAATTAGAAGCACTTGCCTGGGATAGGGGTCAAGATTTTGTTAGCCTGGCCCAAGACATTGATGATAGGGAAGGAAAGAAGTAAAAATGTAAGGAATATTTAGGTTGAGTCATTAGGAGATGCCTGTGGGCAGGAAGGGAAAGGGAATATGACTAAGGTCAGTTGTTTAAGATACTCTGTAACCACTGTCCTGTCATTAGTTAAGGGAGAAGCAATTTGGGATTTGGGGACATGGGTAGAATGTGAGGTAGACAAGGGCACCAGGGAGACAAAGAGAGTGCACACACTGTTGAGAGGACAAGCTCTGAGGGATGCTGGACTGCAAAGGGTGGCTAAAGGAGAAGAAGCCGGGACAGGATGCCAAGCAAGGGCAGTTGAAGAGACAGAAGACCCAGAAGCCAGTGCTATTGTTGAAACCAGATAGAGGAGAACAGCCTAGAATGGGATTAAAAGCAGGGAAGTCCAAGAGAGAGGGCTGTGGAGACCCTGGTTCAGGCTGCAGCATCTCCAGCCATGAGGAAGGTGGGTACAATGGGCCAGATATTCTGGTGGTTAAAGAGAAGCCAGGCAGTGGGAGTTCTAGGCAAAATCTCCCAAGTGGTAAATGTCAAATCAATTCAGAACAACCACAACCAGTGGTGGCTCCAGCAAACCAGATAGCCTCCAGCCACATCTGGCTCCAAGGTCCTATGTTTACAACCCTGGTTTTGTCAGAGATCATGGCCTAGGAGAGATTTTAGAATCAGTTAAGGGATAATTCATGCATATTATTCTAGATCTTCTTTCCCCCACTCATCTATGTACATATACATCTAGCTCTTTTTTACGGCTGCCCAGTATTTGCTTGGCTGTATCATTCACTTTATAATTTCATTATTTTTTAAAAAATATATTTTATTGACCCTTTACAGAGAGGAAGGGAGAGGGACAGAGAGCTAGAAACACTGATCAGCTGCCTCCTGCACACTCCCCACTGGGTATGTGCCCACAACCAAGGCACACGCCCCCGACCAGAAATGAACCTGGGACCCTTCAGTCCGCAGGCCAACGCTCTATCCACTGAGCCAAACCAGCAGGGCTATCATTTCATTATTGATGCCACATGATTTCCAGGTTGTTGTTATTGCACACTGTGCTGCAGTGAAGCGCATTCATTGATCTCTGGACACTGGTGAGTCCTTCCACAGGACAAATTCTTAACACTAGACCTGCCAGTCACAGATCTGCACATAGTGTGCTGTTTTCTCAAAGGACTTGTTGAAGTTGCTCTTCCCTCGAGCCTGGGAATGAAAAATGCAGGGAAGGTGTATGTTTAAGGAAGCTTGTAAATGGAAAACAAAGCTAAAGCAGTGGTTCTCAACCTTCCTAATGCCGCGACCCTTTAATACAGTTCCTCATGTTGTGGTGACCCCCAACCACAAAATTATTTTTATTGCTACTTCATAACTGTAATTTTGCTACTGTTATGAATCGTAATGTAAATATCTGTGTTTTCCGATGGTCTTAGGCTCTACAGCAGCGGTTCTCCTAAGACTATCGGAAAACACAGATATTTACATTATGATACATTAACAGTAGCAAAATTACAGTTACGAAGTAGCAACGAAAATAATTTTATGGTTGGGGGTCACCACAACATGAGGAGCTGTATTAAAGGGTCGCGGCATTAGGAAGGTTGAGAACCACTGCTCTAAAGGATCTCCACCTGACAAATATAGGTTTACAGTTGTTCATGTGGAAACGAATACAATAATTAATAAATAATAATACAAGAATAAACTCTGTTTTTTGCATACTCACAACTATAAACCTACTATTGGCCCACCCTGTACAGCTTTCTTTTTAATCAAGATGCTGTGGGTAGGGCTGTATTTATGAATAGGTAACTCTTAGTCATGAATCAAATAACTAGAGAGAGAAAACTTTTACCTCTACCCTCCTTTGGTCATCCATCTTCTAGGCCTAGAGTCAATATTTGAAGAAGGCAGTTACTCCCCAGGGCCCCATGAAACATGTGAAAAGAGTCCTGGTGTGGGAAATTTGTTCACAGATTTCAGGGAGATCAAAGGTTGAAGTCCATTAAATTTATTTTTTTAAACATGATTATACCCCTGGGATTTGGTATTTAATCTGTGAAATCATCGGTTTAATTATATTTTCAGAAGATCATTCTTTGCCACCTGAGAGGGGGAAACCCCTCTCTCATCCTACGGAGAACACAAAAGCACGCAGGAGAAACTAAGAGGAGGCCTCAGCAGCCTCTCTGCAGGGGCCCTGGGTTTCAGCCCCGCAGGCGGCACACTTAGCTCAGAGCGCCCTCTTCTGGACTCGGGCTCCACTGCACCTGCCCGGGCCTCGCCCACCAAGACCATGACAAGCCTGATTTTTAGTGTCCAGAAAGCTGCTCCAATTCTAACTTCCACACATCTTTGAGTTTCTTCTGCCTTAGCCACTGAAACCCCAAGATGGTCTTTTTCAATATTTGTGTTATCTTTTCAGGTCTCACAGAACTCTGTCTCCTCTTTAAAAATGACTCCTTGGTTACTGTTTTCAAAAAATAGCCTCCTCAGATCTGAGTTAAGTCACTGGATTCCAGTTACGTTTAACTGTCAGGGATACATTCATGATTTTGGATAGGTGGGAACTAGGTCTAGAAGCCACAGGAGAGGGGCAGACAGTTCTAGATGTCCTCACCCAATGCATTTGAGCAAAACATGGTTAAGATTGAGGTTTTCTATTTCCCTCTAGAATGCAGTCAGAACCTTAAGTCAGCTTCATGTTTCCTTTATCCATTTAACAAATATTTGCTGAGCACCTACTATGTGCCAGGGAATGTGCTAGGAGCAGGATCACGGTAAGGGACAAGATGACGACAGTGTTGCTTTAATCCATCATGTGTAATAACTAGGTGGTGTGCTTATTGCAAAATGCTTGGAAATCTAAGAGCGTCATAATGGGTTACTGGAGCCTCAATAAGGTGCTTTCAAATTACCTGTTAATCTATCACGTCCTGCTCCCATTAAATTTAACTAGCTTATTCCTCTCAGTTCAGAAATGGCTTCTTTCTAACTTCTTAAAAGGGGCTATTCAATCCTCCAAGAAACACGCTCAATCTGGTAGGATAGGAAGGAGGAGGCAGGATGAAAGAAAACAGCTTTTCCAAATAACTGCCTGTTTTGCTTGGAGCCAGGGTGGGCAGAGCTGAGGCCGGGCCCTGTTTGGATGTGGCAGCCTGTGGTTACCTGGCACTGGCTTCACAAACCCTGCTGGGGGAACCCAGCCTGCACCCACAGCTCCCTCCTCACCCTGCCCATCCTCCAGGCAAGAACGGCCCCTTTTCTCTCGCATTGGGGTATGGGAGCCATTTCCCAGACAGAGGGGCAAACGGTCCTGGAAAAGGCCGGCCCCAAGAAGGGGTGCTTCCTGCAACCAGACCACCACCTCTGTGGAGGTGAAGACATCAGTGACAGCTGGGGAACCAGGCAAGGTCACCCCAGACTGATAAGGGGATGACGTAAGGCCAAAGGCTGTGAAAAGTCAAGTCCCGACACAGCTCCCAATGAGATGCAATCGTTATTTATATTCTCTCTGACTTTTACTAAACTTTAAATGAACCTTGGAGAGGCAGACATCCTTTCTTCCTCGCTTCTCTTGGATTTATAACTGTAATACGATGCTTCTTTGGAAAGTCATGGATCCTTCTAGCCTGCTATCCAAAATACACGTGAACTCGGCTTTTATAAAAGCTAATCTCTCCAAAACCACTCCTGATTTCCAAAGCGATGGTTCTGAACAATTGTATTTTATGGGCTCGCTCCATCAAAAGTTCTGAATTTTCAGGTGCTCTTTCCCCAGTGACACTGTTCAATTAAATCCAGTTCATTCAACTCAACTCAGCAAATATTTACTGACCTGAGCACTGTGTTAGAAAAAGACCCAGACATGCGCTCAGGAAATTCACAGACCAAGGGATGAGACGGATGAATAAATAAGTCCTTTCAGTCCAGTGTGGTAAGCGCAATGATAGAATCATGTACAAGGCAGTGCTTGACAGCCTCTGCTCTCATGGAGTTATGGCCTGGAAAAAGAACCAGATGATAACTGCCACCTGAGTTTTAATGGGGCATCTGGCCAGGGGGTCTAGTAGGACACCCTTAAAGAAGTTGCAGTCGTGACTGAAAGATGGGTCAGGGCAAATTAGCAGTAGGGTGGAGGGAACAGTGGTCCAGGCCAGGGGGAGAGCATGTGCAAAGGAACTGTGGCAGGAGATCACAGACTGTAATCAAGGGACCAAAGCAAAGCTGGGGCCAGAGCCTGGGACTGGAGGGGGAGAGCTGGGTGGCTGGGCCAGAGAGGTCAGCAGGGCCAATCCCATGTAAGGCCTCGTCAGCCACGGCCTTCACTTCTGTGCACTCATTTCCTGTTGGTGTGAAGGGGATCAGAGCATCGTCTACCCTGTGGGAGTGAGTGAATCCCTTTAGCACTGAGGCGTGTGCTGTCAGTATCAGCTGCAATTATCATCCTCATCATCTCACCAGGATGAGTCTGTGAATGAGGGCCAGGTCAGATATGAGGTCTCAGAGGCCACAGAAATTAGCATAAACTCCTATAAGAGTAACCATGGGCTTTCTGGAGACATTCTGAATGAGTGACCGGCTGGGCTGCTGACCACAAGGCTCAAAAACAACCACCAAGAGTTTATCCCCAAATACCCAGAAAAAAACCGAGACAGAGGAAGGACAGCGCCTCCCGAAGAAGGCTGACTATAAATGGAAAATTACCCTGGGAGAAAACACATCTTGTTTGATGTGAACCCATTTTTGACTCTGTCTGGAAATGCAGGGCAGAAGGAAGTGGAGGGGACAGGGGTGAGCACGGGTGCCCAGGCCAAGGCTGCCTGCCCGGGGACAATGAGGAAGGGCTGCAGCAGCTGCCACGGCACCCACACCTCATGCCAGACACTGAACAGACCCTGGGCTCTTGGACTGCTTCTGGGCTGTGACATGTGCCCAGGGCTCAATGTTGGCCCGCAGCTGAGATGGGGAGCGGGAGCTAGGCTGGGACAAGGCAACATGGGAGAAGCCGCAGGGGAGTATGGGGAGCAGGGCTGGCGTTCCTGGGCCACTTCTGTTTCCTAAAATGACTTGTCGCAGCACTGAGTGAGATAGCAGATCCAGTAAGCACTGAATAAATGTTAGCTTATAAATTAATCAGTACTCTCTTCCGAGCAACTTGGAGGCTCCATTACCCTAGGCTTTTAGTGCCAGTTCTACAACCCATTTGCTGGGTGGCACCGGGTAATTTCTGAACATGTCAGTGCCTAATATTTCTCATTTGAAAAGAATTGTGACCTTCCCATATCAATGGCTCTACTTCAAAAATGTTAACCATAATAAAAGGCAACATTTGATGACATGCTTCACTATGTGCCAGACACTGTTAAGAACCTTCCTGGGAGGTTAGAGCCCTGGTACTCAGACCTGGAGTCAGAAGGTCTGGGTAAGGATCCCTTCCAGGATCTGTGGCCTCGAGCAATTCCTTAACCTCCCTGGGATTTGGTTTCTTCATCTGTGAAATGGGTTTGGTTACAGTACCCATGTCTCAGGGTCCTGGAAAGACTGGATGAGGTAGCTCAGGAAGAGGCATCTAGTACAGTGTCCGGTACTGAGAGCGCTTACTGACCCTTCACGATGAGCATTATCACGAATTCTCCCTGTCTGTACTACCCAGTACCCTGTATTATAGCCCAGGAGACTGGGGCTAAAAAATGGTTACATGTCCATACAATGGAATATCATTCAGTGATAAAAAAAAAAAAAAAAAAAAGAGCTCTCAAGCCATAAAAAGACATGGAAGAAAGTTAAACCCGTATTACTCAATGAAAGAAGACAATCTGTGAAGGTGACATAGTGTATGACTTAACCTGGATGACATTCTGGAAACGGCAAAACTATGAAGACAGTAAAAAGATTAGTGGGTTCTGGCGGGGGTGGGGGGGTGCTGGGGGAGAATAGGTGGAGCAAGGAGGATTTCAGGGCAGTGAAACTTCTCTGAATGATACTAAATGGTACACACATGTCCAAACCCTTAGAATGTACAACACCAAGAGTGAACCCTGATGTCAAGTATGGGTGATCATGAGGTGTCAGTGTAGGTTTATCAACGGGAACAGATGTATCCCTCTGGTGGGGATGTTGATCATGGCGAGGCTGTGCACGTGTGGGATGGGGGGCATATGGGAATTCTCTACCTTCCTCTTAATTTTGCTGTGAGCCAAAACAGCTCTAAACAATAAAGTCTATTAATTTAAAAGAAAAAATAAGGTTATGTGGCACAGCTCCGGGAGGCGGAGCTGGGACTCAGAGCTGGGACTCGGAGCTCGCTGTGTGTGAGCTCAGCCAGGCTCTTGCCCACTCCCCTCAGTTGCAGGGACACATCAGGCTCCTGTTGGCGGAAGCAAGTCACAGAAAGGAAGCAGGTGGAGACTCAGGAAGGAAGGGCGCTGGACACCTCTGGTTATCTTGGTGTGTTCATTGGTCTACAGGTCATCCCCAGCCTGGGCAGCAGCTTCCCTTCGCCTCTGGTGCCCTCGCCTCTCTGAGCCCGGGCCCTGCCTGAATGAAGGTGTCTGTGGGAAGGAGGCGTGGACAGGGATGCACCACGGCCCCTCCACTGACACACACTCAGCTCCCAGTGGGGATAGCTTGGGCTGTGTGACTGCTAGGAATGAGCGTGTGTGTGTTCAGCTATATATTTACACTTTAAAATGTTGATCCTTCTACTCAGTCCCCCCAACCCCCAACAACATAAGAAATTCCCATTTTCCACTTTAGTACATTTCAGAACTTGCGTCTTGTAGCTGATGGTATGTGTTGATCATATTTTCCCATGTGAAGAACAGAGTGATTGAGGGCTACCTATTTAGGATCTCTATCAGTAATGTGATATTAAAGCAAAATCTCGTGACTATAAACCTCTGTCATAGTTTCAAATAATGAGGCTAGGAGCCAAACTATAAAATGTATATGCAAGTTATGTGCCTTAAGTAATTTGATCCTCACAGAATGTTGTGTTGTTGTTTTGTTTTGTTTTTGTTTTGTTTTTTTTTTGAGGTGGGAGTATTATGTCATCATTTTGTAGATGAGGAAACTGAAGCTCAGAGAGGTTATGTGACTTCCCAAGGGCACACAGCCACTAAGTAGTGGACTCCATAGACTGTTCACCTTTGCTGACCTTTTGAACCTTTTGCACATGTTATCTTGATAAATCCTCATGGACTCCCTCTCTCCTACTTTAAATGTCATGCCTAGCACAGTGCCTGGCAGAGTGGAGCTGTCAATCAGTGCTGCGCTCCATCCCTCCCCTTGCACACTCCTCCTCCCACCCCCTATCTGCTTCCCAAACTGGAGGATGCCTAAGAATCACCTGGGAAGGTTTATTACCATGTAGATTCAGTAGGTCTGAGACAGGGCCAAGGAATTTGCATTTTATAACAAATATCCCACATAATTCTGATGTTGGTGTTCCCTGGATCATACTTTGAGAAACATTCATTATTCTGTGGGCTTTAAAAGAAAATCAATTTTTCGTATTTAAACCACCTGTTAAAAAGTGAAATAAGTCCGTCAGAGAAAGGCAAGTATCACATGATCACACTCATATGTGGAATCTAAGTAACAAAATAAACTGATGAAGGCGTGGATCCAGAGACATGGAAGCATGGAACAGAGTGTGGAATCTCAGAGGGAAGGCGGGGAGGGTGGGTGGGTGGGAGGTAATCAACCAAAGACCTTGAATGCATGTATGCATAACCCATGGACACAGACAATAGGGTACTGAAGGCCTGGGGTGAAGAGGAGGGGGGACGAGGGCAGCTGGAGGGGGGCACAGGGGGATAATAGGGGGCATATGTAATACTTTCAACAATAAAGAATTATTTTTAAAAATACAATAAAATAAATGAATGTGGTAAAAAGAAAAAAACCAGATAGTTCAAAAGAGTGGACAGTAAAAAGTATGCCTCTCCATGTGCAAGGGTGTTTGTGGCAGCAGTTTGGATAATAGTGAAAAGCTAAAGGCAGCATAAGTGTCCATCCCTAGAGAATACAGGCAAATACAATGTAGGCAATTGGAACGGTCAGAACTTACATAATTTACTTATTCAACAAATATTACAGATAATACATCAAAATGGATAGTCTCAGATATAATGTTGAGTGAATAAAAGCAAATTGTGGAACTATATATACAGAGCGCACTGCTTGTGTGTCTTGGCCACACACACACACACACACACACACACACACACACATCATAATAATAGTTGTCTTGGAGGAGGAGATAGAAATATTATGAAGAGAAACAAAGGGAACTTCAGCTTTCTCTCTAATGTTCTATTTCTTTTCTATAAAAAAAATCTGAACTAAATTTGAGAAAATGCTAACATTTGTTACATCTGGGTAGAGTGCACACAGGTGTTTCTTGCTACTTCTTTTTGTTTTTCTTAAATAAAAGGAAAGCCGACTCTGTTGTCCCTGGGCATCATTTCCTTCCCTGAAGGCAGCCTGATGTTATTTTATTTGTACCTGCCTAGGTCAGTCTGTACCTTAACAAGCATGGGAATATAATCTGATTCTCCCCCACCCTCTCTAGGACCTGATCTTATTAATTAAATTATCTTTTGATCTTCAATTGATCCAGTCCCTTTCCTGTAGGTTTCTTCTTATTGACAAACAGTCTCAGGTCTCTCATTTAAGAAAATTCTCCATTCTCCAGTTCTCTCCATTCTTCCCTCCTCAAGAAATGATTTTTTCTTGGTGTGACCATAGTCCTCCCAGGAGGGTGGTGTGGACTCGCTGCTTCCGATTCCTCATCACTGACTAAAGCATTTCCTCCTCTCTCCTGGCTTTCCCATCCACCCATCTGTGGGAGCAGAACTCAATGATCATTTCTTGATCTTTATGTTTCTTGACTCTTGCACTCTGATACTTTTGGCCACCCCTTTCTTGACCCTGTTTCCTGCTCTGACTTCCGTAAGCATTCTTCATCAGTCTCTTGCTTTTCTTCTTCAACTCAGCTCCCCTTCTCTCACAGCCGTATTGGGACTCCCCCACACCCACCAATTCTGTCCTCGTCTCTCCACTGATGACCTCACCAAGCCCCTGCTCCAACCACAATGAGCATTTTGGTGAAGACACTCATTTCCTCTTGAGTTCTCTTCCTAAGTGGCTTCAGAACCACATTTCCAACTGTCTGAGGAGCACACCCACCTCAGTGTCCTGCACACAGCAAGCTCAGCCTGCCAAGTTCAATGCGCTTACCCGTCAGGAATTCCGTATTTCATTGCATCTCAAATTTAACAATATGCATACGGGTCACCTGGGGCATCTTGCTAGATGAAGCTTCTGGTTCTGTGAGTCTGGGGTGGGGCCTGAGATTCTTTATTTATAACAAGTACCTGGGTGATGTCTATGCTGCTGGTCCAAGGACCACACTTTGGGTAACAACATGCTAGAGAGATTTCCATTCTCCAGGTCAGGGGTTCTTAACTCTGCAAATCAGAACCAACTGGGGATTATGCCAGTTACAGCATGGATTAATAAATGTGCATATGGCCATGGAAAACAATTTGGCAGTTCCTGAAAATACTAAGAATAGAGTTCCCATATGACCCAGCAACTCCTCTTCTTTTCTACCTGAAAAACTCAAAAAACATTTATTCACAAAGATATGCGCCCCTATGTTCGTTGCAGCATTATTCACAGTGGCCAAGATATGGGGACGACCAACGTGTCCTTCGATAGATGATTGGATAAAGAAGATGTAGTACATATATAATATAGAATACTATCCAACCATAAGAAAAGGTGAAATACTGCCTTTTGAAACAACATGGATGGACCTTGAGAATATTATGCTAAGTGAAATAAGTTGGTCAGAAAAAGCTAAGAACCATATGATTTCACTCATTTGTGGGATATGAAACTGAAACTTATAGACACAGACAACAGTATGGTGGTTACCAGAGGGAAGGGGGTAGGAGTAGTAAAGGGTAAAGAGGGCCAAATATATGGTGACGGAAGATTACTTTACTTTGGGTGATGGGCACGCAAGGCACTATATAGGTCATGTATCATAGAAACGTACACTTGAAACCTGTATGATCTTATTAACCAATGTTACCCCAATAAATTTAACTTAAAAATAATAAAATAAAATATCACAAGTAAGTATGAGGAATCACCTGGCATCTTGCTCATTCTATAACTGGACAACTTAGACCTTATTCATCAGGCTGCTGAACTGTTCCTTTTTCAGAAATAGAGATGCCATCCAAAAATTTTCTGATATCCTGGTTTTTAACTATTGTGGCTTGCTGAATCAAAGCAGCTGCATTTATTCAATATCATTTCCTTCAAGTATTAACTCATCTTTTTGGGCTTGAGTTACTGAACAAGCAATATCTGACCTCATCCAAACCCTGTGGACGTATTTTTCACTCAAGAAATTTCTGATTTCAACAAGAGAAACATTCTCTGGGATTATGACAATGATGGCGAAGTGAGCGTACACAGACCTCACCTTGTAATGGAAGCCCAGTGTGACACCCTTGATCATATTCTGTACATGACTGCAGATAGTGTGGACGGTAGCCAGTTCCTTCCTATTTTCCCACCATTTGTCAACCTGTAGCCTCTTCTTTTTCTTTCCAAGGAGACTGAGTTCTATTGATGTGATTGAAGTTCCTCCACAGGGGGAACTTCACAGTAACTGTGCGGGGCCCTTCACAGTAACTGTGCGTCCCATCCCATTTCCTGAGACGTCAACAGTTGGATTGCTGAGAGTGGTCTTCATTCTCACAATAGATGTGGTAAAGCTTACTGTCATATTTTTAAACTGACTTTCTGGATGATGTTATTTGGCATAAATAAACAGAATATTAGGAGGTTGGGGCAAGCAAAAATGTGTATATGATAAAAAAATTTTTTTTTCAAATAAATTACCTCTTTTTTCTGCCTTGTCCCAACCCAGACAAATGAATCAGAATTTCTGGGTATGTGGCCCAGGCATCTGAATTCCATAAATAACTATTGAGTTTCTGTTGGGCTAGATTGTGCTCAAGACTGAAGAGATGGTAGTAAATAAGACAAAGCCTTATGTAACTTACATGTTAATGGAAGTGGTGGTGATAAAATAGAAAAATAAACAAATATTGGAGAACATTTCCAGCAAGTGCTATGAAGGAAAATTTTGAGTTCTGAGATAGAGAAAATCTGAGAAGGGACAGCTTAATCAGAATTTCAGGAAAGATCCTTCTGCAGAGATGACATCGGAGCTGAAATATGAACCCTGAGGAGATGGACATACAAAGGTCTAAGAGAAGCATTTCAGGCTGAGGGAACAGTGTTTAAGGCAGAGGGAACAACAAATGCAAAATGCTGTGGCAGGTCCATCCTTGGTGAGTTCAAGGAAGAGAAGGAAAGCCAATGATGTAGGTGGAGCACAATGAACAAGGGAGGAAATGAGTGGAAGGAGGCCAGGGAAAGGCTGGAGCCTGATCATGAGCCTGTAGGACACAGTCTTCCTATGGATAGAGCAACAGGAAGTCACAAGAAGGTTTTAAGCAGCAAGGGGTGTGATCTGACTTAAGCAATCTGCTGTATGAGGGCAAAAAAATTGAAACAAGGAGGCAGATAAGAAATAACGGTGGTTTGGAACATGGTGGCAGTAATGGAGATGATAGAAGAGGTCAGACAGGATATATTTTGGAGATAGAACTAATAGGACTTGCTGGTGAATTGAATGGACTGAGAAGGAGAGAAAAAGAATGACTTCTCTGTTTGGGGGCTGAGGCACTGGGGGCATTTATTAAGTTTTAAAATTTTTGAGAAAGAAAAGCTGGGAAATTGGGTAGAAGGAATCAACTGTACTGTCTGGGCCATCTTAAGTTTAAGATAATTATTGGGCATCCATGTGGAGATGTTGAGCAGGAAGTGTATTGTAAGACCTGGCTATAAATTATCTTTCTAGTCTTACCTCCCTCTCCCATGAACTCATCATATATAAGCCATCCTTAATTCAAAGTATACTGCTTCCTCTCCTCACCTTGCATTTCCCCAACTCTGTTCCTTGCCCATATAGTGTCCCCTGTCCAGTGTACCTGCCAATCTTGGTCTTTTGAGACCCTAATCATGTATATGAATCACCTCAAATAACCGCTCCTCCCCTATATTCCATCTTCAGTGCTTTGTGCCTCCTGGGAACTCCCATTAAAATGTGATGTCTTATTTGCAAAATTCATCACACCTCCCCACCCAATGTATATTTACCTCCCCTGCTGGGCTATAAGTTCCTGGAGGGCAGGACTGGCATCCTGTCCTTTAGGACATCTTCCATGATATCCACAAACATGCCCAGCACATAAAAGGCTATTCATTAAATGTCTTGAATAAATGAGTGACTAGGACATGTCCTGAGACGATAGTCTGAGGTTAACCTAGAAATTGGTGATCAAAGGTGGGAAGTTTTCTTAACCCTGGCGGACCTGTTGATTGCTGAGTCTCTGGGTCATTGGCCTGAAACCACCTAGTGCAGTGGTCGGCAAACTGCGGCTCACGAACCACATGCGGCTCGCAAGCCGCGGTTTGCCGCTCTGTTGACTAATGAGTTTGCCGACCACTGCCTTAGGGAAAAACACTTAAAAAACATTTAAATAATGTATTAATGTCTTTAACCTGAAGTCAAAACTTCTGGGTAAGGGTGATGCCTTACGCAGTAGTCGGCAAACTCATTAGTCAACAGAGCGGCAAACCGTGGCTCGCAAGCCGCATGTGGCTCGCGAGCCGCAGTTTGCCGACCACGGACCTAGTGCAATGCTAAGAGGCTTGGCACATGTACGTCATTGTGTATCTCCATATAGTAATGTCCGTAATCTGTTTGGGGCCAAGAGTATATTCTTTTAAAAAATATCTGAATCTTATTTATGAACTCACTAAGTCATAGTGAGTTCCTAAGAAAAATGCTTACAGTGTAATCAGCACCACTGCTGCTCCATGCCCAATTTTGATCAGCTGCACTTTCGTCCACTTTGCTTTCTGTTCGTGCATGTACCTTATGCTGGGGCACCGGAAACTGGTGTTGAATCCTGATCATTTTACATCCTTATGCCCCATCTGTCCATGAGGCTTCATTAAAATCAGACTGATTTATTCTCATACATTTTGCTTCCCTGTGTGCCAGATCATGGATTCTGAAGTGGGGAAGAGACAATGACAGGTCAGATCAGATATTGGGTAGTGGGGTCTTTGTACTCGAGCTGACAGGCACCTAGAAAGCGGGAGAAAGACAAGATAGAAATGGAGAGTAGTGACTTTGGAAGGAAGCCAGGGTGTGATCTCAGCTCAGAAGGGTGTGAGAGGTAAAGGATGAAGAAGGAAGTGTATGAAGGCTGAGGGAGATTAACAGATCACAGACAGTCCCTGACTTAAAATGGTTTGACTTATGACTTTTCAACTTTATGATGGTGTGAAAGTGATATGCATTCAGCAGAAACTGTACTTCAAATTTTGTATTTTGATCTTTTCTGGGCCCAGGGATATCCAGTACAATACTTTCTCATGATGTGGTAGCAGCAGTGAGTACAGCTCTGTCAGCTATGTGATCACGAGAGTCAACACTGATACTCTACAGCATATTCACTGTGTGTGATGATTCTACCCAATTGTAGGCCAATATAAGTGTTCTGAGCACATTTAAGGTAGGCTAGACTGAGCTATGAATGTTCAGTAGATTAGGTGTATTTTCGACTTACGATATTTTCATCTTACAATGGGTTTATTGAGATGTAACCCCATCAAAAGTTGAGGAGCATTTGTATAAACATAAAGGATAGAGAAGTAATGGAGGCTATTGCAGGAGGATGGTAAAATAACATTATCAATACCAGCACTTAGGCCCTACCTGGTTTGGCTCAATGGATAGAGCATTGGCCTGCAGACCAAAGGGTCCAGGGTTCAATTCCTGACAAGGGCACGCACCTTGGTTGCAGGCTCCTCCCTGGCCTGGGCCCTGGTTGGAGCGAGTACAGGAGGCAACCAATGGATGTGTTTCCCTCACATAGATATTTCTCTCTGTCTTTCCCTCTCTCTAAAAGATCAATGGAAAAATATCCTCGGGTGAGGATTAACAACAACAATAAAATACCAGCACTTATCACCTACTAACTGTTGGTTACTTGCCAGGAATTGTGATAAGGGCTTTATACAGATTATCTGATTCACTTTTCCATGACCTTATAGTAGGTACTATTATTTAACCCATTTTGCATATAAGGAAGTTAGGATCAGAGAGGTTAAGTAACTTGCTCAGGGTGACGGGTGACGGAGCTCGTAAGTAGAAGAGCTGGGATTCTGACCCAGTTCTGTTAGATGCCAGAGTCTGTTTATAATCATCGTTTTATGCCACCCTCTGATGTTGATTCAGGGACATTTCCTACCACCATGCCTGCTGGAGGGTGAGAAACTCAATGTCTCTCAACACCCCCAAAGAGTGAGGTGCTGGGTGATGAACTAAGTCGGAGGTGTAGTTCAAAAGCCCAGCTATGACTGAGCTGTCTGCCAGTCTGTCAAGCACTCAGAGCAGAGATGCTCATCACTGCTAGAGAATACTCACTGCATTGTGTCAGGCCCCACCTAAATGTTTTTTTATTGTCTGCTCTTCGCCATGAGTAATGCCACTTTCCATTTTAAGCCGGGAGCTTCATGAGATGACCACGTTATAAGCCAGGATTTAAAGCTAAGTGCTGCCTGGGGGATTACTCACCCACTTCAAGACGGGGCCAACATCACACTCTCCCACTCAAGACGCCACTGGAATATCTTATTCCTTGCCAAAGGCTAAAGGAAATCTAGTTTCCCTGGAATCAGACTAGGAATAGTGCCAGGTTATCAAGAAGCTGACGAGTTAACTGGTTCTCCATGTGGAACTACTGTGGTTGTTCTGGTTCCTGCCTGTATAGTAAAGTTTAATGGCTCATTCATTAATTTAATATTGGCAGAGGGCCTATTATGTGCCAGGCACTCTGCTCCATGATGGATATACTACAGTGATCTAGATGGCTGTGGGGACTAACAGTCTAGGGGAGGATAAGCAGACAATTATAATAAAATGCTATAACCAGTGTAATGAATGATATGACATGGGAAGCTCAGCAAGTTTGGGGAACCAACAGCTGAAAGATTTATGCCAAAGGAGGTATGAAGGACAAGTAGGAATTGGCTAGGCTAGGTTTCTTAATTATAAACAGCCAAAATTGACTTTGACTGATATAAGCAGAAAGAGAGTTTAGAGAACCTGGGTTGCCCACAGAATCACTGGGAAGGTGTAGTGGCCTAGCATCACACTGCAGGAATGATCCAGACAGAACTAGACGTGTGTGTGTGTGTGTGTGTGTGTGTGTGTGTGTGTGTGTGTGTTTTGCAGGGGTGGGTATCCCTCAAATATGGGAGGGGGGCTTTAGATGCTGGGCAGTCAAAGGATGACAAATGTCCAGGACAGCAGGTAGAAGTATGGAATGTGGGGAGGCTGTCTCAGAATGACCTAAGATCTTCTGAGTCAGAGAAACCAAAAGGAACAGCTAAAAGAGAGCGCTGACTTACTGAGGCAAGCAGCTGAGGCAGGCAGCCAGGCTCACAGGGGTTTCCTTGGTGAGTGAGGTTGGCTGCTCAACCAAAGACTTCGAGGCCTCTGTGGGGAAACCAGCTGTGTGACAGCAGGTAAGTAGGAACAATGTTTTAAGACTTTCCTTTCATGCCAGTGTTCCTGAGGCTTTTCTGGAAGGCCACTGTTCTCAGTATATGCCTTTATACTACAGGGCCCACCTAAGTCAGAAGAGATGTTCTCCACATAATAGTTGGAAAAGATGTTTGGGATACTGATAATAGCCAACCTTTATTGCTGTGCTCACATGTGCTTAGATGCATTATTTCAGTTAATCCTCATAATAAGCCTGTCAGACAAGCAGACAGAGGCACAAAGATTAGAAATGACTTGGCCAAGATTTTAGAAAATTGTAGGCCAAGATTTTAGCAAATTGTAGAGCTGGGATGCAAATGGAGACCTACTTTATTGTAACTAAGAGTCTGATGACAGAAGACAAGAAGTGAGGATCAGATTTTAAAAATGGTCATTAGAGAGGGAGAAAACTCTTGGTTCTATGCTAAGTACATGATGAGGGATTGGAAGCCTAATCCCCCAGCTATTACCTCTCTCATGGGCACCATTTTGAATCTTAAGGTCAGCTATTGCTCCCTACTGAGAAATTTCCAATTCTATCCAAGGAAAAAAAAGCCCTGTTTTCCTAGAGGGAGCCTTAAGTGAGAAACTTTTAGCATTAACTCAGGCTATTGACCCCTAGACTGCAGCAAGAGGTATATATAGTATTTTTAAATTTTATTTTTATTGTTGAAAGTATTACAAATGTCCTCTTTTTCCCCCCAGGCCTTCACCGCACTATTGTCTGTGTCTATGAGTTATGCATATATGCATATAAGTTCTTTGGTTAATCTCTTCCCGCTGTCCCCCACCCTCTCTTCCCACTGAGATTCATCAGTCTATTGCATGCCTCCATGTCTCTGGATCTGTTTTGTTTGTCAGTTAATTTTGTTCATTGGATTGCACATATGAATGGGATCTTGTGATACTTGTCTTTCTCTGACTGGCTTATTTCATTTAGCATAATACTCTCCAGGTCCTTTCATGTTGTCCCTCCATGTCTTTTTTACTGCTGCATAGTATTCCATTGTGTAAATGTACCACAGCTTTTTTATCTGCTCATGTACTGATGGACACTTGGGCTGTTTCCAGATCCTAGCTATTGTAATTTTGAATGGATTTTTAAAAATAAAAATGTCTCTGACTACACAAATAACATATCCTACTGGTTTAAAAAATTAGGGAAATATGGAAAAATATAAAGAAGGAAATAAAAATCCTTGTAACTTTACCAGCCAAATGGTGGCTGTTGTCACATTTTTGGGTGCATGTGTGTAAACTGTAGTCTCTTTCTAATGCATATGTATAGGTATTATCTTTTAAATTCACAGTTTGGAATATCTTAAATTACTGTTGTTTTAATTTCATCACTTTCCTCAAGGGAGAATTAACCACCGTATGCAATTTTGCAAATCTACTAAATGAATGTCAGTAGAGTAGAGCATGATAGGGAATGCAAGTGAGTTTGTTCAAATGAGTGGGCAGATGACATGACGCTCCCGGGAGTGCACTGGAGATAGGGTATGTGCCTGGTTCTTTAAGGAGGACTTGGTTTTTCATTATTTATTAATATTTCTAGCTGGTAAACATTACCTGAAAAAATGTTTAACATAATGATAAACCTAATCAAGCAATCATTTACTTATTAGGGAGAGATTTATTCCACATTCTACCATGTGGGTGATATTCAACAAGTTATGCAGACAAAAGTAGGAGAGCTGTTTCCAGGACTGAACATCAAGGGGAATCTTGGTTCTGATCCCACTTCCCCTTCTCTGGCCTAGGGGACCGCAACTCTTTCCACATCCTGATCAAAAGGCAGCTCAAAACCCCATGGTCCAACACACAGTGACTTGGCTTTCTCCAGAAGGAAAGCAGTCTGGAGTCCCCTCTGAACATCTCTTCTCGGAGCCCATGTGACTGGAGCCAGCACAGAGCTAGGTCTATTTGGTCACTGCTGTTGTCAACTCTTGGCACATCCAGTGCCAGCCATCTCCTGTCGTTTGCCCAGCTCATCAAAACAAAGTCCTGCCAGTTCAGGAGCCCCGTGTGCTTTCTCTGCGCTGCCCAGACATCTGTTTTGTGTTGGGAGTCAGGGGCCGGTCAAGTGCTTGCACAACGCAGCTGGATTTGCTGATGTAAACAAAGTTGCTTGCATTGAGTTTTCTGACCCTGAAAAGGCCCCAAAGAACTATACTCAGGCTTCCAGCAGGACTTTACCCTCAGTCCCAGGGACAAGGAAAACAAACTTGAATTTAGTTAATAAGTTATAGCCAAGAAGAAAGCAAAGCACCTGGTTCCTCTCTTTCCTTCCCTGTCTCCACATAACCCTTTTCTTATCGGGCCATTCCTCATCCTGAACTGAGGTGATGTCATTGCCAAGTGCATCCATGTGGTGACCCAGGAAGCCAAGGGGTAACAGTAGATGCTCTACCTCATACCCCTAGTTCAGAGCGCCTTCTACCCTTGCTTTTTTGCTTTGTTTTTTCATTCTTCTTTAGATTTTATCTTCACTTACAAAGTAAACAGTTAAACAATACATAAGTGTCTATTATAAACGTTAATAATCTCTCCCTGGCCGGTGTGGCTCCGTTGGTTGGGCATCGGCCCATGCACCAGAAGACTGCTGGTTCGATTCCCGGGCAGGGCACATGCCTGAGTCACAGGCTCAGTTCTCATCAGGGGGCATGCAGGAGGAAGCCAGTCAATGTTGCACTATCACACTGATGTTTCTCTCTCTCTCTCCCTAAAATTTAATTTAAGGATCTTTAAAAAAAAAAAGATACTCATACTTGGGTTCAGTGTGGCAATTGGCAAATTAGTATGGTTTCCCAGGCTTTTCTTTCTGAAGCGACTTCTAAGTGTAGCAGGGGTCCTCAGACTACGGCCCGCAGGCCACATGCGGCCCGCCGAGGACATTTATCCGGCCCGCCAGGTGCCGCTGCCTGTCCTGCTTAGCAGCCGACTCGTCCCAGGCCCGCAATGCGCATAGGAATTTGTTCATAGTTTTTTTAAAAAAAACTATAGTCCGGCCCTCCAACAGTCTGAGGTACAGTGAACTGGCCCCCTGTTTAAAAAGTTTGAGGACCCCTGGTAGAGCGTGTCTTTCCAGCAGAACTAATAAGCTGCACAGCATGGCATGGATCAGCACTCCCCCTGCCCACCCTCCTTTCTTTCAACAAATATTTATTAAACACATATTATGTTCCAAGCCTGTGCATGACCCTGGAGAGAAAAAAAATGGACAAGGACTCTGCTCTAATGGAGCAAAGTCAAGGGGGAGAAACGGTTCAGTAATAACTCCAGTGAAATACAGAGGGGTTAGGGGAACTTGGCTGGGGTGCTGGCCAGACCTGAAGCTGGTGGACAGGAAGTTATGTCTGAGAACATCTGAGGTGAAGTCTGAAGAAGCAGGAATATCCTGGGGGCTGATAGGGCAGGTGGCAATGTTGGCCAAGGGAGGTCCAGGCCAAGGGAAAAGCATGTCCAAAAGCCTGGAGGTGAGAGCCAACCTGGCACATTTTCACACTGGACGTTCAGTTCTGTGAGAGGCCAGGTGGACTCAACGCCAGGGAACTCCTGGGCCTTCTTACTCAATACTGAGACCAGGAGGGCTTGGAGGCAGGTGGGCCACTGGTCGTGCCTCAGGAAATGGCTGGGATCTAAGCTCCACGGCGGTAAGACTGCGGACTTCGTTCACCAGCTGAGAATGGGGACAGGAACATAGACTCTTAATAACCATTTGTTGAATGAATGAATGAAGTGCCCTGAAGAGGACCTCAGCCATCTCCTCTGGTGTCACCAAGCCCCACCGAATCATAAGGCCAGTAGGCATATTGAGAGCCTGCTGTTCCCCTCCCTTTCCTCCGAGTGTCTGATCTGCCCTCAAACCTCCCAGAGATGACACGGTCTTGTAGATAGCATGACTCGGAAATTCAGTTCTTAAGGTCAGACACATGCAGCTGAGGGACAGACGACTTGTCCAGTCATCTGATGAGTCAGGACAAGAGTCCTTACTGCCCAGCCTTGCAGGTCAGGCAGAGAGGAACTCTGGCTCCATAGCACTATTTGTTATCTATTAAGATGCCTGGTGCCTCACTTCCAACCCAACTATTGAAGATGAAGAAGCCCACATTCCCAAAGCAGCACCATCTCACCTGGAAATTCTATTTCCCGGCATATTTGGTGGTGGGATTTTTAAATCCCAGTTTAGCTCTTCTCCTGGGACTGTGCACTGGCTGAATGCTGATGTCTCTCTGAGAGAAGGCCACTGGGCCAGTCTACCCAAGATACCCTGGTGGAGGCTATGGAGCAGGGGTGGGCAAACTTTTTGACTCGAGGGCCACAATGGGTTCTTAAACTGGACCAGAGGGCCGGAACAAAAGCATGGATGGAGTGTTTGTGTGAACTAATATAAATTCAAAGTAAAGGAGCAGATGGGAGAGCAAGAGAACCGGATAGAACAGCCGGATCCGGCCTGTGGGCCGTAGTTTGCCCAAGGCTGCTGTGGAGAGTGGCTAGCACATTTGGCCCACACCCATATCTACTGTCTTATCTAAGGTCCCGCTACCTCTTACTTGGACCATTGCATCTAGTTTCCCTGCTTTCACCTCTCCTCCAATATTTCCCCATGCAGCAGCCAGAGCGACTTTTTAAAAATGAAGTTCTGACCATGTCTCACCCCAGCCTGCATTGTTCAGTGGTTTTCCACCATCCTGTAGATAAAGACCTATAGGGCTCTGCATATGTCTCTGCCCGCGTCTCCAGCCACAGCTCATCCCTGGTGGATCATTTTCAGTTCTCCAAATGAAACATGCTCTTTCTAGGGCCTTTGCACATGCTCTTCCTGATAACTGCTCCCTCTTCAGAGGGAATATAAATTTCTTTTCCTCCAGGAAGTCTTCCCATCTCCCAGGCTTTATAGGTCACCTATTATCTGGCTCCCATGGTGCCCTGGACTTGACCGCGGTGACATTCCGTTCACTGGGAATCCCTTTATGGTGGGTCTTCCCCACTGGAATGTGAACTTCAAGAGGGCCTCATTCAGCCTGTCCTGTTCCCCATTATATTCCTCATGCCTGGCACACAGTAGGTGCTCATTAAATATGTGTCAAGTGAATGAATGAGTACTCAGATCTTTGAAAAGTTGGGAACAACTTGACCAATAAAATAAGAGGCAGAGAGAAACACAAACATAACAGAACCTCACTGAAATTCTGAGCCAGGTGACCTTCCTCACCCTGGAGGCCTGATTTCATCTTATCATGTGCTTGTATATTGTGATTAGATGCCCATTAATTCCCCCAAACTGGTTCCTAGCTCAGTTTAGAGAGATTTGGGCCTTCCCATCAGGTTCCACTATACACAGCAAACCAGAGCCTTGGAGCCACCCAAATTAAGTCAAGATGCATTGGGGTGCCTGCCGGAGGCCCGGGCCTCTCGCTGCAGAGACAGGAAGCCCTCCTGCCCCTGCCTCACACGGCAGAGCAGGGCGAGGAGCACCTGGAGCCTGCACCCATGTCGCCTCACCTGTTTTCTTTCCTTCCCCCAAGCAGGGACAAACAATAATTCAGTAAAGGAAATATGAGTAATGGAAAGAAAGAGAAAAAAATAAACATCAAAATGGGCAGTGTCCCCTGGGCTCCTGCTTTTAAAGAAAACAGGGAGAGTAGATTTGGAGATATTTCAGTGACTCTGCTAAAGGGACAAAAATAATCAAGCTGGCCCTTCCCTTCCAAGCTGAATTCCTTTCCTCTATCTTGATGAAGAAAAAAAGGCTACCCCCCAGACCAGGACTCTCACGCTCGGGTGTGCATCAGAATCCTCCAGGAGGCGTGTTGAGGCTGCAGGTGCCAGACCCATGTCTATAATACTGACAAACAGTCCCCCACCTAGATGCTCAATGAAAGAGGATTAATGAACATAGTCTTGCATGTCCACATAGGGTAACCCTATGCAGCCATTACAAATGGAGGTATAGATTTATGTTTATTAATAAGGAAAAATCCTAATGTATTGAGTAAAGTCAGGTTATAAATGATCAGAATATATATATATATATATATATATATATATATATATATATGCAATTTGCTCAGGCTGTGGGGGACAATCTCAGAACAGGGTTCTGAGCATGTGCAGATAATGCTGCTGGGAGGATGACTGAAGAAGGAAGCACCGAAGAGCAGGTGAAATTTCTTTGCAAGGTTTTCCCTGAGGAAAGAGGCCCTTCCACAGGAGGAAGGTCAAGTCTGGTCTATTTTCGTAACGACATTTCAAGTGCTTAGCAGACTTATTTCCTGTGGTCCCCGGGAACCCTGCAGCAGGCTCTCAGGAGGATGTTGGTGATAGGGAGCAGGAACTTTGTGAGTGAGAATCAATAATTATCTCTATATTTGCTTCACTTTTTTTTCTATAAAAATAATCTAGGGGAAAACCACTTGCTTTAGAAGAGCAAAGTTCATTGCGACAGAGAGCAGAATGGGACATGAAAGTAAGTCTCTTAGTGTGTGGCAGCATCCTTAGGTCATGACTTTACAGGCTGAAGACGGATTTGTTCACTCATTCCCTTCCCTCCCTCATTCATTCAACAGGTACATGAGCAACTCCTCTGTACCAGGCATTGCTTAGGGACCGAGGAGAAGGTGGCGCTAAACATGGCCCTCCGGGAATTGACAGTCTAGTGAGGGAGATAGACATCAAACAAGTAAACACATGGGTGGGTATTTAATTAATTACAAATGATGGGACGTGTTGGAAAGGAAGAGAACAGGAGGCAACAAAACAGAATAATGAAGGCAGAGCAGGGACAGAACTTAGATCAGGAGGTCAGGGTAGACCTGAGGAGGTGATGCATCAGCTGCTATCTGAAAGGTGAGTCAGAGCCAAGGCAGTGGACTGTGTTGGGGAAAGGCATTGCTGGAAGGTGAGCAATTTGTATGAAGGCAGCTGTGTGGAGAAGACCACACTGGGTCAAGGATCCCAGGGAAGACAGCAGAGGCTGGTATGCAGTGGGCAAAGGGAGGGAGTGGCAGGAGGTAATGCCAGACTAGATGGTGTCTTGTAGGCCATGGTAAGGGTTTATGAAAATGGAAAGCCACAGCAGGTTTTAAAAGAGGGAGTGGCCAATCTGATGTAAGCTTCTTAAAAATCCCTCTGGCTTTGAGTATAGAAATAATCGGAGGGGCCCAGAACCAAAGAGGGGGCCATTTCAGAAGTTCAGACAGGAGCTGATGGTGAACTGCACAGGGTGGATAATAAGTACCTAAATTTTCTAACTCTACTAGAGTCGAAGGGCTCAATATTGAAAGGTTAGAGAAACTTAGACTAGTTACAGGGCTGGCACTAGGGTGAGACAAGGGAGGCACTTGCTTCAGGTGCAAAATTTACTCAGAAATTATATTTCAATGCAATATTTTTTAAAAGTCAAATTTCATGCGGAAAAAACCCCAAAAAACCCATGATGAACAAATATCAAATTAAAGAGAAAAAAAGACAGGATCAGTAACAGTGCTGGGCCAAGTCAAACAATGAGCCTGAGGTAAAAGGGAAAAAATCAGTAATATGCATTGTGCCTTTATTCAAAACTTTCCTCACTCTTGTCCTTGGCTAGCTGACCCTCCCCACCTGTAAAATGAAGAGGCCACCATGTAACCCTTTGCTCTGAAAACAGATGTTATGGAAAGAAAGCTGATGACATAAATCACCACGAGCTCCTGGTAGTTTAGACAGTATCTTTTCTCCTTATTCTGGAGAGTCTGAAACAGAAGGTGCATAAGAGTTGCTCCATAAATATTTCTGATGATAATGTTAATGGCTAGCATTTCCCATGCTCTTATTATGTCAGGTACTTTGCCAAGAACTGTTAAATACAATGATTTCATTTGGTCCTCACAGCAATCCGTGAGGTAGGTATACTATTACCCGTTTTACTATGCCTGGAATATACTTGAGTAACATTTAGTAAATAGACGACGAAAGAAAGGATGGATAAAGAGAGGGGAAAAGTGGTAGGCCTCACACTATTCCTTCTCCACACTATATGGATAACCAGTGATTCCCACCCCCTCCTCTGGCAAACACAATTCTCAAACACTATTCACCAAACTGAAAAGGATCTGCAGAAAAGGGAAACTAACCTTAATTATTACCCTTTTCCATAGGGATTATTTTTTAGTAAATTAGTTTTTTGTTTTTTTTTAACCCAACAGCTTTTTGAGAACAGACGTTTTAAATTCATTTGTTCCCAATTATTTATTGAGCAATTACTATGTGTTAGGCACAGATCTAGGTGGTGACATATAATGTGAGCAAAACAAACCTGATTTGCGTCCTCATGAGGCTTACAGATCTGTGTGTGTGTGTGTGTGTGTGTGTGGTGTAGTGGAGCAAGACAAACAGTAACAAGTAAACAAACACATAAGTGGAATCATAAATGTTACACAAGATACAATTTGGATCTGAGGTAGAGGATGGGGAAATGATGAGAACTATCCTAGATACGGTGGGTCCGACATAGACTCAGGGAAGCTCATAACAGTCACGTTGCTGAAAATTCAGTGCTAAACGTTATTTTTGAAAATCAAATCAATTAAACTCCCTACAGAATGTGAAATTTCACAACTCCTATGGAGGGCAATTTTGAAGAGCAACACCTATTTATTTATTTACTGATTTATTTACTGAACAGACCTATAGAAAAGTTATTTATACCACTGAGGGCTCAAGAATACAACACCATGAAAAACATTGGAAAATGTCCTGCCTTCTGTCTGCCCTACCCCATGGGCCCATCTAAAGGTCCAGGTTTATCAAATTCCAGAGGAGACCTTTGAACTAAGGAGGAGCCCAGGAATGTAGAATCTTTAAACGCTGGGAGCAATTATGTGCAAAAGCATGGCAGAAGTCACCCTGACATTTCTCCTGACTTTTGTTGCCTAATCTGCTTTTGAAGGCCAATAATGTAAAAAATTTCCATTTTTCAAACAACCCCACCCACTACAGTGTACTTTGATATATAAGACACGAGAGAGGAGTAGAGGACAGTGGGGAATATAAATGGCTTGGAAAGGTCAGTGAGAAAAAAGAAATAAACCAGGAGGGAAATCACGAGGAGTTGAAACCATGCTTTGAGCTACCTGCCAAAACTCAGGAAAACTCCCCTGAGAGGCCAAGTTTGACAGATGAGTGTACTGTCGTGGTTATCAGCATCTACCTATCCCAGTGATTTTTCTGATAAATGTCATCTTGACTGCAATGTGCACCACCCTGGAGATGCTAGATTTATTTCTTATTTAGCTTCTTGGATGCAAGATTTTAGCTCAGCCCTTATCAAACACCATCTCCTTCCCATAAAACCTACCTGGTTCCTGCCAACAGCTGGGTTGTGTGCAGAGCTGTGTGTGGACTACCAAATGATGTGGCCACAGGACCACGTGAGCCATCGGGCGTGCTGAAACAGGGCAAACAGTCCGGATGGGAGAATGGCCGCTTTTGGACTTTCCATGTGAGATCAGAGAAAGTTGGCAAGTAAAATGCTCTAAAATTAGCCTAAGTCCTTAAAAAGAAAAAATGTAAAAGGAAGCAAGGCTTATACCAGTCTAATGTAGATGCTCCAGAAACTAGTCACTAGAAGGCTGGCTCTGGGGCAGGTGACTATTTTCTTCCTGCCCTTTGGCTGTGGCTCTCACTGGGTCCCTTTGCAACCCTGGGCCATGCCCCCGCTGGATTCCTGCATGCTGCTAAATGCCTCTGCAGGAATGTGGCTCCCGGGGCAAAGCGGGGCCTCTGGGCCCACTTTCAAGAACCAGAATAGACTCTGACATGTGAAATAAGCTCTGTGGAGTTTACATTCCTCCTTTGTATCCAAGCACCTTAAACCCGAAACCAGGACTGCTAACCATTCTTCCAGAGACGCCTGGCTATCTGTCTGGCTGAAATGTGAGTTCTGTCCTGTTTATTTTTTAATGTTTTGGTGAGCCTGGGGCTCCTGGAAATGAGTCTGCCCTACAGAGGGCGACACAACAACCTGATGTCTCATGGCTGAGGATTTCATTCGTGGCTAAACCAGATTTGCTCAGCCTCTCGGCTGACTGTTCTCTCGGCTGGAGCAAAAGGGAACATGTGCGTCTATTGGTATACCAGAAGGAATAGCAAATACAAAATGATTATAAAGCGCTTAATGTAGTGTCTACACAACAGGCACCCGCAGAGGCTTGTTTACTCACATAAAATGTTTTGTAAAAGCCCAATTGCTATCAAAATGTCAATATTCAACAAACTGATACATTAACAACAATTCCTTCTATTTCCTAGACACTCTCTGTATGCAGGGCCCTTCCTGGGCCTGCCTCGTTCTTTCCTCGTGGCCCATGACCACATCAGTATTCCTAGCAGCTTCATTTGACAGATGAGGCAGCAGAGGGTCAGAAACATTAAATGACTTGCCTGGTCACAGAAGGAGTTACTGAAACAACAGAAGCCGAAACCCAGGTCTGTGACTCTCAGGTTGTGAGAACTTGCCTTTTTCATGGTGTTTCCAACCTAGTAGGTCCATTCACATAGTACCCCTCCCCCCCACCTCCAGTGGTCCCTGGCCTGGCCCCAGCTCTTTTATGATCAATGGCAAGTTGACTGTAGTGTGACAAAGGTCAAGATGGACTCGGGTGACGCTGGGTCATTCAGGGGAAGCAAGGGAGTGGCAATCAAGAGGTCACTGTACCGCTGTGAAAGAGGATGGTCGTGTGCCAAGGTAGGAACATGCAGACTCCATTCAATGACAACAAGTATCTCCTTTAGAACACCATCAACAGGACTATGTGAGTTATGGAGGCTGGTGGGGCAAAAAGAATAGGGAAGCTAAAGATTACTCAGTCCAATGGATTTTCTTTTCTCTTTCCCACATTTCTTGGCAATTAAAATCATGGACTCTAGAGCAGGGGTGCGCAAACTTTTTGACTCGAGGGCCACAATGGGTTCTTAAACTGGACCGGAGGGCCGGAACAAAAGCATGGATGGAGTGTGAACTAATATAAATTCAAAGTAAAGGAGCGGAGGGGAGAGCAAGAGAACCGGATAGAACAGCCGGATCCGGCCTGCGGGCCGTAGTTTGCCCAAGGCTGCTCTAGAGTCAGAAAACCCTCCCCTTATATCTCAGCTCTAACATTCATTTCACTGTGTGACCTTAGGGAAATGATTGGAGCTCTCTGCGCCTCTGGTCCTGAGCTGCAGAGTGAGGGCTGAGAAAGCAAATGCCTCAAATTCAGTTCAGGGCAGCATCTCTGTTCTGTTCACTACACGTTGGGACATTGAACCAGCTAGGGTAGGTGACTGAATAGAAAATTTTACTCTAGTCATTTACCTCCCAGACTAAAAAACAAAAACAAAACAGAGAAAGAAAAAAATAAAAAGCAATGCCTACCTAACCGAATTTATTTGAGAATTAAAATAATGTATGTGACACATAGTAAATGTTCAAGAAAAGGTTACTATTTCATTATTTATGGACATATTTTATTATTTCTGGTATGTCCAAAGCAGGCTATTGGGAAACATGAAGAAGAACAAGTTCTTGGCATTTTCAGAGATATAACAAACACATGCTTCAAAAGACTGAGTTTGGAGAAGCCAAAATTTCTGGGTCAGGAGATAAGAAAAATAAGAAAGACCCAGCAAACTAACCATCTTCATATGAGCTGAAAGGTCTGCAGACTCCAAGAAAGAAATGTCCTTGCTGGGCTGGTTCTGGAGACTGTAACTTGTACAACAGATTCAAAAGATTGTTGGAGCCACATCAGTACGAGAGGTTGGAAGAAGGGCGAGTGCTGCTAGTGTCTCTGCAGAATCACTTTGCATTTGGCTCGAGGCCCCGAGGCTCTGAAGCATCAGTCTGTAGGAAGGATATTGCCATTAAGATGTGCGCAGCTCTTCAGGATGGCGGAGAGCCTGCAGGATGCTTTGGAAGGGGATGTGGGGGGCGGGCGGGGGGGAGAGCATTAAAGTTCAGACAGAACAGAGCACACACGCCACTGCCAGGGAGTGCACCATTTTTCCTCTCGGAGTGGAGGCTGCTTTCTCTAAGCACTTGAAAGAATTCCTGGCCTCCGAAGGAACAATGCTGGATTGGGGAGAAGTGCTTTGGGAGTAGATAAGCCAGACTGCAGAGAATTAAAGATCCAGAATCAAGGGAGGAAATACAGGGTATTGGAGGAGGTCCTCAGGGGTGGGAGTTGTCTGCTCAGATTTTCTGCTCTTCATTAAGGGGTGTGAGAGCTAAGGGTAGGAGAGCTGCTGGGTGCTACGGTTGGATTATAACCACCCCGCTCCTGCCAGCTACTTGGTCCAGGCTTCTATGCCCCTCTTTTCTGAAGCATGTCTTGATGAATCTCGTGTGGCCAGAGTGTAAACTCCTTCAAGGCAGACACTGTGATTTCTGCTACAGGTCCAGAATCCCTTTATCTGAAAAGCCTTGGGGGTAGATATATTTTTGAATCAGAATTTTGGAGATTTTAGAAAGGCAGTATGGTACATATATTGTATATTATGGAACAACTCCAGTGAGGTTTGGGACAGTACCCTATAATCAATCAAACACGTTACTAATTCTACACTGGATTATAGAACTATTAACACAAAGTGGAATACAGGTTTTAGTTGGAGGAGAGTTTGGGTCAAGTTTTGCCACAATTTGAGTTAGGAAAGAACTTCTAGTGTTCAGAGCCTTTTGCATATTATAATTGTGGACTAGGGATTTCGGGCCTTCCTTTTTCCTTTTCTTTTTTAAATTTCCAGGACATCAGCAGGATTCTACCCATGGCAGGTACTGAATATAAGTTGTTGGCATTCTAGAGTATGACATATTGATTTCCCTCAAATAATATTTGATTCTGGAAGCCAGGGCACAGTTTATCAGTGACTTGGGATTCTTTAGAATTAAAAGGATCTGAAATTAAAGAACAGACAAGAAAGACTATTGAACCCTAGGTTCTCTGTCATCCTGGACAGTAATACAAAAAAAAAAATGATGAAATATCGTTTTTCCTAGTATATCCTAGTTAGCACCCAAGCAAATGAAAAGAGACCATCATTACATATAAGTGATAATGAAAATTTCTAACATATATATATAGAAAATGATATTTTTTAAATATTGCCAAAATATTACTCAATGTTTAAAATCAAGTCTGTCCCTCCAAAATGAATAGTGCAGATTGACAAAACTAACCAAGATGACACATAGAGTAAGGTAACCAAACTAACATCTATGGAATGCTTACAAGTTTTCAAGTATAGGGCTCAGCACTTTTTGTGTATTATCACTTAACAATTAAAGCAATTCTGTGCAATAGCTGCTGTTATGAAACCTCATTCTGCAGATGAGGAAACTGAGACTGTAAGACTGAGTAATTTGCTAGCAAGTGTCTGGCCAGGACTCAAACCATAGTTCAGTAGTATGTTGGTACAGTATATCAGCTACCAGAGAAAGGAAAGAAGGGGGGTGGTAGAGGAGGGTGAAGAACAGAAGGGAAAGAAAGCATAAAAATAGAGGCGGGAAAGCCCTGATTTGTAGTATTTGCCAATGTTTGTGGTGTAAATAGTCTCACCAGGGCTGATAACAAGCTACTAATGGTTTAACAACTTGCTCGCAAAATTCCTGAATATTTAATAATTGGCTTTTACAAACGTGCACACCACTATCAAGTCCATCCCAGGCCACATCCACGGTTTACTGCCAACTTTGGAAGATGAGATTTCAGCTCGGGGAACAGAACTGGCTTGGGAACAGCACGCTGAGATGCTATCCCAGGCCAGTCAGCCATGGTTATGTTCCTACCTCAGACCTGGTACAGATCACGGAGGGTGGAGTAGAGGAAAAAGAGGAAGAAGAACACACTGTCTCCCCTTCCTCAGGCAGACTTGCCTTCACCAGAGGGTGTAAAGTGGGTCCCTGCCAGCCTGACACTCCCTGGCAAAAATAGTAAAACCAGACCACACAGACGTTCTCTGGGTCAGATAAGAAGGTTAGCCTTGAGACCAAAGGTCTGAAATCTTCCTTGAGATTCTTCATTTCCATAATACTTCTTTTGAAGATGTAAAGATGGGATCTACAAGATGGGAACCAGGGTTGGGCCTATTTTTAACCGAGGATGGGATTTTTAGCCTAATTTTAACCCAATTAAAATGCATTTAGGCTCTTGGCTTAGTTTTTCTATTAACACCTGAGGATTAAGTCTCCTGATAACATGCTTCCACTAGAGGATCCTGAGAAGGAACTGGCCTGGTATTCAGTCACCCACAGGACACTGATTATGTGCAAGCATTTGCTAAGTGCTGGGTCTAGGGGGGAAAAAGGAATCGCCCAAGGTCTTAGAGATGAGTGAAGGAGACAAGACAGTCAAGTAAACATAGTTAAATTATATTCATTCACTCATTCAACAAATATTTACCAAGTGCCTATTAGACACCAGGCATTTTGCCAGACACTGGGATACCATAGTGAGCAAGACATTGATTTATACCATCATGGAACTGACAGCCCCGTCGTAAAGGGAGACATTAATTAAATAATGAAAAGAATGAATGTGTAATTACAAACTGAAGTAAGAGCTCTGAGGAAATGTTAAATGGTCTTAGGAGAACTGGAGGAACCTGACCCAGTTAAGGAAAGTCAGGAAAGGCTTCCTGGATTTTGGCAAATGATCTAAGACTTGAAGAAAAAGCAGGAGTTAACAGGGTGGGTGGGATATAGAGAAGATGAAGAGGAACAGTGCTCTAGAGAGAGAGAAGAGCATGGGTAAGGGTTAGGGGGCAGAGGGAGGCAGTGATTTCAAGGAAATGAAAGGCTAGTTTAGAGAGCGAGTGTGGTGGGAGATGAGGCAGGGGAGGAAGCCAGGGCTGGCTCTCACAGAGCCCTACAGGCCTTGTTGGGATGCCACTAACGAGTTTAAACCGGGACTCTGTATGGCAATTGCACCCAGTGCTGTAGGAGAGTAAATACAGTGTGGCTATGGAAGCATTAGGGAATGGACTCATCTAAACTGGTACGTGTGGTGTGGAGGAAGAGTAGGGAGGTTAGGTTGGGGGACGTGTCAGACAGGCTTTCTGGAGGAGAGAATATCTGAGATAAATTTTTGAAGAGTGCGTATGACTTAGCCAGGCCATGGTTGAAGGGTGGAGGAAGGGAGAGAGAAAGAATGCTGCTGGTGTGAGGCTGTGTAGGGGGGGGGGGGGGGGGGGGCGGGGCGGGGACTAGAAGAAAAACAGGTCAGTAAGGGAAAAGGCAATGGTGTTAGGCAAGGAGCAGATGATGAAAGCCTCATACGTCATGATGGGGTCTGGGTTTCTGGGTTTAATACTTATCCTGACCGTGGCAGGGAACCCACTGACACAGTCAGAGATCTTTAGCAGGAGACGGGTGGTCAGATTCATGTGTTAAAAGGCCACGAGCAGCAGGGTCAAAGGGGATTGAAAGGGAGCCGTGCTGGAGAAGGGGACCACTGCTGCCTGTCTCAGCAGCCCAGGTGAGAGAAGGTGTTGCGTCTGAACTAAAGCAGCCACAGTAGGAATGAGGAAGATGATTTTAGGAGACATTAAAAAGGTACAGTTGAAAGGGTTTTGACACCAATATGAGGTGTGTGAGTGATTTCTACTCCACCCAAAGAATAGTCTGCACAAAATGGATTCTTCTATTTGTGTTGCGCCTTGCCTTATGACCTGATACATGATCAATTTTTATAAATGCTTCAGTGGCCTTGGGAAGAATGGTGTTCATTAATTTTGAGGTGCAGAGTTCTCTCATGTTCATTCAATTGAGCTTGTTGTGTATTTCAATCTCCTATATCCTTAATATTTTTTGTCTGTTTGCTCTATTATTTATGAGAGAAATATATTAAAATCTTCCACCACCATTGTGGATTTGTCAACTTCTCCTTATGAATTTGACAATTTTTGTTTATATATTTTCAGGCTATGTCATTATTCCACAAGCTTAGACTTTTTATATCTTTCTGTTGATTATTCTACTTAGCTCTATGCAGTGATGCCTTTTACCCTTAATCATTCTTTTGGCCTTAGACCTACTTTATATGATATTACTATAGCCATATCAACTTTTAATTTTGTTAACATTTGGTATCTACTTCTCATCCATTTGTTTTTAACTTTTCTGTATCTTTGTGTCTTAAATATGAGTCCTGAAATCAGTGAAGATGAATTTTTTAAAAATCCAGTAGCTAGTAAATTTAGCCCATTTACATTTATTGTGATCATAATACATTTGGATTTATTTCTACCACCTAATCTTGAGCAATTTTTCTATTTCTTTCTTTTCCTGGATTCTTTTGAATAAGTACAGTTTTATTTATTTTGTTTTGTTTTTCTTATCCTTGCCAGTTGCTGGTTGGAATTAATGAATTCTATTTCTTTTCTTTTAGTAATTACCCTTAACATTTTATATTACCTTTAATATTAACTCACATTCTGAGTTAATAAGATCTAGGTTAATTAATATCTACAAGGAATAGTTAGGTTATGAGGTGATGCCATTCATAGCGCTAGGGAGGGAAGACTTAAAGTGTATTTGGAACCAAAGGTGAGGCCTGTTTTACATATGCTGGGTTTGCAGACACATCCAATTACCACCTTAACAGATGCTTATGCATCTACCTTCAGTGGCTTTATACACTTTGCAAAATATCTCCCTTCATGGGTATTCTGCATTGTGTAAGCAGTGACGGGATAAAAGCAAAAATAAAAAATCAGCGTTTGTTTTCCCTTGATTCTTAGAACTGTGGGTATTCCCTTCCAGCTTAGTGGCCAGGGTCGAACTGAGCACAAATGTCTTGTGCATATAGCAGGCTTCACGAATGTCACCTCAATAACTGTGGATAAACTGAGGGCTGAGCCTGAAATGGTGACCTGGATTCTGCCACACATAACACTGCTTTCCCTTTGCCTCCTTCATTTCTCTGCTATCTTGGTGGCTTAAATGATTAGGGGGGAGGGGCTTAGCTAATTTCTGCCAAATATGAGAGGGACTGAAAAATTATAGTTTCATACCAATTTAAATTACTTTAAATTAAACATTCAATCAGAGCTGACCTAGACCACATCAAGCCTTGACTGGTTCAACATAACCATATCCTATCAGTTAGGTCATAGTTCTATTCTTTCCAAGTGCTGTCATGACTATTGAGCCCAGGCAGGGTGGGGACTGTTACAGGACACATCTTGGAAGAAGTGAATGACTCGCCCAGGTTCCCAGAGCCGATTAGTGCATCGAAGGGGCTATACAGTGTTGCTCACTGTACCACATTGAAAAGTGACTGTGTATTCCTGGGCAAGAGTGTACACTTAGCATCCTGTTTGTGTGTCAGAGTTTACACTTTCTCCAGAAGCTACAGCTGACAAAATATGTCAGCCTTTAACACGGAAGTTCCAAAAGGCTTGGTGTTCTCTTCACTTTGGTGTCACTAATAAGTCAAGAAAATCTTCAGGTTTTCCCAAAATCTCACCAGTGCCCCAAATTTCAAAGGGCTGGGCTTAGCACACAACAATGGCATGAAGTCCACTTGATCTTTGACATCTCCCAAACACACACATACACACACACACACACACACACACATGCACACAGAGAAGGACAGAGAGGGAGAGAGAGGGAGAGGGAGAGAGAGAACTCCTTCCCTTGACAGCCAACAAAAATTTAGTAATAACAAGAAGCAGAGCTTATAAATTTCCATTATGCTTAATGCCTGATTTCATGTAGTTAATGGATTCATTTATTAGAGCAATTTGTGTAAATCCCCAAGGGCTTGCTAAGGCTGCTGCCTAATGGTTTTATCACCTCATAGACTTCCTTTATTCCTATCCTCTAACAAATAGTGGATTGGCAAGGAACCGTGGACCAACCACTGCTTAAAATATTGGTAAACTGTAATAAGGCAAAAAAATAAAAATGAGGGCTTTTCATGTCTCTGGGGTTTCCTTCAGCAACAAAAGGGATTTCTTTTTTTTTTTTTTTAAGTGTCAGCTGATTCATAAATGCTGCTTCCACAGTCTATCAATTTCACGTTGACTCAAGGCTTATTTTCAGGAGTCAGCAGGTCCCCATCGTGTTTCCAGGTATGGATCAGCACTGAGGGGTGATGGGAGCAATCTGAAGTCAGTACAACCACCCCATTACCGACCATCCTTCTGGGGGAGCAGGCAGAGAGCAGAGTCTCAGCCTTGCATAACCATAGGCTGCCCTGTAACCAGGAAGGAGGGGTGCCTGGTGCCTGCTGGTCCCTGCAGAGGTTGTTTAGCTGGAGAGAGCCCCGCAGTGACCAAGTCCGGGACGGGGAGCATTAGTACAGTCCTTGGCCAGAGCTGATGCCTCCAGCCTCAGTCTGCCTTCTGTGCATCTGTTCCCCTTCATCCCAATGGGATGGAAGCAAGAATGCAAATAGAGCCAAATCCATACCCAACACTTAGAAAATGTCCTAATGGAGATGCTCCATGGGTGCTGGATCTAGAAGGGCGGCCTCCTTAACATGCACAATCAGGGGCACGTGGGACTTCCATTTGAGAAAACCCAGGCACAATAAGAAACAAAAGTCTTCCCACTGAAGACTGACAGCACAAGTGGCTATTTGTACAGTTAAATGGCAAGACTAGTATATAATTATTATCTCCTGCAACAAATTAAGGACCTAACTTAGTAAGTGCTTGGAAAAAATAGATAAAACAAAGAATATTAATGATCTCTTAGTTGTATTTGAAGGAAGGGGCATCTTGTTATTATTCTATGCTAATGGGGAGGTGATGGGTGAAGAGGGCCATGTTTGGAAGAACCAAAGTGCTTTATATCAGAAGGGATCCAGAAGCAAGTGGAGTGAGAGGGAGATGAAGAGGCTGGGTGGGAAAAGGGCTGAGAGAGAGAGACTGAGAGAGAGAGAGAAAAAAAAACAAAAACAAAACAGAGGTGGACACAGAGACGTAGAGGTTAGTGGATGAAAGAAAAGGGTCTGCAAGAAAGAATGAGGGTTTGAGAAGGAAATGCAATGTGCTGCGCAAGGTAAAATCTGCCGTCTTCCCTGTGAAATCAGCGTAAACAGGATTAAGTTTCTATCTGTTATTGCACCATGTGAAAGGGCTGGACAGAGTTTTACCATATGTGAAGAGCATATTTGGGATGCTCTGACTTTAAATATATGTTTATATGGTATATGCAAAATTCTCTTTGGGCGTTTTTGGAGGGACATCAAACTATTAACTGAAAGTGGGGATAGTGTGACTGGACCATGTGGCTGCAGATAGCAAGAGATGTACCAGAAACACTAAAATGCCTGGAGCAGAGAAAACCAATGGATGTTTCCAAAATGATTCCTAATTCCAAAGTCACCAGGACAAATTATCCAAATTGTTGCCTCCATTTATAGCGGAATTAATTTCTGTGGAGTAGCTCCTTGAGGCTGTTCCAGGGTTAGTTGGATGGATGGATGGATGGATGGCGAGTGTGGAGAATGCAGGGGGCTGGCTGGCTTTCTGTGACATTCCCAGGGCTCCTTAACACCTAGTGATGTGGGTTCCGCTGGGGAATGAGAGACACCGGGAGTCCCACTGCAAGGTTGGCATGGGGGCAAAATCCGAGGCTGTTGGTGATGGTGATAACCAAGGTCTGGGTCACAAATGAATAATTTTTGCCTGAAACCACAGATAGCACCACACCTTATATACTACGTTTTCTTACATATACATACCTATGATAAAGTTTAATATCTAAATTGGGCACAGTAAGAGACTAACAACAATAATGAATAATAATATAGAACAATTATACCAATATACTGTAGTGCAGGGGTCCTCAAACTTTTTAAACAGGGGGCCAGTTCACTGTCCCTCAGACCGTTGGAGGGCCAGACTATAGTTTAAAAAAAAAAAACTATGAACAAATTCCTATGCGCACTGCGGACCTGGGACGAGTCGGCTGCTAAGCAGGACAGGCAGCGGCACCCGGCGGGCCAGATAAATGTCCTCGGCGGGCCTCATGTGGCCCGCGGGCCGTAGTTTGAGGACCCCTGCTAGTGGAAGTAGGTGAATGGCCATAACGTAGGGGTGACTTGAACACAAGCACTATGATACCACAACAATCGATCTGACAACCGAAACGGCCACTAAGAGACAACAGGTGGGTGTGTATCCAGCATGAATATGCTGGACAAAGGGAGATTCATGTCCTGGGAGGGATGGAGCGGGACAGTGTGAGATTTCATCAGGCTACTCTGAGCTCTGCGCAATTTAAAACTTAGGAATTGTTCATTTCTAGAATTTTTCATTTAATATTTTCAGACCACGGTTGACCGTGGGTAACTGAAACCAGAGAGAGGGAGACTGTGGAGGGGGCAGGATGACTAAATACTGCAGTACCAGTGAGGTCACTGAACCTTTTCCTGGTGAGTAAGGGCACATTAGGGCTTTGTTTCAAGAACCCCATCTGGAGGCTCAGAGACAACACTTACCAGCTGTTGACCTTGGACAGACCACTGAACATCTCTACGTTTTGGCTACATTTTATTTACAAAATGGGGGTGATATTAGTGTCTGTTTCAAAGGGTGGTGGTGAGGATTATATGAGTCAGCTTGTAGCACAGAATACAATGATAATGATGATGATCATTATTATTATAAGGCCACCTGATAACCAATGTGTACGACCAGCATCTACTCACACTTACGAAGGTTCCACGTCAGGGTCCTGGTCTCTTTGCCTCTGCCTTGTACAGTCCTGAGTCACCGGAACGTCATTCTCCTAAATGGTGGGGACAAGTAGATGCTTTAAAATTCTAGTGTTTATTGGCTTTGCTTTTTAATCCTTAGAGGCATAATTGACACATTTTTACACCAATATGTTACAAATTTGTATATAGTGGGCATGGAGGACATTAGAGGACTATAATATTCAATATGGTGGTTTCTGTGTCATAATAAGTATGTCTCATTAGACAGTAATTAGGATGAAGATGGCCTTTGCACAAGGGACACCTTCTCTGTGTGTCATGAGGATGTGGGGAGAGCTGTGGAAGCAGGCAACAACTGGCATAGCCTTCATAACGATCTGTCTCAAAAAACTTCCCTTGGCACAGTGTTTGCCCTTTAAAAACCCCATGTAACACCCCCACGTGCTGCTCCCCAGTTCCTGTTCTGTTCCCACCAGCAAACCCAGAATGTTCCTTTACACATTAACCCTTGGCTGTCACTATTGTGGGAGGCTGCCATGCAAGGCCTCCAGGTCTCGAGCCTGGGCTCTCTGCTATCTCTGCACCTGGCCTGGCGGTGCCCAGTCAAAACCGTGGGAGGATAGAGGGCAAAACCTCAGCCCAGGCCTCTCGGCTTTTGTGGGTTCCAGCTAGACCCCGGGTGTTATTTTAGTGCAACTTCGGTATTTAATTTGAGGATGTGTGTGGATCAGAAGGAGGGACCAACACATTATTTTCTTTTCCCTTGGCCAAATGATTAAATTTAAAGTTCTAAAAAACACACAGCTTGACCCAAAGCCCTGTCCAATTGGAAATGAGAAATGGCCAGACAATCCCTCCCCTGCCAGGACTATCCTTCCTTAGCCGCCGGCCACCGCACGGGCCCATTACTGTGGGCATCACCTGGCCCGTCTGTGGTTCCCAGCCGACCAGAACCCTGCACTCCAGACTCCCTTACCCAGCTTATACGTTGCACCTTTGCTGGAAGAACGTTCTACAGGTTTGTTCAATTTCTTACAGCCCTGAAAGCACCCTCACCGGCCGCTGCTGAGCCATGGCTGAGGGGGAAGTCACCACGTTCACGGCCCTGACCGAGAGGTTCAATCTGCCTCTGGAGAACTACAAGAAGCCCAAGCTTCTCTACTGCAGCAACGGGGGCCACTTCCTGCGGATCCTCCCAGATGGCACCGTGGATGGGACAAGGGACAGGAGCGACCAGCACAGTAAGCACCCATGCATCCTTCTTGGAGCCCCTCCCCTTTCTGGTGTCTTCCTTAGTCAAGGGTGGGGGAAGGGAGGACATCTGGTACCTTCTTCTCCAGTCATGACACTCTCAAAGGCAGGGCAACAGAAATGTGGGCAGGGTCTGGGTGTGAAAACTAGAGTGGTGAGGGCCACAGCCTGCCTAAAGGAAACTCTGTTGACTTACACAACTGCCTCGAGATCAGATGTGGCGGCCAGTGTTCAGATGTTCAGATTTCTGTAAGTAGTGCGAGGTCTGTTCCTCCAGGCTGGTCAGGGTCCTGTTTGCTCCATGCGGGGAAGAGCCGCCTGGGGCAGGGTGGGTAAACCTCGCACAAAGACATGGCTCAGGTTCAAGTTTACTGACTCTCCAGGTTACCTTTCCACTGGGACTGGTTTGGGAAATCCTGGTTTGAATCGTAGCTTGCACATCATAAATTACGCAGCTTCCACTCTGCATATCGTGCAGACATGGTTGTGGTAACGGGAGGGGTAGAGTCGTTCTCCAGACCTTATAGAAACTAGAGAGCCGGAGAGATTCCAGCCAAAAGTGGAGTATCTCTTCCGGGCTTTCCTGCCCGCCCAGGTCTCAGATGGTATTGATAAATGGAGTTATAACTTTGGAGAAAATAATCTTCTTGACTACCTAGGAATAAAAATGTCGTCCTTCTGCTTTAGTACTTCAGGTGTTGGTGTGTGTTGATATTAGGTGTCTGGGTCCTCTGTGATGTAACCGGGAATTCCCTGAGTTACCACTGAGGCATTAGATGTTGCAGAGAAGGCAAAAGTCAGATCTGGTCCCTGCAAAGAGGGTCAAATGGGCCAAACGTGTCACGAATCAGGAGAAGGAAAGCATGGATGAAATTAGGAGACACAGAATACAGCACAGGTAGAGAGTAATGTTCCATAGGATGGCTTTTACATGGAATGCACAGGCTTAGCCCACGTGGCTCAGTTGGTTGGGCATTGTCCTGTGCGCTGAAAGGTTGCCGGTTCGATTTCTGGTCAGGGCACATGCTGGAGTTGCTCAATCCCCAGAAGCAGGGTGTGCAGGAGGCAGCTGATGGATGTTTCTCTCTCACATTGATGTTTCTCTTTCTCTCCCTTCCTCTCTCTAAAAATCAATTTAAAATCTTTAAAAGGAAAAAATATTTTTAATGGAACGCACATCACTGGTTTCAATGTGATCGTTTATATATCAGATAGTCTTCATTATTCATGAAATATGCCCCACACAGCAGGATCTAAGTACAAATGACCCCCGCACTGTGCTCACTCTCTACCCTCAGATGCACAGGCAGTGGGGAGGGAAGCCGGCGTTTATGAACTGGTTGGCATTGCCCCTTCCCTCCCAGCGACCTTGAGGTGAGGAGCAGGAAGGCTGAGGTTGGGGCTTGTAGCTGCAGAGTTAGATGTACTGGGCCTTGTTTTTTTTGTTTTTTTGTTTTAAGGTGTTTTGTTTTGTTTTTAAATGTATTTTATTGATTTTTTACAGAGAGGAAGGGAGAGGTATAGAGAGTTAGAAACATCAATCAGCTGCCTCCTGCACACCCCCCACTGGGGATGTGCCTGCAAGCAAGGTACATGCCCTTGACCGGAATCGAACCTGGGACCCTTGAGTCCGCAGGCCGACACTCTATCCACTGAGCCAAACCGGTCAGGGCTGGGCCTTGTTTTGATGGCTTGTCTTCAAATGGGCCTTCTGAATGCCTGATCCTCAATGAAACATATGCACCAGAGTGAGGCGAAAATGACTCTATTTAGTATGCCAACCGTACAGAAGCAACATTTACCGACAATTAATCGACTTAGACTGGAGTCTGTTGTGTAAGGCAAGTCACACAATTTGTGTGATCTGCCCCACTCAATGTAAGGGAAAAAAGCTTTAATTTCTCTAAAGTTTTAAACTTTTCTAATACATTTTACCAGTTTTCTGAACCAATGGAAATGTTCTCTGGTCCTTGGACTCTCAGGGGAAAGATAACCTTGGTGAAGCAGTCCTCTGGATTAAGCTGGCTGTTTCGGGAAACCTTGAATTCTGGGTTAACAAGAGGTGACAATGACAATTTCCACGTACTGGAATTTCTGTGCAAATGGCATATGTCTTCATTGTTGTCATTCCATCATCCACATAGAGACTGCACTCCGAGTAGGTAATACTGGGACTTCTGAATAGTGCTGAGGATCCAGTCACCTCACCTAAGATGCCAGGGCCCTTGGAATGCAGCATAAGGGACCCTTAGGATGTGTATGAGGAGGTCTGTATACAAGTAATGCTTGGTTAACTATTTGGCAGGTGAACATGGGCAAGTTACTTGACCTTTCTGCCTCAGTCTTCTCATTTATAAAATAATATTTCTTGCCTCACAGGTTTTTTGAGAGGATTAAATGAGATCATGTGGTGAAAGTTCTCGGCACAGTCCCTTGGCTGAGAGTAAGCACATTTGGTTAATATTGCTATTGTTATCATCACCGAGATTTACATATATTCGACCCAGCATATGGAAATCCAGTATAATACTTAGGGCCTTCCCTCCTTCTCTCTCTTCAAACATACTGCCTTCCAGGAAGGCCAGGGGGTCTAATTTCAGGTTTTGCTTCAATGCCTTTCTGGCAACATGCAGAGTTGGTGTGTTGGCCTATTTACTGATTCTAGGACTAAGAACAAAGGTCAAGGAGGACAGAAATCAGAGTCAGTGGGGTGAGTGGTTCTGTACCTATCAGTGCCGGGAGAACCGGGTAATCTATACGCGCTTGGCAGAGCCAGGGGCCTGTGATTAAGAGGCAGGAAGCTGAGTTCACATTGCTGCATTGCCCCGTAACTGGAGCAGCACCGGGCAGTTACCATCATTCTCTCCATTTTGCATCAAGTGCTCTGCAAAGGCAGCTTTGAGCCCCCAGCCCCACAACCCTTCCAAACATCCCCTCCCACCTGGAACTTTAGATATCGTTGGTGTTTCCAGCTGTCTGACCTTGTGGAACATACTGAGACTCAGTTTCCGCACCTATAGAATGGGAATCATAGCACTGCCATGTGTACTTGACAAGGCTGAAAACTCATGAGGTCCAGCAGCCCAGAGGACTCCCTGGATTGAATGCACCCACTGAATGTGGTTACGTCGCCCTCTTCTGCCCAGTGGCAGTACTGCCACAACCCTTGTGAATTTTAAGGATTATTATTCAGAAACATAATTAACCTGGACAGGCATGGAGTGGATGATCCTTGACTAACTTATTAGCACAGTCTAGTGAGGGGATGATTAATATTCCTTGGTCATTAGTTTGAACACGATTAGAGATTGTGATCACAGGTAGAGTCACATTCTAAGACTTCCTTCAGGAAGAATGATTTCTAAAAGCCAATCAAATATTTAAATAAATAATGCAAGATAGAACTGTATGCCTGCCAGCTCTCCAATGTAAAAAAATAACTCCTTTCACGGCTTCTCTTTCTCCCCAACCAGCGGATCTGCCTTGGGCAAAATTGGGAAGTTTTCAAAATTGGTCTTCTGCCTCCTGGAAAATAAGTCCCCAAGTACTCACACAGGGCCCCTCCTGGAGTGGCATGACCCTACAAGGGATGCTTGTGCACAGGCCTTTGTAATGCAGCCCTGAGTGGAATGTCTCCACTGGTGGGGATCTCGGGCCTGTAGAGAAGATGTTTTGGTTTACCCCTTTACAACTCCTCACATTACATGGTGGGCAGGTACTACTATGGGCTGTGAGCACTTGTTCCATTACCATTTTCCAAATGCCAGGAAATGCAGAGAGCAAAAGCTGCCCATTGTGAGAAGGGGCATGGGGGCTGGTTGTTAGAAAATTCATGTTGACTCCCAGGACTTCCCTTTGGGAGACGGGTAAATGGAGATGTCACCACAAGAGGGAGGATCCTGGAAGAGGAACAGGTGCAGGGAAAGACATTTGAGGAGTGCCTTGTGCACCAAGCAGCTCTCCTTAGAGTTGTAATTCCACATTTAACTGTGTGACTATTTAATGGTTTTCTCCCCCATGTGGATGAGGACTTAGAGTTCAACAATGCAATTTTAGTGGCTAGCACATTGCCTGACAGTTGATATAATGTCCAATAAACATTAATTTGATTAGTGAATGAACTGCATTGGTGGTAGGTAGATCCAAATTCCACAATATCTATATATATAAAAGGCTAATATGCTAAGTGTCCCTCCTACCATCTGACCGGTCGCTATGATGCACACTGACCACCAAAGGGCAGATGCTCAATGCAGGAGCTGCCATGACATGCACTGGCTGGCACTACGGACCTGGCACTGACTAACCAACACTTGGCTTCCCCCAAGTGGGACACAGACCCCACCACCACCCCAGAGCAACACCCCACCAAATCGCAATGCTGCCAAGACCCCATGGCACAAAATGCGGTACACAGCCCAGCCCAGCCCGGAAATGGTCACTGTGGGCTCCGGTAATGACATCACGTAGCAATGCCTAGCTTTCTCTCCCTAGCGACTCACCTCCTTGGTGTTTCTTCAGCCCAGGAACACAACTTGCTTTATAACCAGGTGGAAACATTTTACACTTTAACCAAATGTCTGTGAAGCGTTTTCACATGCCTCATCTCATTTGATCCTCACAGAAGTCCTGGAGTAGGTAGATAGGAGACTCGGTGGAATCCTATTTTCTTTTCATTAGCCAGAAAGAAGAGGTTTAGAAAGCTTAGAAACTTCACCTGACTGAAAAGAAGAAATGGTGGACCTTGAAAACGACTTAAGGTTTTCTCACTGCACAGAATATAGTCAAACACTGCTGCAGTTAAATATTTTACCCTTTGTTCTCCCTGTGTGATCTACAATAATAATCTGCTTTGTATTGATATTTACTGCTGTGTTGCTGACAATTACCTGAAAGAGAAGTTGGGGTGCTTCACTGGGCTGGAAAAAGTTTAGCTAAATCAGAAAGCAGGTCTAATTAAGCAAGTTTATTCTATATATATATAAAAAGCTAAGTTGACTTGTGCATGCACGATACATATAAAGCTCTCACCAGCGCCAATCACACGCGTGTGTTTCTATCTGTCATTGTTGACCATGAATTTGGTTGACACTTCTATTATAGAGAAAGGGTGAATAGCGCTATTAAAACATTTCTTCTAATTAATTTCCTTTCAATGTGCATGAATTTGTGCACCAGGCCACTAGTATTATATAAATGCCAACTGAGCACCTGGAAGGGCCAGGCTCTGCACTAGATTCTTTCGTTTCTGCCTAGCTACAAGCCCGTGAGGTTACAAATTATCATCATTCGGTGAACACAGAGCTAACAGGGCCCATGACCAGCAAGTAACTGGGAAAGCTCCACACAGAATCCCAGCTTCTTTATGACTAAGGCTCTCTCCATATGCTACTGCTGTCCCAACATCAACACCATGACACTGGGTTTTCCCCACAAACATATTAAATAAACATACTGGATTCACACAACCTGTCATGTGGGTCAGATGGATGTAGGCGCAGGTCACATCACCACTTACTAGTTCCATGTCACCTTGAGGATGTCATCTCCTCTCCACATTCCTCAGTTTCCTTATTTTAAAAACAAGGATGACAAAACCATCAGCAAAACTAAAAGACAACCCACTGAATGGGAGAATGTATTCACTAATAATATATCTGATAAGGGTAGATATCCAAAATATGTAAGAAACTCATATAATTCAATAACAAAAAATAATCTGATGAAAAAAATGGGCAGAGGACACGAATAGACATCTCTCCAAAAAAGACATGTAGATGGCCAACAGACATATGAAAAGATGCTCGACATCACTAATCACCAGAGAAATGCAAATTAAAACCACAATGAGGTGTCATTTCACACCAGTCAGAATGGCTGTAATCAAAAAGTCAACAAACAGCATGCATCAGCGAGGATGTAAGGAAAAGAGAACCCTTATGCACTGTTGGTGGTGTAAATTGGTGCAGCCACTATGGAAAAGTATTGAGGTTCCTCAAAAAACTAAAAATAGACATACCATATGACCCAGCAATTCCGCTTCCAGAGTTTTATCCAAAGGAAAACAAAAGCACTAATTCAAAAAGATACATGCGCCCCCATGTTCATTGCAGCATTATTCCCCATAGCCAAGGTATGGAGGCAACCTAGGTGCCCATAGATAGATGAATGGATAAATGTCTGGTACATATATACAATGGAATATTACATTGCAATAAAAGAGCATGAAACCTTGCCATTTGTGACAACATAGATGGATCTAGAAAGTATCATGCTAAGTGAAATAAGTCAGACAAGGAAAGGCAAATACTGTACGGTTTCACTTATATGTGGAGTGAAAAGAACAAAACAAATGACCAAACAAAGCAAAAACAGACTCATTGAAAAAGAGAGGAAAGAGATGGTTACCAGAAAAGAGGAGGATGGCAGGATGGGTGAAAAAGGTAAAGGGGAATAAGCTTACGCAGTGCTAGATGATCACTAGAATTAGTGGGGTGATCACATTGTAAGGTATAAAAATGTCACATCGCTATACTGTACACCTCAAAATAATATAACTAATGTAATATTGTATAGGAACTAAAATTAACAAATTTAAATTTTAAAATAACAAGGATGACAAGGGTATCCATCTCATAAGAAAGTAGGAATTTTAAGGGTGATAATGTTTGTAAAAGTGTTTAACACACCACCGGGCACATTGTTCGTCCTCCTCGTCCTCATCCCTAAGGGCCCCTGGGCCTCCTCCTCTCACCATCTGCTCTTGAAGACTGTTCAGTGAAGTAACTGCTATGCTTGCTCGCGAGGCGGCGGGTGACCCTTCCTCTCAGTGTCTCTGCGACTGCCTAGGTTTGGCACTCCCAAGGCCTGGCATGTGGGTCTCCTGTGCCAAGCACTCGCCCAGCAAGCCCTGCCCGGGTACCCTGTCCCGCAGAGCAAGCATCTCCGTGAAAGCAGGGAAAGCTCCGTGTCTGATTCCACTCCTCCTTCTAGAGTTTCCTGTCTGGTGACGGGGACCATGACTTCGTCCTGGATGGGATTCCTAACGGGAACGCTAACTGGAGATCATAGGCTCACGAGAGTCCCAAAGCCGCCGCCTCCGCCTGCAGCCCGCACCCCTCGCCTCCCAAGCACCGCAGAGGCTGCGTGAGGAGCAGGCTTACCGGCACCGCTCACCACACAGATGGAAATGTTCTGAGCAAAGTGTGTGCCAATCAAATATTTATAAATCAAACCACATCCTAAAGGCACTAGGGTAGTTGGCAGGTCCAAAGAATGCTACTTTACTCGCAGCCCTTTCCAAAGGGCAGACTCCCTCTCTCCGGTGAAGTCTGCCCGCCCCTCTTTTCCAGGCAGCCAGACTTCCTTCCTCGGGTTTGCTGGGTCCACCACCTACCGGGAAAGGCACTTTGCTCCCCACCAGATCCGGCTGGAAATCAAGACAGCTTTTCACGTGACCCGCGTGGACACAGCCGACCCTCCTGCCAGGCAGGGAGCTCTCCCAGCGGGGTTCTCACCTTGGTCGATGTGATGCCAGAAGGCTCCCTGCCCCTCCTCCCCGTGCACCCCTTATCTGGTTATGCAGGAGGGATTTTTCTAGATAAACTTTTTTTTTTTTTTTTTTAATATCGCTCAGTCCATGGACTGCAACAAAATTTTCCAGGCACCTCTTTCAGACCCTAAAGGGGAAGCAGACGCCTTGACACACTCTAAGAAAAGTCTTTTTCAGATATATATGTATTCCAAACCACTGGAATTTTTTTTCCATCAACTCCATTTTTTTTTCTTCACCATCTTTCTCTAATGTTTTGCGGAGCCTGGCTTGTGGCTACGCTTTAATTATAAATGCCACTGACATAAAACAACCTCACAGAGCTCTGAATGAGGCTGACCTCACTTTGGGTAAACATGGCAAAGGACAGGAAGTCTCGACCCAGAATAAACCAGGCACATAATCTCTTTTGGCCTCTGGTTGGAGAGCAGGAGTGGGAAGCGGGCTCAAAGGCCACGGAGCTACAGAAGCAAAACTTCCCTCGGCACGTTTGTCTCACTGAACGCACCAGCTCTGATCTCATTTTTTAAAATGTCTAGAACGGAGCAGGAAGATGAGAGTGAGGGTGGCCTGGGGCTGGGATACCAGGTGCAGGGTCCCAAAAGCTCACTTCTCTAGGCACCGACAGGCTCCTAACACCTTTTCCTTTCAATCCTTGGAAAGTAGGAGTCACATATCTTACTGCAAATAAACCACGGCTAAGAGCTAATGGAAGGCTCTGGGGAGCAGAAGAGAAAACCAGAGAGACAGGCTTAAGGTTGCTCAGAAGAAAAGGTGGAACACCTCGTTAGGGGCCGGCATAGCCTCAAAGGCTCGGCTCCCCTTTATGTAGGTTCCTCTAAGTAAAGACCCAGGAAGCGGTCCCAACGATGCGCAGGGGACAGGGAGGAGCACGATCCACAAGGTGATTTGCACATTTCAGTAAACTGACATTTATTTTTGACAAATAGGCCATTCCCACACCTGCACACCCTCATGTATTTATTCCTAGTAAGGGAGCAGGTCTCTGGATTCTATTGACTACACAGTCACAAATCCACCAAGAAAACATCTCCAGCCTTCTTACAGCACCTTGTTGCAATGCTTTGTAAATTGGATTCCTTTAAGAAATTTATGTCTAACACAAGAGTGCCTTTTCAAATAGTGCTTTGCATTTCTTCAACTAAGTCAAAAGTTGCGGTCCCCAGTTCAGAACTGGGGAACAATAAGGACCCTATGGACCAGTGACATACCATTTTTCAAAAAGTACTCGCCCCTTCAGACTTGGGATGCATTAAAGCCAGGGACCTTCCTGCGCACAGATAGCAAGTCCTAGCTTCCCCGAGGGGATAAAGAGGAGCTGCTGCTCCCTGCTCTGGTGCTAACCTGGTGGAAGAGGCTGAAAAAGAAACGGAACAGGAAAGGTGTGGCTTCAGTGGACCCTCACCCCTGTCCTGCCTCACCAGCCTTCCTGGGCCCCTGCCTGCCTGCAGAAGACTCACCTTTATGGATTCCTATGTTTAGAACTAGATGATCCCGGGGATCAAGCCTGAGCTGGATCCTAGAGCATCACAGGGGTTATTAGGAGCAAGAAATGGAAGTCTTGGCCAGCGCTCAGTGTTTGCCCATTGCCTAAGAACTGGGCTATGTTCACCATCCCCCAAAAGTACAAAGGAGAATTCTACCAACACCAGCAGCCCCATCATCCAGAGTTAACCAGTGTTACCAGCTGGCTGTTCTTGCCTCAGAATTGTGCTTTTAAAGAAATGAAGAGTTAGGCCCTGGCTGGTTTTGCTCAGTGGCTAGAGCTTCGGCCCAAGGACTGAAGGGTCTTGGGTTCAATTCTGGTCAAGAGCACATACCTCGGTGGCAGGCTCAATCCCTGGCCTCTGTCCAGGCACATGGGGAGGCAACCAATCGATGTGTTTCTCTCACATCGATGTTTCTCTCTCTGTCTCTTCCCCTCCCTTCCATTCTCTCCAAAAAGTCAATGGAAAAATATCCTTGGGTGAGGATTAACAAACAAACAAAGGAAATGAAGAGTCAGGATGCAGGGCAAGTTCCCTCTACTCCCCTCCCCAGTCTTATCCTTCTCATCCTTCCCAGAGCTGTATGAACTTGGTCTGTACTGGGGCACATTTTTCTATTTTACTCCCTATATATTCATGAGCTATGCACATTGGTTTGTATTTTTCATAAAATTTTCATTAAGGATTTACTATAAATATTATTTTTAAAAAATATATATTTTTTTATTTTTATAGAGAGAGAAAGGGAGAGGGAGAGGGAGAAAAACATCAATTTGAGAGCAAAACATCAATCGGTTGCCTCCTGCACGCCCCCTACCAGGGATTGAGCCGCAACCTGGGCATGTGCCCTAACTGGAAATTGAACAGGAAACCTTTTGGTGCATGGGACAAACGCCCAACCAACTGATCCACACTAGCCAGGGCTAAATATTATTTTGTAATTTGCTCTTTTCACTGTATATTATTTTCTGCTTCTCCTTGAAAGAAAATTATATCCTATATCAGTGGTTCTCAACCTTTCTAATGGCCGCGACCCTTTAATACAGTTCCTCATGTTGTGGGGACCCCCAACCATAAAATTATTTTCGTCGCTACTTCATAACTGTAATTTTGCTACTGTTAATGAATTGTAATGTAAATATCTGTATTTTCCAATGGTCTTAGGCTCTACAGCAGCGGTTCTCAACCTGTGGGTTGCGACACACAGGTTGAGAACCGCTAGCAGGGTCGCCTAAGACCATCGGAAAACACAGATATTTACATTACGATTCATAACAGTAGCAAAATTACAGTTATGAAGTAGCGACGAAAATAATTTTATGGTTGGGGGTCACCACAACATGAGGAACTGTATTAAAGGGTCGCGGCCATTAGAAAGGTTGAGAACCACTGTCCTATATAATAAAAGAGTAATATGCAAATTGTCCCCTAGACCAGGAGTTTGACCAGGGGGTGGGGCAGGCCTGCCAACCACCCGGGGCCCCTCCCACCCCCCCGGCCGGCCTGGCCCGATCGGCTCCATTTGGTGCCGGCCGGACCCCACCTGTGCATGAATTCATGCACCGGGCCTCTAGTATATATATAAATGAAAGAAAAGGGGATAGTTTTTGTTGTAGTTGCTGTACTTTTGTTTGCTTTTAGCTAAAAAAACAAGTGGTTTTTTTGCTATTGTGTTGCTTTATCATTCACAGGGTCATCTGTACCCCTAACTGGGCACCAGCTCCTGAAGGCAGGGCCGTTGTCTGGCATTGAGCTCAGTTCCCAGCACACCACAGAAGGTTAATGAATACGTGCTAACTGAATGGCTTTCCCCTTGGCTCCAAGAGGGAGGAGCTCCCGTTGGCTACAGCCAGGCTGTGTGGCCAGCTCCTCCCTCTTTCTGAGCCCCTTTCTCATGCTCTCTCCTTCCCACTCTTCCTTGGCAGCAACTGCAGGAGGATGTAGGCTTGGAAAACTGGAATGAAGTCACACTAGGGAGCTGGACACCTAGTCGGTTACACGAGCAGCTCGGGCTGGGTGTTACTCCTTCCTGCCAGCCCTGCTTGCAGAAGGATATATGTTTAGGAAACTTAGCCAGAAAGAAATTCAGTGAAAATGAGCTATGAAACTTGGACATCCTGGAGAAATAATATTTACAGAGGAAACTCTTGAGACGAACTCTCACCAGTGTAACAACCCTGGTGCTGGGGCTCATGGCTGAGAACTGGCTCGTGTGCCAAGCAGCGCTGGCTCATGCTCTGTGAGGCCTTTACACAGCCAGAAGGGGACTCCACAGACGGCAGAGTCAACTCGCTCACCCCACAGCAAGATGAATGGGAACTATCTAAGGCATAGAACAGAAATGAACTAGGAAACCAAGAGCTTTATAAAATCTTCCTAGGTGACAACAATGTGTCAATGCAGGTTCATCCGTCGTGACAAATGTACCACTCTGGTGGGGAACGTTGATCGTGGTGGAGGCTATGCATTTGCGGGGCAGGGGGTATATGGGAAATCTCTGTACCTTCCGCTCAATTTTGCCGTGAACCTAACACTGCTCTGAAAGATAAAGTCTATTTTAAGAAAACATCTTCTTTGATTGCCTCAAAGGATTTGCCCCTTGGGGTTTCTGTTGCACCTATAATGTGTTTAACTAAATACCGACAAACGGAGATGCTCGATGGAAAAAAAGTCCCAGGGACGAACGTCACTCCATGTGCTATGGCTACAAATTGTCATGGATGACCACCGCTATCTTGTACACGTCTGACCCTGAACACAAGGGAGTCCATGAGGGGAGTGAGTACAGCTTCATTTGGACAAATGTTTCCCAGATCTGGAGCTCAATGTGTTTTATGAAAGAGAGGATAAAGCAGGATACTTGGAATGCTTAGACCTGGGTCATGGTTTTACCCCTGATTATAAGTATCACATTGGATAAACCATGCTGCAACCAAGCTTAAGTCTTCTCACCTGTAGGACAGAGCCAGTGACACCTTCCTCCAGGGGATGCTGTGAGGAGCGATGAAGTCACCTAAGCACAGTGAAAACAACAGTTAGTACTGGGCACTTTCCATGCATTGGATCATTTCATCCTCACAACCCCATGAAGCAGGTTCTGTCATTATAGATAAGGAAACAGAGCTAACACCCAGCTAACACCCAGCCGAGCCAGAATCTAAATCCATGCAGTTTGACTATGGAGCCCACACTCTAATGTGACACTAGGATGCTCGCTGCCTGGCACCTTGTAGCTGCAATAAGTGGTTATCCCCCTCCTTTGGTCTCTCTCAAACATACGGGATTATGCTGAGAAATTGATAGCAAGCTCTCTGAAAACCATAAATGAGAACGCGGGGAATTCATTTAAATGCTTTATTGAGATTAAACTCACATACCATACAATTCACCCATTTCACGTGAACAATTCAGTTGTTTTTCTTATATTCAGAGTATTCAACCATCTCCCCAATCAATTTGAGAACATTTTTGTCACTTCAGAAAGAAGCCCTTTACCCCCTAACCATAATTCTCCCTTCTCTCTCCCCACTCCCCTCCCCAGTCCCTGGCTACCACCATCTACTTCCTGTCTCTATGCGTTTCCCTATTCTGGACATTTCATTCACATGGAATCACAAAATCCGTGGTCCTTTGTGACTGGCTTCTTTCACTTAGCATGTTTTCAAGGTTCATCCACGTTGTGGCATGCATCAGTACTTTGTTCCTTTTTATTGCCAATTGCTATCAACCATATTTACTTGCTTCATAGACAGTTAGAGCTAGGGAAACTGTAGAGACTGAATCCATATACCTCTCATTTTACTGGTAAGGAGACTGTGGCCTAGAGGTTAAATAGCTTGGCCAAGGTCACACGGAGGGTGGGTGGTAGAAGCCTTGAGCCTCACAACTCTCAACTTGGTCCCGTCTTACTTCACTCTACAAGGCGTTGTTGGAAACATAATTCAAAGCTCACAGCTTATTGGTAATGGACCAGCAGAGTCGCCTCTGCAAATATTAGCAAAACATTATTCATTCAACAAATATATACTGGCTGTCCCCAGAGGGCAGGGCACTGCCTGAGGTGCTGGAGACCTAGTTGGGAACAGGACAGACAAGAGCCCTGCCCTTTCTCCCACACAAGATTTCTGCACATTCTCCTGGGGAGGTAGAAATAAATGAGTAACCCTCTAAGTAATTTAAAAAATTGTACTTTGTATAAAGTGTCATGGAAAAAAACAACAACAAGGGGCAGAAAGAGATGATGATGTGGGGACCAAGGTGGCAGTGGCAGTGGCAGGAATAGTGAGGTGGGGGTTGGGAAGGGTATCATAGAGTGTCATAGGGTATTTGGGTGGGAAAGCCCTCTCTGAGGAGAGGGTGTTAGGCTGAGGCCTGGAAGAGGAGAAGGACCAACTTTATGGAGTATCAGGGCGAAGAAGGTGCCAGACATAGGGTAGAGCACGTGCAGAGATCCTGAAGTGGCAAAGAGCTGGGTGTGTTGAAGGAGTTGATGGATGAAGCGAGTGGTGTGATCTGAAGCTAGAACAGGGAGGGCCCCGGTCACAGGGGAGACCCTTTGACCTGTTCTCTCAGAGCTAACTGAAGTTAGGAGGACCTGAGGGAAAGAAGGTCGGTGGCTTCCATTTTCCTTCCTATGAATTAGATAAACTACATTTACCTGAGTCTCTAGCAAAGACTTCCAGGAACAAGAAAATTGCATCTTCAATAGGGTAATGTAACTATGTATCCCCCTTGAAGTGGAAACAGAGGGACATGAGAAAATACAGGCATGTTAACAGGGAAGTGGTTAAATGGTCGTGGTATAGCCACATAATGGAACACAATTCAACTGGTAAAAAAAAAAAGAGTGAGGTTAAATCCTTCAGTATTGAAATGGAAAGATTTCCAATTAGTTGTTAAGCTGGAAATCAACCAACCAACCAAACAAAAACCCAACCTGCAGAACTGTGTGTCTAGTATCTTACCACTTGTGTAAAAAAAAAAAAAAAAAAAAAAAGGCAGGAGACAAAACATGTATTTGCTCATATATGCACCAAATGTGAGTAGTAGGATTCACCTAAAATATATCTAGGAGGGGTTTCCTTGTTGCCTTTGTCTCCTTAGGAGAAGGTTCTGGGAGGAAGGACAAGGGCCTCATCTGTCCTGTTTACTGCTGTATCCCCATGGGTTGCAAATGGGAGGCTAGGACGGGGTGGGGGAGACCTTTCACGGTCTCCTCGTATATTGTTTCCAGATTTGAAACATGGGAATATAATTCTTATTCAAAGAAATTAAATAAAAAGGGAAAATAAAGAAAAAGTAATGAGGGGTCTACATGGGCCAACCAAAGCCCTGTGCTCTTTCCAGCTCCCCCTGCCCCTTGGCCTCTGACAAAGCTGAGCCTCAGAGAGGCCAGCTCATCCTCTGGTGCAACCACTGAGTGCTCACTGGTCCCTGGTCTAGACTCCACGCCTAGTCATAACGATGGTTTTGATGACCAAAGAATTGTCCAGAAGAGTCCAAAATTAATTCTGATTCCCAAGTGTGAACCATCACAGCCACCACGGACAAATGATTATCAGATGACATGGACTCCATTTGGGTACCCAGCAGTGGGCAGTTGGTGTAAATGGGGAGAGAGTAACTCAGGGTAATTCCCATCCTTGCCCTCAACCTCGAGGTTTCTCAACCTCGGCACTAGTGACCTTTTGGGCTGAATAATTCCTTATTGTGAAGGGCTTCCCTGTGCATTGTGGGATGCTGCTAAACTTCTGCCTTCTGGATGCTAATAGTACCATCCCACTCCAGGTGGGACAACCAGAAAGGTCTCCACACATGGCCAAATGTCCCCCTCCCGCCCCCAATACCAAAATCGCCCCCAGGTAAGAACCACTGTTTTGTATCCCTGCAATTCCAGGTAAGTGGGTCATTCTCCCAATGAGAAGCCAGGGTTTCCCTCTGCCTCTACCCCATTGGACTGTCTCAGAGGATGGGGGGTTGACTCAACCTGTCCACAAGCAGCTCCCATTCCTAGAAGGCCCAGGCTGTAAAAAGACACCCCCAAAGCAGGTGACAACTGAGGCAGAACACACTCAGGCTGCCCAGTTGCCCACGCTACAGCACCCCACATCGCTGGGACCAGGAGCCCAGGGAAGTGAATGCGGCTGCCTCCCGTGGTTAGCCCCCTCCAGGTGACAAAGAAAGAGAAAGGAGTGAGGCTCCATGAAAAGTGCACCCCGGGTGATTTTGTAACAAATGGGAAGGGTGGGCACCCCTGCTTCATCTCTCCTTCTCTCAAGAACGCAACTCCCAGTGGACAGCTTTCTTTGGAGGGCAAAGAAAAAGGAACTGTATTTCTATGTTTTGATTAATCTGAGGCTCATCCTTGAGGCTCTGAAATGAATGAGCAGAATTTTCCGTGGCTAACTGTCCTGGCCGCCAGGCCCTGTTGGCAAAGGCCTCGTGTTTATTTACTTTTGCTCGTGTTATTTTTATTCCAGTTCAGCTGCAGCTCAGTGCGGAAAGCGTGGGGGAGGTGTATATAAAGAGCACCGAGAGTGGCCAGTACTTGGCCATGGACTCCGACGGGCTTTTGTACGGCTCAGTAAGTATGAGGCTGACAAGCTTCCAGACTCGGCCAAGGTTTGAGGTTTCCAGAAATCTTGTTACATTGAGTGATACACACTATAAAGCAACAATTAGTCTCTGTTTGTTATTTTTTTTTCCAGTAGGATTCCCGCCCTCTACCCTGCCTTATTTTAGGCACAAACATAAAAGAGTTTATTGTGGTATTCTCTCAAAATACTCAAGCGTATTATCACATAGAGGAGACATTGATTGAAATTTTGGTAAGTCATCCATCACTCATCCCAGAATACCTAGCTCCACTTCACTCATGCATTCCAGAAATCTTTCTCGAGTCCCCACTACATGTTATAGGTGTGTCCCCTGTGCTTTTTATAAGGACTGCAGAGCCCAGATCCTAGTATTGAACATGCCACACACAACACTTTGAAAGGGTCTCCTAAATAAAACATTTAATAGCTCAATTGTACAAACATTTATCAAATGCCTCCTGTGTCTAAGTACAGTTAGGTACCAACAGGGATGTGAAGGTGAATGAACCACATCCCTGCCCTCGAGAGGCACAAAGAATTTATTCAGTAGCTAACATCCTCTGCATCGCCTTCTCCAGCCCTCTTCTGCTTAGTGCTTTATATAGGTTTGACTCTGTTAATAGTAGTCTTTGTGAGAAAAGAACAGAAACAGAGGAAATCTGATTTTTTTCCCTTACTGGTGTCTCTGGTAAAAAATTTGATGAGAAAGAGAGCTGAAGCCAATGGCCCCAGGTCTTGAAATTATTTCTGGGTTTCAATGACCCTTTCTCTGTATCCTAACAACTGATAATTAAGGCTTGGCTGTAACTCATAGCCCAAGCCAAACTCCTTTCTTCCTTTTTATTAAGATGCATGTCTACAGGAAGGCAGCCGGAGCGGGGAGGGGGGGGTGCAGAGGGGGGAGGATTAGTCTGGGGCTCCCTTTAGCTTATATTGAATTGTCAAGAGGCAGTGGGCACGGGAAACCCTCTCTGAAGCCATCATCGGCCAGAATTTGGGATGTGAATGCAGTTCAGCTTTTTTCATGCTGCCCACTAGGGGTCAGGAGATGGGATCATCAGTTATAGGTAGCCTCTACTAAGCTGTTTACTGAAATACAGACCAAGTGGGACAACGTTAAAGGGTTTGGAGCTAGGCAGTGGCTGCTATATAGGGAGCAGAGGGTGTGTGTTTTAAGGTAGTTCTTCCAATTGGTAATAAAATCAATTGACCAGTCATTCACTTGCAGGCTCATAATTGAATCTCATGCCTCTGCCACTTTGGCAAGTTACTCCCCTTTTGAGCCTTGTCTAAGATGAGGACAGTAATGGACAGTACCCACCCGCATATAGGGCTGAGAGGCTGCAGGGAGACAATGAACAGATGCGCCCACCGGCGTGGCTGGCTCATGGGAGACGCTCCATCAATAGTGGCTATGAGACATTCAGTTTATACATCCCCTGCCCTCATTATTTCATAGGTTATATGTTAGTTTTATGGCTTTTTCCTCCTTTAAATCAGTTTTGATGTTTATAACTTTCTTTTACTCATATAAAAATATTGGGGAGACTCCTCAAATCTGATTTTCTCTAGGCTCCAAACACCCCCTACCCCCGCAACCCCCATCATCCTGGCCGTCACTGTAATTCACCTAAAATATTCAGAAGGTGATCTTAATATATGAAGCCTCAACATTTTTATATTTCCCATTGATAAGGACAAGTTCTAATATATCTCAGAGCTCTGCCTCGTACTATTAACCGATTTTTTGCATCAGTCCATCCTGATACAAATTTATGTGTATGTGGAAAGGGCATATTTATTTTTAAAAATAACTTCAAAAGGCTATATCCAAAAACATTCATTCACTTATCTCTGGAAGTGGTAAAAGGCTAACTTTATAATATGTGAATGCCTTCCTGTGTTTTCCACATTTTCTCCAGTGGGTATATGTCACCTATGTAACTGGGAGGAAAGCGTGCTAAATATAAAAAAGAAAATAGTGAAAACAATTGCCATGAATCAGCTGTCACCCCCCAGGCCCTTGGCGTTGCTCCAGATGCATAACGAGAGCTGACAAATCCTGTTTGGAGGCCAGAGGCAGCGCCTCCGATTTGGCCTGCTGACTCAGCCTCTGACTCAGCTGTTCTGTGTGTCTACTGCTGTGGTGGAATAGAGATACCAGGTGGGGGGTGTGGCTGTCCTCTACTTTGTCACAGAACAGGGGCCTGATGCCCACTGAGGGGTGTCATGGGGTGAGCCCTCCCTACGGGGGAGTGGGCAACCCACACAGGTCCCAAACTGCCAACCTCCTCCCGCCCCTGACAATGTGCATCGAACACCAATGTCTGGGTAAGTTCCTTTAGAGGCATCAGAGTCACCCAATTAACTATTACATCTATGTCCCACCTTGTTCTAAAGTCAGTGGTCGGCAAACTCATTAGTCAACAGAGCCAAATATCAACAGTACAATGATTGAAATTTCTTTTGAGAGCCAAATTTTTTAAACTTAAACTTCTTCTAACGCCACTTCTTCAAAATAGACTCGCCCAGGCCGTGGTATTTTGTGGAAGAGCCACACTCAAGGGGCCAAAGAGCCGCATGTGGCTCGCGAGCCGCAGTTTGCTGACCACTATTCTAAAGTGACCCAGTGTCTCACCCCGTTGTCACTGCTCTAGACCGCAGACGAATAAGCAGCAGCGTGCTTCCTGTTACGGAGTTCCTTGCTAATCAAAGATAACTTTCCTGAGGCCTCTGCCTGATCTCAGGAGTCCAATTCAGTGCACCACCTCATTGGCGAGCACCTGTTACTTGCAAGGTTCTAAGTCTGCTGTAGACAGAGGGCTGACAAGGTCCCACCTCTTCCCTCAGGAGGGCTTACAGTCTCATAGGCAAAGGTGCCCACAAACAGAGAACACTGCACAACAGAAAGGGGCTCCCCAACCACTGTGGGGGAAGAGATACTATAGAGACTCTGCGACTTGGAATTGGAGCCAAGTCAATATACAGCATAAGTATTTTAGTACACCTAACTGGTTTCTATCCAAATATAATGAATGTTTTCTACAATCCTGACAAATAGGAAGTTCAAATAACTGGGGTTCCTCCCACTCTCTAATGGATGCATTCCAAGTGAAAAAATAATTATCCTATCTAATAAAAGAGTAATATGCAAATTAACTGTCACTCCAAGACACAAGATGGCTGCCCCCATGTGGACACAAGATGGCCACCACAAGATGGCCTGCAGGGGAGGGCAGTTGTGGGCAGTTAGGGGTGACCAGGCCAGCAGAGGAGGGCAGTTGGGGGAGACCAGGTCAGCAGGGGAGGGCAGTTGGGGGGGACCAGGCCTTCAGGGGAGGATAGTTAAGGGCGACCAGACCAGCAGGGGAGGGCAGTTAGGGGTGACCAGGCCAGCAGTGGAGGGCAGTTGGGAGTGACCAGGCCTGCTGGGGAGGGCAGTTGGGGGGGACCAGGCCTGCAGGGGAGGACAGTTGGGGGGGACCAGGCCTGCAGGGGAGGGCAGTTAGGGGCGACCAAGCTGGCAAGGGAGGGCAGATAGGTGTGACCAAGCCTGCAGGGGAGGGCAGTTAGGGGTGACCAGACTGGCAGGGGAGGGTAGTTAGGGGTGACCAGGCCAGCAGGGGAGGGCAGGTAGGGGCAATCGGGCTGGTCTGGGAGCAGTTAGGCATCAATCAGGCTGGCAGGGGAGTGGTTAGGGGGTGATCAGGCTGGCATGTAGAAGCGGTTAGGGGCAACCAGGCAGGCATGCAGGTGAGCGGTTGGAAGCCAGCAGTCTTGGATTCTGAGAGGGATGTCCGACCGCCCGTTTAGTGGGATCGGGCCTAAACGGGTGGTTGGACATCCCTCAAGGGATCCCAGATTGGAGAGGGTGCAGGCTGAGCTGAGGGACACCCCCTCCCCCGTGCACGAATTTCATGCACCAGGCCTCTAGTTGATAATAACTGCCCCATTGAATATATTGGATCTCTTTTCCACCTTAATAAATTTACAACTGAATTAGATTCCAATGTATGTATGTATGTAACACTACCTACTTAACCAATCACCTTTCTATGCATATTTAGGTTGCTTCCAATTTGTTACCATTATATCCAATGAACACCCTTGAAAATATAGTTTTACACTTGCTAACTATCTCCTAACTGTTCCAAGGAGTGAAATTGCTGGGTCAAAGGTAGTGCATATTTAAACCTTTGATACACATTGTCAAACTACCCTCAGCAAGTCTCCACCAATGCGTCTCACCAACAGCGCAGGCGAGTGTGTGTTTCCTACACTCTCACCAATACTCAGACTTGTCTTTTTTCTCCTTGCAGATATCATTGCCAACATGTTAAATCATTTTTTAAATTTGCATTTTCTTACTAGTGAGATTGAATGTTTTCATAGGCTTATTGCCAGTTTTTGAAACAGCAGACATAGTGTGCCATTTTGATAGCATCCTAAGTCCATATCCATCCGGTCTTATCTACTCTCTGTGCGTACGTACATTAGGATGCGAGGAAGGATGCTTATCGCCTGTTAACCCTTGTCTATATCTGGGTGGGTGGGCTTGGGGTGGTTTTTATTCTTTTCTTCTTTCTTTCTTTTAAGTAAAAAAAAAAAAACCCACAACAAACATTTTTTAATCTTTATTGTTGGAAGTATTACATATGTCCCCTTTCTCTCCCCTCCCCGCCCCGGGCATTGACCTCTCCCATCCTGTCCCCACCTCCCACCCCAGGCCTTCACCACCCCATTGTCTGTGTCCATGGGTTATGCACATACGCATATGAGTTCATTGGTTGATCTCTTCCCCCCACCTCCCCTTAAGTAAAATTTTAAGTTTTAAAAAGTACAATTCTTTTTATAAATATTAGAAGATAAAGCTATTTTCATTTAAAAAAAAAAAAACACGTTAGGTTTCAGGATAGGTTTTGGGCTTAGGGCACATTTTGTGCAAGCATTGATGGTCTTAACAACGCTAAGGTACCATCCTGCTATTGTTAATGAAAATCACCAGGATGAAAAATAATATTAGTAGTCTTTCATTTATTCTTTAAGTCCAAACTTAACAGCCCTCACTGCATCGCTGTCTGCTTTTACCTGTTTGGGACATTTTTCACAGCCATGCCTATCTAGGTGTCAGGCCTCTACAGAGACAAAAGCCCAGCCCCCTTCCCTCTTGGGGTCCTATAGTCATTCAGGATCTCCCCAGGGGCAGACTATAGGGTCCTGAGGACAACAAATGGAAAGGGGGCCTTACAGTAACAGCAGGTGTGCACTGAAGGCTCATTATGTGCTGGGTCCTGTTTTAAGTCCTCATTACCATCCCCAAAGATAGGCTCCATTATTATCCCAATGTTACTGAAGAAGAAACTGAGGCCCAGAGAGCCGGGGTAATTTGCCCAAGGCCACACAGCTTTAAGCAGAGGAGCCCTGACTAAAACCACTCACTAACAGTCCTCCTCTCTCTTGGTTGCATCTTTGTAGCAAACACCCAGCGAGGAATGTTTGTTCCTGGAAAGGCTGGAGGAGAACCATTACAACACCTACGCGTCCAAGAAGCACGCAGAAAAGAATTGGTTCGTTGGGCTCAAGAAGAACGGAAGCTGCAAGCGTGGTCCTCGGACTCATTATGGACAGAAAGCAATCTTGTTTCTCCCCCTGCCAGTCTCCTCTGATTAAAGAGATCTGTTCTGGGTGCTGACCACTCCAGAGGAGCCTGAAGGGGTCCTCGCCGGCTGACCCCAGATTGTTCCCTTGACCATTGGCTGCGCTAACCCCTGGCCCCAGAGCCTGACTTTGTAAGCAACGCGCTTCTAAAATGCCCAGTTCGTTTTCTTGCAGAGCCCTTTACCCCCACACAGTTTGGAACAGAGGGGACCAAATTGCTTCTAGGGGCCAACTGGCTGGCCGGTCTGGGTCTGGTTTGGAGGTCCAGTTGCTCTGGGCACCCGCTGCAGTCTGAGCCTCTCAAGGCAAAGGTGGGGCCAAGAGAAGTGTGTTCAGGGGGCTGCCGAGCAGGTCATTTAGTAACTGATCCGGTTCCCTCCACCGAGGAAACCCTGTCCGCAGCCGTTCCCCCAAACAGCGGGCAGGACTCCCTTCCATCCTTTCGATCCCCCACGAATATTAGAGAGAAGCTGATGGCTAGGTTAGAGGAAGGCAGTGCCCCCCGAGTAGAAACAGGGATGAAGAAGTCCTTTCACGAGAATGGAAGGGATTACACTGGCAAGGGGAGACCGCATGCTGGTGGACGGCTGAGAAGGAAGGGATCTCAGTGCGGAATCGATGGAGGATGGGGGGCTCGGGCACGGGAGAGCAGATGAACGCAGCGCCCGGAAAGTCCTGACAATGCCCTGACTTTCCGAAGGTGATTAGGCAACAGGGAGCCCCTGGGTGATGTCAGGTGGCCAGCATGAGAAGTGGGTTCTTGATTCAAGGGCATCGGATGTTGGGAAATTCATTTGGGTCCTGGGAGAGGGTGTGGGAGTGATGGAAAAGAAAGGGGAACGGGGCCGAGGCGTGGTTGTCCTCTAAGGAGGATGATTCTAGAAGTGAGAAAGAAAGAGAAAGGGACGCCAGGAGGTGTGCTTGGCCACCTCGGGGCAGAGGCTTTGGGGTCCCAGGGCAGTGCTCATGATCCGTATGGGGGAGCTTGTTTGAATGTAGATTCTGGTTCAATGGGACTGGAGTGCGGTTTTGGCATTTCTAACAAGCTCCAGGTGTCGATGCTGCAGCTGCCGCCCACCATACGTTAAGTTGTGGTCCTGAAAGAATGACAGTCAAATGAAGGTGGCTCAACCTTCCCACCCCCGCCCCCGCTCCTCATCCTTAAAAACACTGTAGCATTCAGGCACATCCGCGCAGTTGTTAAGGAGCATGTATTTAAGGCGCTTTGGCCCATTGCCTATAAAATGCCCATTTAGAAGATAAACAAAAGCATACTTCAAAAATGTTAAACCCTCACCAACAGCTTTTCCCAAGAGACCATTTGTGTTACGATTACTTGTATAAATATGCTTCCTGCTTAAAGTAAACCTGACCCAAGTGGCTAGCAAATTAGAAACACCATTCATCTTTGACATATGATACCGTTGCCCTGTAAATGCCTTTAATACGCCATTTAAATTTACTGTGAGACTGTATGTTTTAATCACATTAAAAAATATATAGCGCAAAGGCAGTTAAACTGATTAGCATCCAGCCACTGAGAATGACAATAATAGGATACGATGTATAAGCTACTCAATTATCTACCACTTATACTCCATTTACCTGTAAAATGAGATTTTCCTTTATTTCCCACTGTGCTGTTAGACATTTTTCTTGAAAATGGGAATTTCTTAAGCAATGATGTGATAATTGTGAATGAAAACTGAGGAGAGTGTTAGCTCAATGTTTTATAAGGAATGGAAGTGATTATTAATTGAAAAACAATTCCGTCATATGGAGAATGGAAGAAAAATGACAATTTGTGAAGGTTCGAAGCAGTAGTGGAATTGAGAACTGAACCAGGTTAAAACGATTGTGAATAATACCATCCTGCGTTTGTTTCTACAGCAAAACGATTGCATGATTTTTTTTTTTTTTTTTTTTTTGTAACTTGGATAAGATGATTCCATTTCATATTAGTAAATCTTTGCAGGCAAGTTGGGGATAGTACAGTGTGGCTTAACATCTATTTACTATGAAGATTTGGCCAGAAAAGGGTACCCAGAGAGGAAATCCAAGATATTTATAACGGTCCATAATTTTTAGTGTGAATCAAATTCAAGTATAACATTGGCCAAGAAAATGTAAATACTGTTGCTAACAGGTGAGGCAGATGTCTGTGGTTTCAGAGACCCAAAGCATTGTAGAAGAAACACTACTGTGACCTCGACCCCCACAGGCCAGTCATCACTCGTGTATTCGTTCAATGAATACTTAAGTGCCACTGTGCGCCTGGCACTGTACGGGGTACTGAGGCCTCAAAGCACCTTGTCTGCCTGGTTTGCTGCTGTATTCTCTCCAGGGCATTAGATGCATGATGAAAGATGCTGTGGATTCATTTCCACCCATCAAGTAAAAACAGACTTTTGTAGGTTCCTGCTGAATAAACAGTCCCAGAAACCCAGGTTTGGGACGAATTAGCAACCCCCAGCACAAGATAAGCCCCTATCAAAGTGTCAGAGGACATGGCAAGGTAAACCTAACATTTGCACCTGTAAGACCATGTCGTGCAAAGAGCCTGTCAGATCTGGTAGGAAGCGAGTGGTTAGCAGTTCCCCACTCCATCTGAACACGCTCTAGTTCCTTAGACATGGAGCATCCCTGCTGCTCTCTCTCTTCCTGGAGTCAGTTTTGTGGCCCTCTGCCTGTCACATGCCTCTCATGTGGGTTCACCTTCAGGCCAACTGTTATGAGTTGCCTGACATTCTGTACAAAGCATCAGGAGTGTATGTGCTCGGGGTTGTTTGGTGCTGGTGGAGGTGGTGGTGATCTGTTTCCTTGGAATGGATGATAGCCAAGCCTCCTATGGCCAACAGTGTGCACTTACAAAAACTGACCAGAGCATCTTGTATTACTGAAGATCAGGTACTTGCTCTGCGTCGGAGGCGATGGAGCCCAAGCCCTCAGCCTTGTAGAACACGATGCCGAGACCATCCTGGGCTGCAAAGCAGACCTTTGATGAAGAAGATGCCTGTCATTTTACATCACTGTCTCTTTTTATTTTTATGTTTTTGCACCTTACAAGTATTAATAAATGTTCTAATAGGTAATAATGTCTCTGAGTTTCTCTGCCTCACGGTGACTCATCTCCCTATGGAAGGACTTCCCTGGCATCCCTGAGGTGTGGCTGCTCTTTCACCAGAAACTTTAAGGTTGATAGGAAAAGGTAAGGCAGCAACATTTTTCATTTTGTTTGGAAACCTAAGGCAATACTGGTGCTTTCCTAGGGACCCATTAGAGAAATATATTCAGGAAATTTTCCCCCTGAAGAGCCAGGCACTATAAGTAACTCAGTGGACACTTTAGCTTCATAGTATAAGTCATGCAAAATTACGCTCCTACCTATTGTAGAGTTGACCAGCTTATGCTTAGGCAAAGGTACCGTCACGTGAAAAAAATTCAAGGATGTATTTACAACTTTAAGTCAATGGTCAGAGGCGCATCTCTTACATCTCAAGAGCCTTAATGTGAGATCATCGATTTCCCCAGCAGATTTTCTGAAATTATCATGCTAAGCAATGTCTCCTTAAACTTCTGAATCGTATAATTCCTTATTCTTAGGAGAAAGTTCAGTTGCCTAAACATCATGGCAGAATCAGATCACACACATGCACACTCACTCACATGTATGTACACGCACATACACACTTGCACTTACACATGTGCACACGCACACATGCATGTGAACCAATAAAAGCAAGGTGAGCAGCCCTAGTCGGCTTGGCTAAGTGGGTAAGAGCGTTGGCCCACGGACTGAAGGACCCCCGGGTTCAATTCCGGTCAAAGGCATGTACCTTGGTTACAGGCTTGATCCCTCGCCCCGGTTGGGGTGCATGTGGGAGGCAACCAATTGATGTGTCTCTCTGACGATGTTTTTCTCTGTCTCTCCCCCTCCCTTCTACTCTCTCTAAAAATCAATGGGAAAATATCCTCAGGTGAGGATTAACAACAACAAAAGATGAGCAGTGTTTGCTCATTCTGCTAATTACACACCACAATCAATCCCTTTGTTTCTTTTTCAAGTTGCCTAAAGCAGTATTTTTCTCCCTTTTAGAGCTTGATCCACACTAAGAATGACTTTTCCCATCACAACCCAGCACATACATACTCTGTACATACTTACAACTGAAACAAAAAATGTCACAAAGCTACATATATGAGATGCACTCAGGTTTTTCTATTACATTCCACTAAAATATGCTGGTCAAGATCAATTAAATTGGGACACAACAGTTTGGGTCACAATGAAAGTTTGAAACGTGGCTTAAAGTAAACATGCTCCTTCCCAAAGACAAGGAGACTCAATTAGAATCCTATGCGATGATGTCAGTGTTTTCAAAGACACAGTTTGTTCTTGAAGAAACAAGACAAGGAAACATCCTGCTGCCCAGAAACCATCTGTCCTAAGGGTTCGGTGAATTCTCTTAGCTGGTTTGCTGCGAATCATGCAAAATGAATGCACTATCGCAGATTCCACAGATACTGCTGCTGCCTCTACTGCTGGTCCTGGCAGATTTCTGCTCTCACAGCCCTGGGGACTTTAACTCTCCTTTGGAATTGTCATCATTTTGGGCCATTCCCTCCCTAACTCCTACAATCTTCATGTCATTTCTTCGTTTTCCCCCCAAAATTCCTACTTCACAACCATCTATATAATAAAAGCCCACTGACTGTTATGGCAGAACGACGAGAATGACTGGTCACTATGATGCACACTGACCACCAGGGGGCAGATGCTCAATGCAGGAGCTGCCCCCTGGTGGTCAGTGCGCTCCCACAGCTGGAGCACTGCTCAGCCAGAAGCCCGGCTCACAGCTGGTGAGCCCAGGGGTGGTGGCAGGAGCCTCTCCCGCCTCCACGGCAGCACTAAGGAGCAGCGAGCCAAGAGGTAAGGAGTGAGCAGGTGGGCAGTTAGGAGCGAGGGGTCCCGGATTACGAGAGGGATGTCCGACTGCTGATTTAGGCCCAATCAGGCCTAAACCGGCAGTCAGACTTCTCTCGAGGGGTCCCGGATTGTGAGAGGGCTCAGGCTGGGCTGAGGGACACCCCACCCCTGTGCACAAATTTCGTGCATCAGGCCTCTAGTTTCTAAATAAGACATGAAAAGTAGACCGAGCCAGAAAAAAGGCTAGAAAACCAGCCTCCGTCACTTTCTGGAAATAACCTTTTTATCTCCCCTATTATCTACCCAAAGAAGAGGCTTTACCATCCATGACTCAGTCATAAGATAAATGCCATTACTACTGGAATGTATCTTAGCCAGCCAGGGATTTAAAAATTATCATCTTTGCTCAATCAACTAAAAGGAGTAATTCCATGCCCTAAATGTTTGAGGGGCTTAGGGTAGATGAGCATTGGCCTCTTATGGGTGAGTTGGCCACAAAGAGAAAAACAGAAATGAAGTCATCACTTTTCATATCTTTCTGGGAGATGTCCTGTCAGCCATGGGGTGGGCAGGGGAGGGCAATCCTGAACCCTTAGCACTAGGGGTTGATATATTAACAAGTATAGGAATAATGACACGTCAAACAAAGATATGCCTTCAACTGCACTTTCACAAATTAACAGAAATTATTTTCAGGAACAGTAGTGCAATGTAGGAATGCTTAAGCCCAACCAAGCAGTGGGATTTGTATGTTCTCCATTTCAAAATTACTAGGGGTTTGACAACTGTTCAAATTAAAATGACAACTCATAAAGAGTGGTGCTCGCCCTCCCTACTCTGCTCCTTAAACCTGTCCTCCACCCCTAGAAAGAAACTCCCTTTGCCATTGTACTTAAAATTGACTCTAAAATCTCAAGAACTCAGAACCTGAGGTGTGGGGATCTGACAGCAGGTGCTCTAGATTCCAGGGATTCACCCAATATTCTCTCAAGTTAGAAGGGAAATTTACTTAACGACTATGGGATCCTTCTGTAATATTGTACCCACTTTGCGGTTGACATATTGACTGTGATATACTACACCGTTAGCTTTCTGCCCTCGTTAAAAAATTAAAAAGAGAAACCAGGTCACACATGGCCTGAAGCTAGAGGGTGGTTTTGCTTTATGAAATGCATATATTGCAGGATCTGGTTTGGGGGTCTTCTGATGGGTCTAGGATGTTTGTGATGTGAGGAGGAGGTATTTCCCAATTTTCTTCCTTCTCCCTTAGCTTCCCACTATCACACAGGCTAAATTTACACATTCAGCAGCTAAACATTGGTGTCTGTTTTATTACATAAACAAGCAAAGCCTCACCGTGTCTTTGATGTGCTTTTCTAACAACCTTAATGAAGGGTTGGGCATTCCCTGTGTGTAACTGTGTTCAGCTTCAGGATTGGGTCACTTGGCTGCTGTGTTTGGGGTGGTGGGGGCGGGGGGGGGCGGGGGGGTAGCTGTAGGCAGGCGATTTGTGCAAATCATCACAGAGACACACTTCATTGTGATTTTCATATTTTCCTGCCTTAGGAAAACTTTTTTTTTTTTGATCTGACGGAGAGATACATAAGGGCAAGATGTAAGATTAATATGCCTTAGCCCAAAACATTTTCTCCACAATAAGTTACAGGAATGTTGTTATATACTAACTTGTTTTGTGAGCATTGTAAAAGTAGGACTATTTGTAGCCTGGGAATGTCAACTGTTAAGAATTCAGCAATTTCCTGTAGACATGAATGGTAAAATCTATGGCTTTCTCAAAATAGAACACCGCATTAGAAGCCTTGACTCTGACCTGGGAAGTGGCGCAGGTTTTAGGGCTGGCCAGATTGTTTCTCATAATATGGGACAAAATCCCAAATCCAGGACAGCTGTGCAGATAGGAAAAATTGGTGCTACTGGAATCTGTCACATGATGTTTAATTGAAGTGAAGAAGAGCATGGATTTTATAGATTGCTTGAAAATGTGTAACTCCCAAGCAACCTGAACTTCTGGTAAGAGTCTGACAGGGGCAGAGAGCTACTCTGAACAGTCTGACCAGTGGTTGGCAAACTCATTAGTCAACAGAGCCAAATATCAACAGTACAACGATTGAAATTTCTTTTGAGAGCCAAATTTTTTAAACTTAAACTTCTTCTAACGCCACTTCTTCAAAATAGACTCGCCCAGGCCGTGGTATTTTGTGGAAGAGCCACACTCAAGGGGACAAAGAGCCGCATGTGGCTCGCGAGGCACAGTTTGCCGACCACTGGTCTAGACCTCCAGAACAGTCAGCATCAATAAAGTGAAAATGAAGCCTCTTTTCTCAGTTCCCTCACTAACGCATCCATCCATTAATCATTTATTGAGTGTCTACCACTGTGTCAGTCAGGGTCCAATCAGGAGATAGAAACCACACCAACAATTTGAATGGGGAAATTTTTTGTGAGTGTATGTGTGTCAATCTTCACCCAAGGGTACTCTTTTTCTATTGATTTTTAGAGGGAGTTGAAGGGAGGAAGAAAGGAAAGCGGGGGGTAGAGAGAGAGAAAAAAATATTGATGTTGCTTCCTGCATACAGGAGGCCAGGGATCAAACCTGCAACCCAGGTACGTGCCCTTGACCGGGAATCGAACCTGCAACCCTTTGGTCCATGGGCTGACACCCTAACCATTGAACAAAACCGGCCAGGGCAGTGAGTGGAGAAACTTTAATGGGAAGAATGGTTAACTACTAAGAGGGGTAAAGAGCTCTCTAAAGAATCTTGGAACAGCAGGTGTAGGGAAGCAGGTAGTATCCCCAAGGCTTAGGAAAGCACTCAAGGAAGGAACAAACTTGAGAGCTGGTCTCCTCTCGAGGATGAGATGCAGACTTCATGGGAGAAGGTATGGCTGTGGCCCACAGGCCAGGGGAGGACCTCACTGCAGTGCTTCCAGGAGCTTCCCACTGCAGCACCAGCGAAACTCTCCGGAAGCAACTTGCTGGGGTTGTGGACCACTAGGTCTCCCTCAGGAAGCTGCCCCTGGCCACTGTGTCACAGGAGCAAGAAGAGAAGCATGATAACCCCGAAGAAAAGCCCCTTCCTCTCGCAGTGTCCCTCCAGTGCCCTCTGCTGACAAACCTGAAGTTGCATCAGCTGGCAAAGGAGGGTCCAGCTCCAGTGTCACAAAATGTGGCAAAGAAGAATGGATTTGGAGCATAGGCAATACATAACTGGCATAACCATGATTTAGATACTCTGCTAGACTCAGTATTAAAAGATGAATAAATGTGGTCCTTTTCCCTTTAAACGCTTATTGGGGTGAAGAAAGTCTCTAACATGAAATTCAGGACCAAGTTTTTTTGGTTTTGTTTCCTTTTTTAAAAAAGCTACTGTCTTTCTAAGCCCTCTGAGCTTCTCTGAAAACCACCCTGAATGTTCAAGTACATATTGCTAAGTCATTCCCTGATTTAAATTAACCCAAATCCATGTAATATACATATACAGAAGAAGATAGCCCTGGAGCCACACTAGCCGAGTTGAAATCCTGGTTCCTCCACTTACTGATCTTGTAACTTTGGGCAAGTTACTTAGTCTGTCCTCCATCTTCTCCTCTATAGAATAAGGATACAAATAGTCCCAACTCCACAGGGTTATTGGGAGCATTAAAAGAAATGAAGGTATGCAAGTAATTTTTAAATATATTTTTATTTATTTCAGAGAGGAAGGGAAAGGGGGGGGAAAGAGAGAGAGAGAGAGACATCGATAATAAGAGAGAATCATTGATCGACTGCCTCCTGCACACCCCCTATGGGGGATCGAGCTCAGAACCTGGGCATGTGCCCTTGACTGGAATTGAACCCAGCACCTTTCAGTACCCAGGCCAATGGTCTATCCACTGAGCGAAACCAGCTACAGCGGTATGCAAGTATTTTTAGCACAATATCTGGCATATGATAAGGGTTAACTAAACATTTGCTATTTTTTAGAAAAAAATAATTATGCCTATTATATAAGAAGTTATGGCTAAAAATGATCTTTTAGATTTTCCATTTAGGTTCCCAATGATCAATTTTATGAATCCATATTTGGAGAGATCTTGTTTCACAGCAATTCCTTTGAAAGAGATATAAGAATCTTGGTTGACTCCAAGCTCCCTTCTATAAGGCACAGATTATGGGATGTAATTGCCCTGCTGTAGGTTGAGCTGGCCAGGCCTCATATGGGCCATTGTATCTCATTCTAGATGTTGCATATTAAATGAAGTTTTACAAATTAAGAAAAATGTTATGTGGAGGGTAACAGCTGAATATAAGGGGCAGAAAAAACATATACACAAAACAAACAACTGAAGAAACTGGGTGTGTTTAGTTCAGAGAAAATTTTAAATGAGATACCAGAGCTCTCTTCAGATAGCTCAAGAGTCACTCTATTTTTCTTGCTCTGATAGTCAAAATGAGTATAGGTATTTGGAACTTGTCAAGGCAATATATTTTGGTTTAATGTGAAGAAAAAAAATATTTCTAACAACTGGAGCATTCCAACTGTGGTGGAAGCCCAGCACAGGTAGTGTGACTGGGAGTTTTTCATACAGGGCCTGAAAGGACACCTGTGGTAGACTCTGTGATGTGTCCCCCGCTCCCCCTTCAGAAGTGACCCTCCCAGCTGCTGAGACTACCTCCTGCAACAGGCCTTTGCCATCAGCACCCTTCAGTGATGGCCTTGGTCAGGACAGCTGCACGCCCCTCTGGGGTAGTCTGCACAGATCCATTACGGCCTGGTCCCTTTGCCTCAACTTTGGACAGTTCTAAGGATCTTTCCAGTTTCAGAATTTCTCATAATGTCCACTGAGGCCTCTATTAAAACTGCCTCAACTTCTCTTTCTGCCCCATCCTGCTTCCTTCCCTTGCACAGGTGTGATCTCAAGATTTCTAACAAACGTCCTGCATGCTCATCTTCATCTCAGAGTCTGCTTCCCAGGGAGCCTAGCCTGTGACAATACCTGTCGGGAATGCTGGAGGCACTACTCTGAGCAGGGTAACTGCAAAGGTCCCCTACGGCCTTGCGACTCCACAGTCTTTGGGTATCTGGAGCTGAATGTTCTAAGTCTACAAAGTTCCAACCTGTCTCTACTGTGTGCAATCCATGTGGATGATCCTCAAAGGAAACCCCACCCTTCGTTCTAATGATATGATCTATGACTGGCCTGGTGTCACTTAAGAGGGGGCCTTGTTGAGTCATTAGACTGTTTATTCAATCACTTGTCCAGTCTTTCAACAAATATTTATTAAGGCCCAAAAATATACCAGGCCTAGTGGGTAGAATGGTACACAAAAAAAGCTCTTTCCTGGAGCTTACAATCTAGTGAAGGGAAATATATGAACATATTATTTCCCAAATTTCAGTCATTTGCATATTGCCTCTAAAATGTTTGCCTATATTCCCATTGCCTGACCATGGTACTTCTAATTCATATGGCTTATGGAAGGCAGATTTACAGTTTTATCTACTTTAGGTCCATTGTAAGTAAAAATGTTCACAAAAGGATAGACTACTTACTCTAGAAATATTTTTTTAATACCCATTAAAATAAACATATAACTTTAAAATGAAAAAATGAACACCTGCGTATTATCTGTGTCATATACATATACTACCCTTTGGAAGCAATTTACACAAAGGATCCCATAGAGAAATGTAAAGCTGCAAGTGTGACAGGTGCTTACAAAAGAGAAGTATCCAGCATCCTCAAAATATATAATAGGGGATTGAACTCACTCAAGGGCTTCCCTGAGGAAATGAGCTGATATCTGAAGGAAGAATAAGAGTTGGCTAGGTAGAGAGGTGGATTATGGATTGTGAAGAGCATTCTGGATAGAGGCAATAGCATATGCTAAGGCCCATAGCAGGAAGAAACACAATACCAGTGAGACTCAAATGTGGAGAGCAAGGGGTGGGGGGCAGGATGTGAACTGAGGCCAAACAGCAAGGTGGAGGCCAGTGATGGATGAGGGAAGTTAGGTGGAGTCCATTCTCCAACATCTATAGATAACCAGGTGGAAGCTATATATACATAATCACTCTCTCTCCCCATGTAAGTGAATTATAACACTTTCCGAAACCCTCTGCCAAAGGACACAAATAATCAGTATCAACATACATGTTTTTGGCTTGGGTTCAAATCTGAAACTGTGAAATGTATTCCAGACTTGAAACTTGGGGGCTGAGGTTATATTCGCTAAATATTTAGATCTTTCCCTGAGGCTTTCATTCATTCCATCCAGCAGGTGGGGTACAGGAAAATGCTTTTTGCTCCCAATAAATCCCTTATATCCAAAAGGAAAAGCAAGGTTTGCCAGCATAGTCAAAGGTGAGAGATAAAACAAGGAAGCAGTGGTTGTGCATTTGAGTCTCATTCAGATGGAAAACCTGAACTCAGTAGCTTCTGATTTCTGTGCTTCAAGAAATTCTGAATTTTGATACTTCTGTCCAAGTTTGGGTAGCTATGCTATTAATCAGTTCAAAAACAAATGAAGCGGCTTAAAAAGAATCACACAACCAAAACCAGACCCTTCACAAGATAGAAAAACAGAAGAACAACTTGGACACTCTTCTGAGATTGTGCCCTTCTCAGGGTTTGGGGAGGGATCTTCCTGGCTGGAGATGTCTTAATCTGGCTATGAAAGAGATAACATAAACATGTTTACACAGATATAATGAGGAAAACTCAGTAGCCCACATTGCCCTGCAGTTACTGACTTCTTAAAGTACTATGGTCAAAAAAGTGACCTCCTAGAAAGAACAAAGAAACCGAAGAGGCAGAAAGCAAATAGAGAGAATATAGATTATTTTCAGTATTCTGAATTCTGTAAGAAACATGACTGATTCCATCTGGCAGCCACTCTGAATTAATCTCATTCCCTTTTCTAGAAGGCACAGGGACCTGCCTTCCTCACAACCAAACAAAGAAGATAGTTGCTGAATCCCTGCTATGGAGGAGGGACTATAATCCAACTCTTGAGAATGAAGAACGAAAAGGGCTCTATTGAGGAGTCCACAACATAGCTGGGGAATGTGGCATATAAACAAATCATTAAAATGCAACATAGGGCCGAAACCGGTTTGGCTCAGTGGATAGAGCGTCGGCCTGAGGACTCAGGGGTCCCAGGTTCGATTCCGGTCAAGGGCATGTACCGTGGTTGCGGGCACATCCCCGGTGGGGGGTGTGCAGGAGGCAGCTGATCGAAGTTTCTCTGTCATCGATGTTTCTAGCTCTCTATCCCTCTCCCTTCCTCTCTGTAAAGTATCAATAAAATATATTTAAAAAAAAAATGCAACATAGGAAACCAAGATGGTGGCATAGGTAAGCACCTAAACTGCTGCCCCGCACAACAATTTCAAAACTACAACTAAAAGACAGAACGGACATCATCCAGAACCACAGGAAGGCTGGCTGAGTGGAAATTCTGCAACTAGAAGGAAAGAGGAAAGCTCATGGAGAATCAGAGGAGCGGCAAAGGGCTGAGGTACGGAGACACGTGCAGAGAGGAAGGACGACTGAGTGCCTGGCTGACTTTCTCTGGCGGGAGGGGGAAGGAAGCCCCCAACTGCACTGAACCCCAGTTCCGACTGCACTGAAACTCAGTTCCAGGCGAACCCAGTGGACCCAGGCTCATACAGGGGGAGTCTGGACTGTCAGGTAGAGAGAAAGGCACACAGAGACTTGGAGACCTGGGGGAGCCGTGGCGGGTCTGGAGGCATGAGTGCTCGCAGAGAAAGCTGAATGCGGAGGTTGCCGCAGGCATTCCCTAGCGGAAGGGAGTCGGAAGCTCCTGACTGCACTGAACCCTAGTTCCAACTGCACTGAATCCCAGTTCCCGGCGAGCCCCTGTGGACCCACGCTCTTACAGGGGGAATCTGGACTGTCAGGCGGAAACTCAGGGGAGTCGCAGAAGGCAGAGGTCTGGAGGCGCGTGCTCAAGGGCAGGGCTGATGGGAAGCCAAGACTGCCTGCTCTGCCCTGAGGCTCCGCCCCATCCAAGCTGAGCAGAGGCTTTTGCAATTTTGCAAGTCTAATCCTATAAGGCTGTCTCCAGCACCGAACTTCTCCCAGCGTAGACACAGCTGATCCTCACAGCCAACTGGCCTGGAGGTCTATTCCTCCCAGTGATACCAACAACAATCAAGACTTAACTACAACAAGGCTGTATACATAGTCCACAAAGGGGTGCACCAAGAGTGTCCACCTCAGGTAACTGGGGAGGCCGACCCACTGGGCCATATAGGAAACCTAGCACACAAAGCTACCCTACCAACTCAGGGAAGCAGCGAAAATGTGGAGGCAACTAAACAGATCACAAACGAAAGAAATGGAGGAAAACAAACGACTGGATATAGAATTCAAAACCACGGTTATAAGGCTTTTCAAGAATATCCTAGAAAAGGCCGATAAATATAATGAGACCCTCGAAGATATGAAAAAGGACCAACTAGAAATTAAACATACACTGACTGAAATAAAAAAATATTATACAGAGATCCAACAGCAGACTAGAGGAATGCAAGAATCAAGTCAAAGATTTGAAAAACAAAGAAGCAAAAAATACTCAACCAGAAAAGCAAAAAGAAAAAAGAATCCAAAAAGTTGAAGATAGTGTAAGAAGCCTCTGGGACAACTTCAAGCGTACCAACATCAGAATTATGGGGGTGCCAGAAGAAAACAGAGAGCAAGATACTGAAAACCTATTTGAAAAAATAATGACTGGAAACTTCCCCTACCTGGTGAAAGAAATAGACTTACAAGTCCAGGAAGCACACAGAACCCCAAACAAGAGGAATCCAAAGAGGACCACACCAAGACACATCATAATTAAAATGCCAAGGGCAAAAGACAAAGAGGGAATATTAAAAGCAGCAAGAGAAAAACAGTTAGTTACCTACAAGGGAGCACCCATACGATTGTCAGCTGATTTCTCAACAGAAACTATGCAGGCCAGACGGGAGTGGCAAGAAATATTCAAAGTGATGAAAAGCAAGAACCTACAACCAAGATTACTCTACCCAGCAAAGTTATCATTCAGAATGGAAGGTCAGATAAAGAGCTTCACAGATAAGAAAAAGCTAAAGGAGTTCATCACCACCAAACCAGTATTATATAAAATGCTGAAAGGTATTCTTTAAGAAGAGGAAGAAGAAAAAAGTAAAGATAAAAATTATGAACAACAAATACATATCTATCAACAAGTGAACCTAAAAATCAAGTGAATTAAAAATCTGAGGAACAAAATAAACTGGTGAATATAATAGAATTAGGGGCATAGAAAGGGAGTGGACTGATAATTCTCAGGGGGAAAGGGGTGTGGGGGGTGCGGGAAGAGACTGGACAAAAATCGTACACCTATGGATGAGGACAGTGTGGGGGAGGTAAGGGCAAGAGGGTGGGGTGGGAACCGGGTGGAGGGGAGCTATTGGGGGAAAAAGGAGAAACAATTGTAATAATCTGAACAATAAAGATTTATTAAATAAATAAATAAACAAATAAATAAATAAATAAAATGCAACATAGGAGAGCACTAAAAAAATTCATATAGGAGCACAGGTGGGAGGGATGTTTATTATTACTCCAATCAGAGGAGACAGCCCATGTTAGGATGCAGAAGAGCAAAGAAGAATGGTGTGTTTAAAGGTAAGTGAGCTGCTCTGGAGAATTTGTAAGGTTCCTTATGGCAGAACTAGGCTTAAACTCTGCCTTTGGGCAAGAAGAAACCAATGGACACTTTAACCAGGGAAGTCATAACTCCACATTTATATTAAACTCAGATAGCACTGGCTATAGTGGAAAGAAGATGAGAAAACCAGCCAGTAGGCTACTGTTAATAGCTTGGTTTCAAGATAATAAGAACCTGCATTGGTGGTGATGATAATGGTGGTGGTGGTAGTTCATTTTCTCCCTTATTTCTTTCTCTCCCCCCGCTCCCCCCCCCTCTCTCTCTCTCTCTCTCTCACACACACACACACACATACACACACACACACACAATCGGTTCTATTTCTCTGGAAAATCCAGATAAATACAATTTGTTAAATATGAAAACAGTAATACTTTAGTGTGTTTTTTTTAAAAAGCCTCATTTTTTGATACTACATGTTAAAGTATTTAGGAGTTAAATGTCATGATGTATATAATTTTTTTTACAATGGTTCAGCAAGCACACATACACTCAGAGATAAAGCAAATATGTCAAAATGTTAATAACCAACAAATGTAGAGTATGGGTGTATGGGTATGTATGATAATTTTCTTTTTACCTTTATGTTCAGAATTTCCCAGAATAAAGAGTCAAATTAAATGAGAAAATGAAAAATCAGAGCAGTAAGTGAGAACTGGCAGATTTAGCACTCACCTCATTTCTCATGGTAAATCATTAAATGAGATTTTAAAAGCTCCCAGGTGCAGGAGACAAAGTCTTGAGTTGGAGGGTAAGTACAGACTATAATTGAGACTACTGTTAACCAGGATTTTCAGAGCTATACTGTCAGGGAAGGGATGGAACAGGGGTGTGTATAGGGGAGGGGGGTTTTCCATTGGTCTAGGGATATGGCTATCCTCAGCTCTTTATGATGAAAAGGAAAGGAGAGGTTTCTCTCTAAGAATGTATAATCATGAATCTGTCCCTGAGTAGAATTGGGCTATAAATTTACATTACCTTCCTGGCCTAGGAACCCCTAGCCTTAGAAATTAATAAAAGACAATGGTCTCTGATATTCTTTGGACACCAGGTAAAAGCAAACAAAACCTCTCTGTATATTCAACCCCCCAAATGGTTTTTCCATATTTAATGCACTCATAATCCAAAAATTACTTATAAAAAGTTGAATGAGAAGAGTCAGCAGATACAACAAATGGTACCACTGAATACCTAAGAACTTCACATACTGAAATTATTGGATATTAACTGGACATAGACCGTAAAATAAGTATATTTAAAGTAATCAAATACATTTTTCAAAAATAACTTATGTGAGAAATAAAAAGACTATCATGAACACAAAGCACATTTAATCAGAAAGGAATTAAACAGAACTTCAAATGAAAAACAGAAATATTTAAATTAAAAATCTAATGGATAAACTACTTCGAAAATGTCAGAGGAGTGAAGTGGTCATGAAACCCTCCCAGAGAAAACAATGACAAAAACAAGATTTTAAAAAGGTGTTTTGTTTTTTTTAAAAAAAGAATAACTATTGAAAGACCCTGGAGAAGGTCCAAACTCATACAGAAGCAGAAGGAAAGTTTAATCTCAAAAATCTGTCACAGGAAGGGGTAAGAATTGAGTTTATGTCTTCCTGGCCTGACAGTGATGCCCAACTCTTAGAGCTATTGCTGTAAAAATAATAGCAGTGGAAAACCACAGCCTTACCAGCCAAGGTACCAGATATCAGAGTTCAAGGCTGAAAACATATCTAAAAATCTACAGGAAAAGTACTAGCAGCAGAAAACCCACAGAAGGAATATTAAACCCTGAGTATAAACTTTACCCAAATCTTAGGCCAAGAGCTAAACTATGCACGTGTGGGAGGAGGCCATTGCGGGCTTGGTGAAAAAGTGCACAGAAATTAGAAAGAAGTCAGCTATTGAATAATAGAGCTATGTGTTGCCCCATTTGTGAATTCACTGCCTTTTTTGTTTTAATCCTCACCTGAGAGTAAGTTTTTTATTGATTTTTAGGGAGGGAGAGAGAGGGCGAGAGAGATTGGTTGCCTCCTATATGTGCCCTGACTGAAAATCAAACCTGCAACCTAGGAATTGAACCCACAACCTTTTGGTGTATGGAACATTCCAACCAACTGAACACTCCAACCAACTGAGCCACCACCCAGGGTGCCTTTTGTTTGTATGTTTTTAAACTGAGTAAACTTTCCAACCATGCACAAGTCAGGTGCCAGAAAGTTTCATCTTACAGGCTTGAACTGTCAAAGACAGAACTCAAAATCAAACAGCTGAAGATTAGGGAGGGGGGAATCTCTAGAAACAAAAAAATAAAAAAGAGTGCTTTTCATCTGTTAAAATCCTTGAGTAACCACCAAATTACACAGAAACAGGGAAAACTCCCATAGGGCCAGGTTAAAAAAAAAAAAAAGTAGCAATAGGAAACCATAGGACAGAGTTATTAGCTGCTGCATATCCAAGGGTGACAAAGTTTGCAATTAGAATCCAGACAAGTTAATTATACACAGAACAAAGAAACAATGAACCTCAGAAGAAGATAGCAGAATCTAGAGCTGCCATATGTATTATCCACATGGCCAATTTTCAACCAGAAAATTAAAGTGTGTTCTATATTCAGGTGAAAAGGCAGCCAATAGAAACTGACCGACTGGCTCTAGATGTTGGATTTATCAAAGAGTTTAAAGCAGTTATTATAAATATGTTCAGAGAATTAAAGAAAAATATGGCATCATTTTGAATGAACAGTTAGGAACTTTCAATAGATAAATGAAAACTAAAAATTTAAAATAGAAATTCTAGAGCTGACAAGTATAAAACTAAAACTTGAAAGTTCACTAGATGGGCTCAGTGACACATTGGATATGGCAGAAGAAAGAACCAGTGAACTTGAAGAAGGAGCAATAGAAACGTCCAATCCAAACAAGAGACAGAATAAAGACTGAGGGAATATGAGGAGAACCTCAGAAACCTGAGGGAACAATATCCAAATGTTCAATACACACATAATTGGAGTTCCAGAGGCAGAGGAGAAAAAAAATATATTTGAAGAAATAATTACTGAAAATTTCTCAAAGGAACAAAAGAAAACTCTTAAGAGTGATGGAAAAGTTTTGTATTTTAACTGAGCTTTCAAGCAGGTATACATTCATCAAATCACATCTAATTATTCAATTTAAATGGGTGTGCTTTGATTAAAATGGAAAGATGAAATACACCCATCCCTTCCACTAAAAATACCTTAATGGATGAGTTAAATATTATATTCAATATATCTGAAGAGAGAATAAGGGTAAATAGAAAATTTAACTAAAAGAAATTAACCAGAGTGTAACATGGTGCAAGCAGTGAGAGGTCAAGAAACACACACAAAATAGAATGAGAGGAGTTGTAATATTAAAAAAAAGAGAGCCCTAACCGGTTTGGCTCAGTGGATAGAGCATCGGCCTGCGGACTGAAGGGTCCCAGGTTCGATTCCAGTCAAGGGCAGATACCTTGGTTGCAGGCACATCCCCAGTAGGGGGTGTGCAGGAGGCAGCTGATCGATGTTTCTCTCTCATCGATATTTCTAACTCTCTATCCCTTTCCCTTCCTCTGTGTAAAAATCAATAAAATACATATTTAAAAAAATAAAATAAAATAAAGAGAGAGCAGAAATGTGGACCAATGGTGTTGGGAAAATTTTTCAGTAAAAATTTTTCAGTTTTGATGAAAGACATGTACACTAAAGTTCGGGAAGTACATAGAGTTCTATGTAGTATAAATTACACTGTATCCACATCTAGACACACAGTTGTGAGGATGGAGAATGCCATAGAGAATATCTTAAAAACAGCTGAAGAAAGAGAACAAAAACACTAATTCAAAAATACATGTGCACCTCTATATTCATTGCAGCATCACTAGTAATAGCCAAGATATGGAAGCAACCTGGTTGTCCAACAATAGATGAATGGATAAAGAAGATGTGGTATATACAATGTTATTCAGCAATAAAATAGAATGAAATCTTGCCACTTGGAACAACATGGATGGACCTAGAGAGCATTATGCTAAGTGAAGTAAGTCAGACAAAGACAAATACCGTATGATTTCACTTACATATGGCATCTGAAAAACTAACAAAACAAAACAGAAACAGACCCATAGATACAGAAAACAAGATGTTTGCCAAAGGGGAGGGGAGTGGGGAATGGGAATTTTAAAAAATAGAGCAATTACCTTTTAAAGTAGCCTTTATACTGGCAGCAGACTTTTCAACCCAATAGTGGGCAAGAGAGAGTAGAATCTGGTCTTCAAAGTGTTGATATAAAGTAAATGTCAACTGCTCCCTACTGGTATCTCATAACTAGCGGCAGAGCCATTACTGAACAGCGCTTTCTGTTTTGAGACTTCCCATTACCTCGTCATTCCCAGTCTATCAAAATATGTCCAGTCTCTTAAACTATTAAGGGATTTTATTTAAAGTAAACAGTGTTAATGTGTTGAGGGTGTTAATGACTTAATACTGTGGACTGCCAGTGTTGACCTAAGCCATTTTAATTATAATATTACGTAAATATGCACAAATATAAAAAACTAGGTATAAATGTGTTTGCTTATAGTTCTCATTCAACTATTAAACCAAAACAAATTTATATATATATAATTTAATTATAAAAAATTAAAAACGAAATTACTATTACTATGCCAATAAAATACAAAATGTTGATATAAATGTGACAGATGATGCTATTTTGCTGAGATTAAATGACTGCAATTGTGCTTCATAGCAGAAAGATGTAGGTGTATGTCTTCTGTTTCACAGGAGAGGCTCAGACAGACGGGTTTGGAGTCAGACTTCCTGGGTTGAAATCCCACTGTGTGATTTTGGCAAGTGACTTAACCTCTCTAAGTCCCCAGCCCTCCGCTGTAAATAAAGATAGTGAGTACCTACTTACAGGGATGTCGTGAGGATTAAGTGCAGCAATGCAAGGAAAGTACTTAGCCCAGTGCTCCAGCACATAAAAAGGGCTTTATATGTTATTGTTGTAATTTGTCCTTTTGGATAAATTTAATTTCATTTCTATTCCATTATTTTGAAAGGCTAATCAATTTGATGAGGTACCCCCAAACATGATATCACAAAAGTTCCATTTAAGAAAAAAAATCCTAATGAACTTGGGACCTGCAAAGCGAACCCTCTGTTGCATCTTCAGGAGCACTGAAAAAGGTGCCCATCACACCAGGCTTTTGCAGTTGGAATGCCTCTGTCAGTGGGAGCCCCCTATGACTCAATTTGCACACCATGTTTTCTCTTCCTTCTGCTCTGCAATGGGATGGCAATGGCCTTCCCTAGGCCCCAGAGTGAGCATAAACTCCCATGCAAACCTGGGAACTAAAAGAGTGAGGCCAGACTGAGTCACGGGGTTGTTAGATTTAACAACTTCCTGGCAATGTGAAGGGTTTTAAGCCAAAGGGGTTACTCCAGGGGTGAGAATTAACTGAGTGGCAGGTTGTGGAAGGAGGCGGGTGAAGGGTAGAGCTTGTCAACCTTTAGGAACAACAGAATGCTTATAACATTTTTTAAAAATCCACTATATATTCAATCTACAAAGAGGGCAAGCCAGTCTGTACAGAATAAAGCCTTATTAGTCTTATGGGATGGCAATTTAAGATAAGAAAGGTTGGGCTGAACTATCTCTACAACATTTATCAAGAGAAATTTAATAAACAAATGAGCAACACCGAAGGAGAAACTTTTCACTGCCTGAAAATACAACCATTTTTAAATGATGTTAGCCCCTATTGTATACAAAGGCAGCTACTTAGAAATAAATCTGATGCTCTGACTGGTTTGGCTCAGTGGATAGAGCGTCGGCCTGCGGACTGAGAGGTCCCGGGTTCGATTCCAGTCAAGGGCATGTACCTTGGTTGCGGGCATATCCCCAGTAGGGGGTGTACAGGAGGCAGCTGGTTGATGTTTCTCTCTCGTCGATGTTTCTAACTCTCTATCCCTCTCCCTTCCTCTATGTAAAAAATCAATAAAATATATTTTAAAAAAAAGAAAAAAAAGAAAGAAATCTGAGATATCTCTTAATTAAGGAAAATCTATTAAGCTCTTGGTCCCAAAGATGTATCCTTGAACATAATCATAAATTTCTTATAGTTCAGACTTGTCCTATTTCCAATTATTCTAAGTGGGTGAGGGATCAGCTGGGTTGCCTGAGTCTGGGTAGGTTCGGGCATATTCTACAAAAAGCAGATCCTGCCGAGTGAGAGAGTTACTTCTCACTTGCTACTTGTTGCCCCTATCCTTAAGTCTTCACCTGATGGCACAGCAAGCTCTGCGGTGAAATGTAGCAAAGGCCAGATAAAGCAGACCATGTGAAATACCAAAGACCACTCCAACCCAAGCAAGCCATTCCACCACACCCTGAGAAAGCTGCATGCACAGAGGATAGCTCCACGGACGGGCTTAGCCCATTCAGAGCCCACTTTCCCCATTCCCGAATTGTGACTGCCTTTCTCCTTCTCCCGGGATACTGAGGAGACTAATAAACAAAAACTGGTGGGATTCCTCAAATCTCAAGGAACATCAAGTACAAAGAACAATGACAAGATTCAGACAAAATACCAGATTCTTAGAAAATGGAATTTCCAGACACATATCCTCCCCCTCTCCCCCCCGCCCAATCAATTTAACATAAAAAGGGAAGGTGGCCAAAAAATTGAAAGCAGAGACTCAGATACCTGCACACCCATGTTCATAGTAGTATTATTCGCATTAGCCAAAAAGTGGAAGCAACCCAAGTGAGTGGCTAAACACAACGTGGCATATACATACATACCATGGACATGTGTTATTCGGCCATAAAAAGGAACGAAGTGCTGACACATGCTACGACACTTGAAAACACTGTACAATGTGAAATAATCCAGACACAAAATATGGTATGCTTTCATTCTTATAAGATATCTGGAATAGCCAAATCCATAGAGACAGGAAGTAGATTAGAAGTTACGCGGGGCTGTAGGGAATGCTGAGTTATTGCTTCATGGCTACACAGTTTCTGTGTATAGTGACTAAACACTTTGGAAACGGATAGTAGTGAGTGGATGCACAACACTGTGAATGTAATTCATACAATAGAACTATACACTTAAAATGGTTAGTGTGGCCACTTTTATGTTATACATATTTTACAGCAATTCTTTAAAATGATGTACTGAAATCCCTCGAAATAATCCAAATGTCCTTCAACAAATGATGGTGCATCCAGCCATATGTTGTAATGAAATGGAGCAAACCATTGACACATATAACAACTTGGATTAATCCCGAGGGCATTATGCTGAGTGAAAGAAGCCAGGCTCCAAAGGGGACATACTGTATGACTGTATTTGTATGACATTCTCAAAAACACAAAACTATAGGGATGGAGAACAGATGAGTAGCTGCTAGGGGTTGGGGTGCAGAGGAGGATGTGCTTATGAGAGACAGCACAAGGGGATTTTGGGGGTGCTGGGACTATGCTGTACCCTGATTGTGCTGGTGGTTACATTAATCCATACATATGTGAAACTTCAGAACTAATCAAAATTCCTGAAAGTCAAAGATGGGGGAGAGGAGAAATGGCACTAAAGCTATCACGGCTCTTGTCACCACTGGTCACGTCTTCCTCCCTCGAGCCCCCTTTTGTTTCCCATGGATTTCTCTAGCTCTTAAAATGTCCAAAGATCAGTCTGGAAAACATGTTTTGTAAAATGATGAAGAAAGGTCCATGTTTCTATTCCTAGGAGGGCTTCTTTTCCCTGCACTTCATCCATGCTCATATAATCACTCTGGGTGTCTTTCTAGCCTTGATGCCTTTCCTGGAAAAACCTTGACTCGCTTGGGAAAAAGAAACCTGGCTGTGTCCCAGTGATAACGTCCATGGGGTCCTGGGAATTATTAGAACACACATCCATCACAGCACAATGAGGGAAACACTCAGAGTGCTTCCTCTGAGGAATAAACTTGGCAAAATGTGTGTCCTCCCAGTGAAAGTCCCCTCGGTCGTTTAATAATAATGGCCCCAGAAAACCTTCTGGTTTCATGCCTGTGAGTACCTGGAAGTAGCCAGTCCCACAAAGGTCCAAATGCAAGGCTTCATCGAATAAACACACAATTACGCTGTGGGGAAACTGGATGCAAACCAATGGTCTGCAGGAGAAAAATGGTGAGCTCCCAGCTATCTCATGTTTCCATGGTAATTCCGGTCACACTGGCAGCTGTGGCCTTTGAAAGCCTCTGGAAGCCCCCAGGATATTATTTATGGCAGCTCCAGGCCCTGGACAAACTTGGGAGAAAGCAGACATAGATGGACGGCCCTGCTTTATCTCATCATGTATTTCCTCACCTCTCCTTAGTGGGGGGGGGGGGGGGGGGGGAGGGGGTCACCCGGTGAAAGAATATTTTATAAGCGAGCCATTCATCAGGACTCCTAATTAAAAAGTTGAAAGGCATAGCACTGGAGCTGGTTTTGCCATCTTCTGACACCTCGTTAACCTCGTCACTGTTCTTCTGTTGAAGGCAGGAGTCTCAGGAATTAGCACATAGGTTGTGTCCTGAACCCTCGAGCAGAAAAGAGATAGCAACTTGGCGCCTGAAAAATAACCCCCCATCTGACCTCAAGAGTTGTGCCAGATCACGAACAAAACAGGAAGGACATGACAAGGAGAAGATCTACTTAGACTTACTAAATTTAGGAATACAGTAGGTCCTCGGATTACGTCGGAGATCCGTTCCTATGGCGCGACTTAATGCAACTTTCCCCGTAAGTGGGAACCCACCTACATAAGCACCTACGTCATTCACAGGGAGCACATGCACAGCAGTAATGAAGTGAAAGAGTAAAAAAAAATTTAAAAGAAAGATAACAATTCCTGACCTTTACTTGTGGTAAATAAATAATAAAAAACATAAAGCACATATGTACATACGTCAAAATGACGGAACTTTTTATATATATAAATGAGAGATGGAGACGTAACCACGAAAGGAGGTACGTCAAGTCTGATGTAACCCGAGGACTGCCAGTATGCACCTTTACCCAGAGGAAAATGCAGTAGGAATAATAAGTAAGCTATTTTTCATAGGCCTTTCTAGTAAAGGGAAAGATGTTACCCAACTTCTCCCTGAAGGAGACAGCTTGGGATTTGAACCACACTGTGTACCCCAAATGGCACATTTTTGGAATTTTGAACTGAGTCCAAGTATTCCTTTTATTTTTGACTCAAGGGCAGACTAAACTTATTTTGTATGCATAAATAAACCCTAGGGGTACGGTTCAAACTGAAACCATGTCCATTTATTTTTCCTGACTGGTGAACTGAAATATAAAAATATTCACCCAACCAAACCAGTATTTCCTATGTGTTTGACTCTGCCAGTATCGTGGAAATGGGAGGCAAATACTTGGCTCTATCAGAGCAAGGCATCCAACTCCATCTTGTTCCTGGTAGAACCTGCTGAGACTTAGGGACATTGTCTCAATGGGTCTCACAAAGGCCAAGGGCAGGACCTAGGTCTTATCTGAATCTCTGACATTCTCACTTGATCACAAGAACCAGAATCTCTTCCTTTGTTGGTTCCCTACAAGAAAAAAGTTATAGCCCAGCTGGTGTGGCTCATTGGTTGAGCGTCGGTCTATAAACCAGAAGTGTTCCATTCCCCATCAGGGCACATGCCCGGATTGTGGGCTCGATACCCAGTGTGGGGCGTGCAGGAGGCAGCCAATCGGTGATTCTCTCTCATCATTGATGTTTCTCTCTCACTCTTCCTTCCTCTCTGAAATCAATAAAAATATATTTTTTTAAAAAAAGAAGAAAGTTACAGAGCCCATTTTTTCCAATCACAATAAAAAATTGAGTCCAAAAGGTAGATTTTAATGCTTACCTATTATCTTTGGCCTAGAGCAAGTTACCAGGGCTGTCCAGTCACTTGGATCCCTTCCAAAACGTCTAATGGGTACCTTTCAATCTGCACAGGACAGAAGGATGCTAAATGTGGCCAACACAGCAAGGCCCGATATTTATCTCACCTTGTTAGCAATTAATGGTGCATTTGGACAGCTCGCTAGACAAGCAGGAACACTAATATATCCTGGAAACACTGACATCCTAGACACAAAATTTCAAAAACTGGTGACTGTAGAACAAACAGAGGGCACACGAGTGAGACAGAGGCTGGCTCCTCAGAGAGAGTAAAGGACAATGACCCAGGCCTGGCCCACAGCCCTGATCATCTTTTGCAATCTCTTTTGGCTGTTTTTTTCTCCTCTTCCCTTGCATAAGGGTCTGCTCTTGGCTTCTTCCATTCTCCTTGGGTCACTACAGCTGTTCCCTCACTTGACAAGAGAGCCTGCCCCCTGATGACTCCCAAGCTGTGTCTGTACTTCTGTTGGGGGCTATGGGTCAGTAAGTTCAACTGCCCACTGGACATTGCCAGGTGGATGATCGGCAAACATCCTGGAAGTCATCAGCTGTCCCTTCCTCAGACCCAAATCCATTCCTCCTCTTATATTCATGTATGAAAATTCTGAGCTCTGGAGGAAAAATTACTCCAGAATGATTCCTGGGATGCTTTCTCAATCTCAAAACAAACAGATTTCCAGCAGGAAGGTGACCAGAGGGTGACCACATTATATTAGATATGCCTGCTCTCCCTGAGGCTAGGCGGATAGATATGGGGAGGAAAGGGGGACATGGGTTAGGGAGCAGTTCCCAGGAGACAGACGTGATTCCCTGAAAGTTGGGGAGGTTGCCGGAATGATATATTGCAAACTCTAAGAGCTGTCAATATTTCTGTTCAGTACTAATTGTTTATAGGACTTACCTTATTGGTTATAAGATAAGGAAAATTACAACATTTACATGGAATTTGCTTAAGTCTTGGGGTATCTAGCTTTCTTCAGTAAAGTCACCATATGCTTAAATAAAATACAAAATCTTCTGAAGAAAGTGAGAAAAATCCTCCAGATGAAATGAATGTGGAGCAGCCTCTGACTCTTGCCCCCTCTTTTGAGGGTCTTCTGCTGTGCATGGCCCCTGCCTCTAATTGAAGCATAGACAAAATTCTCCTTTTTTTGTTTCCACTTATAACATCTCAAACCAGCTGACAACTTTATAAAGAAAATGATAAAACAAACAAGCAAACAATAATAAAGAACACATGTCCTCACAACAGTCTTAGGACTTGAAATTTAGACATAATCTAATCACCAGCCTCTTTAATTTTCTTTTTCTAAATGAGGAAACGAATGCCCAGTCAGAGTAAGTAGAGAAGGCCCACACCACAAAACTGCAGTGTGGCCAAGGCAGACCTGAACCCGGTGACTTACCTCCCCATCTTATGTACTTTTCATTCTCTCAAGCTACTGCTGTTAAAAAGAAGGCCTTGTTCCTTCCCTCCATCCTAAGGTTTACGGCTCCTGGCCTCTCTACTACATGGCCTCCCAGCACCATCTTGGTTCCTTGGCTCCTGAGAACTGGTTCACCCAAACATCTTGCCATATTCACAATCAGATTCCACCCTCTAACAAATGAATCCGATAAACTTGCTGCTCAGTTCTGGCTTCCTATCTAAGCAACATGCCTGGTGTACAGTGGAGTTACCTGGTAATGGGGACTGACATCCTTGAGTATCTATGAATGGCCATGGTTCAGGTAACTTGTTCCAGCCTCTGTTGGAGTCTAAGGTGAGTCTCCCAAACAACATTCTCAAGAAACTTACGCCTTAATTATATGCACATGTGTGTGTGTTTATACACACACAAACTCACACAATAAGAATTGCAACCTGCCCTGGCCAGTGTGGCTCAGTTGGTTGGGCGTCATCCCACGCACCAAAAGATTGCTGGTTCAATTCTTGGTGAGGGCACATGCCCAGGTTATGGGCTCCATCCCCAGTAGGGGGCATGCAGGAGGCAGCTGATGGATGTTTTGCTCTCACATGGATGTTTCTCTCTCAAAAAAAAAAAAAAAAAAAAAACAACAATAAAAAATATTTAAAAAGAAAAAGAATTAGAACTTACATATTGAGGATGATGACTCTTGCTGTAATATTTGGCCAAAAATATCAACAAAGGCACTTGAAGATCATGGGATTTTACACAGCATGATGCAGTAAACTCCATCCTGGGCTGGAAGTCATCATAATGTGTTCCTTGTCCTGATTTTGTTAGCCAGACTCAGAGCCCAATCTGCATGCTAGCTTAGGATATCTGGGGAATCAGCCTAGGTCAGCAGGAATTTTATTTGCCTGGAGCCCCCAAAACCTCATAAAACAGTAGTTCAAATATCTCTGGCTATGTCTGAGGGATGGAGACGAGGGACAGCCTCCACATTTGTAAAGAATAAATGTCTGAGGAGGAGCATTATATGATATGTAAAATTCCTTTCCTGGAAGTTTATATAGGGATCTAAATTTCCTTGGTTTGACAGAGAATGTTTCAGAGGGGGAGTAACTTTTTCTTGAATTTTTGCTTCTGGGTACTTACAATGGAGCATTAAGTGTCTCCTTTCCCCATTACTCTCAGTCCAGGCCTGGACTTGCTTCTTTATTTTATTTTTTAATCCTCACCCAAGGATATGTTTTATTGATTTTTAGAGAGCGAGGAAGGGAGAGACAGAGAGAAACATCAATCAGTTGCCATCCGTATACACCCCAACTGGGGATCAAACCTGAAACTTTTGGTGTATGGGATGGTGCTCCAACTGAGCCACCTGGACAGGGCCTGAATTTGTTTCTTAAAGGTGTGAGCATCCTATCCCTCTCATCATCCTTTCCCACTACCCTCCCCTCTCTCTTACTCTTCCTCTTACAACTACACTGCTTTTTTTCATTTAGGAGGATTGTACTCAATCATCCCAGAGGGAGGATGTAGGCCTCTTCCTTGCACCAGAGAAGCAGAAGCAGCCAGACTCAAGGGTGGCTGAAATTCATTGGAAGGTCAGGGTTTTTGAGATTTGGTGTTGGACCATCTGTGTCCTACTGACGTGCCATACCCCAAATAGGAATGAAGAATTGCTGCTAAGCCACAAAACTCCGAGAGCCCTCCCTGTACAAAAACTTGTTGAAGGACTTCTTTGGACCTCTTAAGGAAACAATGCCCAAAAATTGACAAGAAAAGCCATCTGAAAATAGCAACAAAATGTCCCAAATACTTCCCAACTCAATTTATGAGACCAGTATTACTTTGATACCAAAACCAGACCTTTAAGAAAATTACAGACCAGGGCCAGGCCAGTGTGGCTCAGTAGTTGAGGTTCAACCCATGAACCAAGAAGTCCACATATATGACCTTGTTTAATTCTCATAGCTGTGCCCTTTATAGGTGGAGAAATGATTGCTCAGAGAGGTTAAATAATTTGTTCAAGACCACACAAGATGAGGGTGACAGAGCTGGGGCTTGAACTCAGGTCTGCCTGAGACCAACTCAAGACTCATAGCCACTTCACCACATGGGCTCTCATGACTAATTAGCTAAATATAAGTAGGTTCCTCACCTGAAAAGTAGGAATAATACTAAGCAGGAGAGTTTGGAGCTTGAAGAGGAGCATGAGTCCCTCCAACATTACGGCTTTAGCGTCATCAATTCCTACCAAGAGAATCCCATATTCTCTAAAGTGGAGAAAAGTATGTCATTGGTCATTTGATGGAGTTTTCTCTGCTCCTTCCAACTTAGTTGACAAGGACTTGTCATTTTAAAAGATATGAGAGCATTTATATAAGGTCTGATCAACAGATTACATCTTCAAATAATAATTGTTGTTAGTGTTTTGTTGTTGCTCTTGTAATTGCATTCAGTGTTTAGATTTTTAAGCCAGTGACTCCAAGAGTTAAGGCGCCTTCTTCAATGTTTAGTTTCTTACCCAGCAGTGTTTAAGAAAAGAGGAGTATAAAGTACTGTAAATGTTGAACTGTGAATTATCAGTGAATAAAAACATTTCCAGGCCTTTCCGTGTACGTTCGTTCTAATATGCTACAACCTGAGAAGAAACAGCCGGGCACCATGATTTTAAAAAGAGACTGCCCATCAAAACAGTACAAAGTAGACAAGGTTTCATTTATTTTCTTTGGAACAGTCCCGTTGGCAACCGCACCCATTTGGTTAATGGAATATTTCTGACTCATTAAACAGATCCATTTAGGGAAAGGAGCCACGGGGCCTGGGGTGGCATCAGGAGACACCCTTGCTCTCCCGTGGCACACTCTCCAAAAGTGGTGCCTTTCTGACGACTCTCAAAGATAATTTGTTGGCATAATGGTATTAGAATCACAATGAAAGACATTAGAGAAAGCAGCAAGAAAACAGGACTGCGAGTCTCCATGGCAAGGATGTTAAAGGGTGGAGGCTCTTTTACACCCTCGCCTGGAACCTTGAGGTCGGGATGGGGGCAGTGAGGACCCACCTCCAGGCTGACCACACAGAGGTGGGCAAACTTTTTGACTCGAGGGCCACAATGGGTTCTTAAACTGGACCGGAGGGCCGGAACAAAAGCATGGATGGAGTGTTTGTGTGAACTAATATAAATTCAAAGTAAAGGAGCGGAGGGGAGAGCAAGAGAACCGGATAGAACAGCCGGATCCGGCCCGCGGGCCATAGTTTGCCCAAGGCTGCACTAGGACCTGCTCTTACCTCCACATACCTCACCTGCCCCAACTGCTTATTCCAAGAGCAATCATGGCTCATCCTCCAGGACCCGTAGATCCCCAGTCTCGCTCCTAGTGCTATGTATGAAGTACAGCAGGCTCGAGAGTAGGAAAGCAGCTCAGAACACTGCTTCTCGGAGCCCTGTGAAGGGGCTGTGGCCAGGAATTGTGCCTGTCAACAATTTGCTACGTGATTTCATGCCATGCCTCTCAATCTGTGCCCCGCATCTCTGCAATGAGAACTAGACAATTCTTCATATTATTGTAAAACCTTTGAGAGATGTGTGAATTTTAACAAAGCTGTGTTGGCAGGAAGTTTTGGTTTCCACATAGACCAAATCCCAATACAGTAGTACAACTGCAACAGGCATAATCCCCAGCTCTTCCCAGGACCCACGCATTTCTGGCACTATTTAATACCATGTAACTCTGGTACCACCCAGGAGTCTGATAATCCCTTGGAGTTTTTAAATGTTAAATTTGACCTATTAATACTGAGGAGAAAAACTCTTTAATTTTAACACATTATTCTCATCAATGACTGATAATTGTATAGCACTTTGAGACATTTAATATCAAGACCTACTTCTCTTTTAAATACCATTATGATCATTTGTTATTTACATGCCATCTCTCTATTCCTCTATCTTGATAACTGATCCATCCCAAAATGGCATCTCTTGGCTCAAAGACTCTTTAAAAAAAGTTCTGGGTAACAGATGTTAACTAGATTTATTGTGGCGATCACTTCACAATATACACAAATACCAAATAATTATGTTGTACAACTAATATAATGTTATGTGTCGATTGTACCTCAATTTTTAAAAGTGAGTTTATGGTATATAAATTATGCCTCAATAAAGCTGTTCAAAACTTTTCTGAAATTCACTTTGGGAAGGATTGTCTGACTGCAGGGATATCTCTTTACTCTGGGTTTGGTTAAGTAAAAAGCTCTGCTGGAACAGATAACCCTGCAGCTATGACAGAACCCCAGTGAGAAGAACAAATCAAGCATGTGTGTATGAGTGCACAAGGAATAGCTTTAAATAATTCGGTTCCACCAGTTCTAAGATCCATCCCAAGACTTTACACAAACACAGGCAAGAAAATTTCCCAGCTTGAAGTAGAAACAATAAAGTTAACTGAAAAGTGATAAGGAAAGAATTAGGTTTTCCAAAACTAATCAGCTTCCATAAATATGAACACAAACAACTCTGCTCAAGAGAAAACAATCTTTCCTTTTCCTTCCTACATGGGAGTTTTGCCCCCACAGTATCATAAACAAAAAAGGCCAGCCATCCACAAGGAAGGAGAAAAAACCCTGTAGACTTTGCCATTCCCCTGTCTTGTTTATTCTACCCTGGAAAGAGGACCATAAAGTCACATCAAGTCCTATACCCTAGGGGCTAACACTTTTTTTAAATTGCACTCTATGTTAAATAAACAAACTTTCTGAATCACTGCCATTTGTTGGAGAAGAATGTAAATCTGGACTTAATGGGCCTCAGATGTCTTTCAGGGCTGTCTGAACATGACCATGAATGGAAAAGTACTAAGCCCCAGAAGGTAGTAGTGTTCATGGCTGTGGATCTGCTCAATGGGAGACTTTCTTCTTCCTTTAGAGACAAATTCTGCCCTCTGCACAAGTACAACTGAAAGGGAATAGCTGTAGAACTATCCAATAGGGGCAAAGGCAGGAGTGGGGTGGGGTGGGAGGAAGTGATGGTGGACAGAGCTTTTGACATTGCCCAGGACATAACAGAAATAAGAAACAAGAGTTACCTGTTACCAAGCTTACCACAAATACATCCAAGTTTTCCCCAGGGACTCTCCATCTTGCCCACATATCTCCATTCTGCCCTCCGTTGATATGTAGAACCTATCTGCAAGTGGAGTCTTCCCAAAGAATCTCCTCCAAAGGCAGAAGTGCACCTTCAGAGGAAAGGACCCAGTTCACCTCCTTTGATCAGTGTTCTCTACTCTTGTCTGTGGGTTCAAAACACTCCGGAAAGGGGAGAATTGGTATGGATTGTTCTACTTCTACCCGCAGAAAAAGTCCAGGACTCATTCCTTAAAACTGTGGTCATAAAAAGCAAGAAAAGACTGAGCAACTCTCAGACCAGAGGAGCCTGGGGAGGCATGACAACTGTGCTAGCCTGGGCTGGATTCTGGAGTTCAGTTCACAGTAATGTACCGATGTCTCTTAGTTTTGACAAATGCACCTTGGTAATGTAAGATTTAAAAATGAGGGAAACTAGGGTAATGGGTATACAAAAGCTCTCTGTACTTCTTTGTGACTCTTCTTTAAACCTAAAATTATACCAAAATAAAATGTTTTAAAAATGCAAATCTGAAAAAAAGAAAATCCATGATGATGGCACAGCATAAAAACCTAATAGCAAGAGGAATAGCAGACATTTAGCAAGCATTTATGATATGTTAGGCACTAAGTCAAGCCCTTGACTGACAGTAGATATCAAATCCTTTCAACCATTCTATGACATGAATCCTAATTACATTCCCATTTCTTTGATGAGAAAACTGAAGCTTAGAAAGGCTAGGTAACCAGTCCAATCACAAAACTGGTAGGAGCAGGGGTAGACCTCAGACCTAGACAGAGTAACTCCAAAGACTGCTTCTTACTTGCCATGCCATAGCACCTACTGTTCCACCATTTCTTCTCCTCATGATATGGGGAAACACTTACTTGGACACTAACTCAAAGAGATGAAAGAGCATCTAATAAAGGAGTAAAAATATTAGAGCTCATTTAGAAAGAGGGAGATGGAGAGATAGGCTCTGTTCCCCCCTTTCCAAGTTATCACAATTTATATTCATATTTTAAATTATAAAAGTAATAACTGAACATGGTAAAACTATAAAGAAGGACCTAAAATGAAAATAAAAACCCTCCCAGAATACACAACCTCTAGTTCTAATGATCAGAGTAAGAAGGGCTATGTTTAAGGTCCATAAAAATCGGAGTTAATGTTCAGCCTGGCTGGCATGGTTCTGTGGCTGAGCGTCGATCTATGAACCAGGAGGTCATGGTTCGATTCCCAGTCAGGGCACATGACCAGGTTATATGTTCGATCCCCAGTGGGGGGCATGCAGGAGGCAGCCCATCACTCATTTTCTCTCATCATTGATGCTTCTATCTCTCTCTTCCTCTCCCTTCCTCTCTGAAATCAATAAAAATATTTAAAAAACAAAACAGTGTTAATGTACAGAGAGAATATAGATTTGTTCATCAAATCTTGAAGTTGAGAATCCCGATGGCCTTAGAACTCTTTTGGAGTAGTTTTAGAAATAAACAAAAGCCATACTCTACTTAGCACGAAGTGAACTCCTAAAACTCTCTCGAGGGGGAGCGGGCATGAACAGAAAAGGTAAAAGGGCTCAGGAAGGTTGAAGATGAATTCCTGGCTGATGAGCACCAGCAGGCTGTGGAGGGAAGCGGAGAGGTTTCAGCAGCATCCCAGTGTTTTGAAATTGACATGAGACAGGGCAGCCATGCTCTCCCTGGGAATCAGCATAGTTCAGTGAAGGAAATCATAAAGTCCATATTAGTTGGGCATGTTTTCCATTGCAAATAACAGAAAACCTAATAAACAATGGCAGAATTACCATGCGGACATTTTTTTTCTTTACTTAACAAAAAGTCTGGAAATGGATGATCTCAGGATTCATTCAGCAACTGAGCAATTTTGTGAAGGTTGCAGGTCTTTCCATCCTTCTGTTTAATCATACCCAGCACAGAGGTGTTTTATGCACTTTTTTTTTCCACTTCATGATCACAAGACAGCTGCCACAGCACCAGGCATCAGCGTCCTAAGCTGAAGAGGCAGGCAGGAGGATCAAAGCTCTCTCTTCACAAGGGCCTGTGGATCTGAGAATAAAATCCATCCGAGTAGCACTCATTTTAAATCTCCTCTCAGGTTTCAATGGCCAAACTAGGTTTGGTTCCTGTTATGAACTGAATGGTGTCCGCCCTGCCCCCCCCCCCCCCCCCCCGCCCCACAGCTCCCAAATTCATATGTTGAAGCCTTAAAACCCCAGTACCTCAGAATGTCATTATATTTTGAGACATGGTCTTTAAAGAGGGGATTAAGTTAAAATGATGCCATGAGGGTGTGCCCTGATCCAATGTGACTGGTGTCCTTATAAGAGGAAATGTGGACACAGAAACATCGGGGATGCATGCACACAGAGGAAAGACCCTGTGAGGACATAGCAAGAAAGCCACCATCCGTAAGCCAAGGGACAGGCCTCAGGAGAAGACAATCCTGACGACACCTGAAGAAAGAGCTGGATCACAATTCTACCTCTGCTACTTAGGAGTGGGGGAAATATAGAGCTTTAGTTCAGTGAAATGGGGATAATAATGCATGGTTATTCTCCTTCCTGTTCCCCCAACTCTGAGATTCTAACCCTGAGGGGTGCTCTCCTCAGAAAGACTTTGTTTCTAAGACACAGGAATACACACAGTGTATATTTACTAAAATGCAGGTACCCCAAAATATTTTTTAATGTCCTATTGCAACTTTCAATAGCTCATTTCTCGAAAGAATCCATTCAACAAGCTTGGATCTCCTTTTCTTACATTTTCAAGGCCCCAGGAGGCAGGGCACATTAAAGAGCTGTAAATGCACACATGCCATCACAAAACGAAAGACCTGCCACTTCCCCATTAGATTATAACCTCCCTGAGGGCACGTCTTGTTTATAACCATTTCTGAGATCCACAGGCCACTGCACACAAAGGCCATCAGAGCTCCTTTCCTGAGTGAATGAAAAACAGCCTCCCGAATCCGTCTTATGATTCACGCATTTCCCAAAGACATGTCAAATACCAGCAATTAATTTCTGCTTCTTTCTGGAAGATGGGTCTCAGCATCTTTAAAGTCAGTCTAGGGTCACATTATTTTCTTCTCTAAAGAGCTTCACAGAGTAGGGAAGCCATCATGATAAGGAAGTGTTTTGTCTATATTAAGAAGTGTCTTTATTTTTGTTTGTTTTTTGTTAATCCTCACCTGAGGATATTTTCCCCATTGATTTTTAGAGAGAGAGAGAGAGAAACACTGATGTGAGAGAGACACATCTATTGGTTGCCTCCCACATGAGCCCCAACCAGGGACAGGGATCTAACCTGCAACCCAGGTACATGCCCTTGACTGAGAGTCAAACCTGAGACCCTTCGATACACAGGCCAACACTCTAACCACTGAACCCACTGGCCAGGGCAAGAAGTTTCATTTTTAAAGTACCCAAAAAAGATGCACTAGTTAATAAACAGGATGAGGACAACTGATTAGGTGAGTGAGAAATAAAGGTGACCTCTATTGCATGATCTATTCTTCCCCCCAAATTTTAGTTGGATTAAAGATTTACATAGAAAAAATAGAAAACATGGGTCACTTAAAAAACAGAAAGAAAAAACAATTAGTTTATGAGAAACTTTCTATGCATGTCCAGAAGCAAAGAAAGAGAGTGAGAGAGAGGGAAATAAATTTGCTATTAAAATAAAATTTCAAACATTATATGGAAAAAATATCATAAATAAAACCAAATGATGAGTGATAAAGTGGGGAACTACTGAAAATACCTATAACAGAAAAGGGCTCTTTTCCTTTATATATAAAGAGATCTTCAAATCTATAAGACATAGGAAAATAATACAATCGAAAAATGGTTACATGTACACGAGTAGAAAGTTCACAGAAAAAAAATGGTGATTATTTGGGAATAAGATTGGAAGCTCACTCTTCAGGAAATATTAATTTAAATAGTAATAGAATGCACTTATTTTAAGCCTGGCAAAGTTAAAAGTTTGGTTGTACAGGTATGTGCGATGGTTTGTAAAACCAGGCATTCGCCCACATTCCCTCTGGAGTTTAAAATGATATAAACTTTTTGAAGGACAGACAATCTGATATCTGTCAAACTGTTAACTTCCCAGGTTCTTTAATCCAAAAATATATATAGCTCTAAGTAGAAGTTATTTTAAAAATATAATATATAGATGTAGACTTAGGGTATTTGTTGTAGCATTGTTTGTAATAAAGCAAAACAACCTAAATATTTATTAATAGTGGATTGGTGAAATACATTAGTACAGTCACACAATCAATTACTACACAGCACTTTTTCAAATGAGTACATCCAAATCTACAATGGATAAAAACACCCAAAATGTACTAAGTGAAAATAGCAAGTTGTAGAACAAGATGTCCAATATGTTCCCACTTGTGTAAATATATATATATGTATAATATATATATATATATATATATATATATATATATATATATACATTTTTATGCCTGTATGTGCCTAGAACATTTCTGAAAGGATATACAAAATTCTGTTAACTGTGGTTACGTCTGGAAATGATTCCGTTTGAAATTTTTATCATGATTGTGTATTGCTATAGTAATAAAAAAATACAGTTAAAATACAAAAGGCCCCAGGCTACTTCCTCTGAAATTCCTCAAATGGGGAAAATTAAGTTAAAAATGTTAGGACATTTCACTTCCTCTTAAGAGCTTTTGGAGAGAAAGGGAAATGCCATAAGGAGAGGAATCTCTTGTGTGAAATCTTACGGAGCTCGGTTTGGAAGGAAATATTCCGCAAGTCTCTGCACTGGGCGTGGAAGGGACTCTGAGGAGCTGAGGCAGGGCTCCTGCGTGCACGTGGGGCCTCCGCGCCAGGCTGGAGAGGAACAGCAGCGGGACCCAACTCCCTAATCTCTTCCTGACTTTAGAATTAAAACCAGCTCAGGAGGGATGGAGAAGGGGTGGGTGAGGGAAGGCCCCCTGGGAAAGACATCAAACAGAATGGAAGCATCTCTGACCTCCGGGTCACAAGCCACTTAGAACAAACGCTGCCCTCTCCTCCAGCCCACCCTGGGCGCCAGCGCTGGAAGCCAATCCTGAGTGATTTAGGAAATCGCCCGGCCCCAGGGCTGGGGCGGGCAGGAAAGGAGCGATTAAGGGCGAGAGGGAGAAGTGAGGCTTCCTCGGGAATGAGCACATTTGGAAGCAAGGCAGGAAGGGGGCAGGAAGCTGCTCTCATAAAACAATCTGACAATTATGTGTCAGTCTGGTAGGGCTCTGGAAATTATGGGGCTGCCGCTGCACTCCCAAACCCTGCCCCCTAGCGATTTCCTCCGGGCTGCAATGAGCTGCAAGAGGAAATTATATTTGGGGCCAGGTGTTTGTTCCTCTGTTTGGGTTCAATTTGGGACTGCGAATTTTTGCGCTCCCGTACGGGATTGTAAAGCACGAAGGCGGCACTGATTCCAGCTGGCCCGGCACACTGGCATTGCTGTTACCATACCCAGCATCTACCAAATGCTCACTCTAGCCAGGTGCCTCACCTGCCTTAACTCACAGCACCCTACTGTGGAGACTGAGACCCAGAGAGAGGTTCACCGGCTTGCCACAGAAAAAGAGCTAGGAGTGGCTAGAATTCTATCTCCAGAGCCTCGAACTCAAAATCCAACTGATAATATGTTTTATGGAGATTTTTCATAAGAGCAACCAGAACCATCATTTTATATGTGTATCTGGAAAAAAGGGGTGCCTAAGTAGATTCCTACCCAAATGCAGGGGCTGCCTTCGCTTTGTCCATCATTCATTTGTTTATCCTTTTTATTTATTAAGTACTGATGGTGCGACCAGCAGAATTAGATACTTTGAAATTACAAGACCCATCCCTGCTTCTGAAGACAAGAGGTCACATTTTACAGACATAGATTCCACATATACTGTGTTTGCAGTCTTTTCCTGGGCCTTGACATGGTTCTTCCAGGCCCATTTTGGGTCAGCCTGGAAGACCCTCGGGAACACAGAGAGCCTTTCCCTGCACACACCTCTGCAGGATCTGGAAGATCCCAGCCCTCTTCTTGCCCCACTCCCCACTCAAAGGGGAACCCCTGGGAGGTGTGGGACATTCATACAGGGGCCCATGGGGCCATCTGGCTTTTCCTACTGGCCTGAGTTTGGCTCTTAGAAGCTCCCCCATGGCACCTGAGTAGAGTTCAGGGGAGCAGGGGTCAAGTGCCCTGACTCCCCCATTACTAGCTGTGTGGCCCTGGGCAAGTAGCTTCACCTTCTGAGCCTCTTCTGTAAGGTGAGGTTGTCGTGGGGATTAAATGAAACAATCAGGTTTCATTTTGAGTGAGTGTACTTCCTGAACACAGTAAGCATTCATTAAGTCTTGGCCATGACCCTGAAGGTCTGGGCTGTGTGCTTTGTTAGAGTAACCCAACCCTGCTCTCAGAGCCTCTTCTATTAACAAAACATTCCCAAGGCACCAGAAATGCTTTACTTCCTCCCTAGCTCAATTTTGTGATGCCCAAGTCACATTAATCTTTATGAAATAAACTATATTTGATAACACGGTTATTTCCTTAGTTGCACATTTATTAATTTCTTGCAAATACTGAGGCAGACAATTTGCACATGGATATGAACAAGGTCTCTAGACCTGGGTCTCCAGATTCAGATCCCACCCCTGCCATTCTGCAAGTTACTGAACATCTTTGTTTTTTTATTTTTATTTTTTTAATTTTTAATTAATTAATTTTTTTTAATTGTTTGAAGTATTACAAATAGTAGTACATATTTCTCTTTTTTTTTTCCCCCATTGACCTCCCCCAGCCTCCCCTTCCTCCCAGTACATGCCTTTACCTGCCCCCCCCCCAGTGTCTTTTATCCATTGGTTATGTTTATATATATGCATGTGTACAAGTCCTTCAGTTGATCTCTTACAGCCCGCCCCCAAAACCTCCTCTGCCTTCCCACTGTAGTTTGACAGTCTGTTCAATGCTTCTTTGCTTCTGTATCTATTTTTCCCCTTTTCTTTCCTTTAAAAAATCTTGCCTCTGCAGACTAGAAATAAACATATAATAACAAAAAATGTTTGAGTCCCAATTTCAATGTCCAACAGTTCTGAGTCCCCATTTCAATGTCAAACAGTTCCTTATGTGTACATGTCAGCAATGATATCTGGATGGTGGGCACATGGTGGCAATGCAGGTCCGACCCTCTCTGGTTTGGTCCTAGGCAACCTGCTGCGTCGCACAGCTGCTGACTGCTAGCGTGGCAAAGCGTGGTCAGCATCTCCCATCTCTGGACTGTTTTCTCCTCTTGTCTTCGTGGTTGGAGCAGACCTGTCAATTCCTCTCTGTTGCAGGAATCCACATGGTCTTGGAGTTGTTTTCTTTATCGGGGGGAATCTCTGCCCTTCCCGCTGCAAACTGTCTCACCAGCTGCGCCTCCTTCGCCAATTCAGGCTGGATTCCACTCATTTCAGCTGCTCCCTCTATCTGCTCCGGGACAAGGCTCAGGACACGTCCGTCTATTCTGCTGCCATTTTGTCTCCCCTCTGAACATCTTTGAACTGTCATTTCCCTGTATGTAAAAATAGGGATACTAAAGCTAGCTCTTATCCCATCAGGTAATTGTGAGTGTTAGGTGAAAGAATGTAAAATTATTATGTGCCTGGCTTCAGGTAGGGACTAAGTGATCGATATTTTAATTATTTTTTGTTATTGTTGCATTGAAAATTAAACAAGCAAAACAGACTTAAATCATCCTTAACTTATAAGATAAACAATGCCAATGGTCTTTATCATGTAGATGGAGTTAAATAAAGCAGAATTTATATTCCATTTGGAATAAATGTTTGGATGAAAAAGAAACTAGAATAGAATACTGAGTAGAATTGAGAAGGTAGCATTAACATATCTTAGTTTTCTGCGAATTTCATTGAGAAAAAAATGCGTGGTGAAAAAAAGATTGTAGAAGTTGGTGGTAGAGGTGTCCTAAAAGCTTTAAATTTGCAGTTTATGGTAACTGGTTCAATAAAAGAACCTTCCAGGACATCTATTTCCAGAAACTACTTCTTAGAGGAAAGGAGTTAGCCCAATCTTTTGGGCAACTCCTGTCCTAGTATCTGCCTCTACCTCGTTGCTCTAGGATTTCTGCCTTATGTACAGTCCCTTTAGCATTATTGTTGTCCTGTAATTGTTTAAAATAGTATTTTGTGTGCATTTAGTTATTCATCCTCCATATTTCTTATCTGTACTGACTACAAGCTTTTCTTTCTTTTCATTCACACCCCTGCCCTGTTGTCCTGCTCATAGTAAGTACTCAAATATTATTTCTTGCTCCCCAATAAATCTTACTTGGAATCTCCAACTGTATTCCTTTGGATTGGCAAATGGATCAGTGCAGCATTCAAATAAAAAAAACAGAAGGGGCCAGGAGGGGGCAGTGATGGGGCAGAGCTTGCCAGAGAAAGGGAAATGCTCTTATTATCCTAGATGACTTCAGAACAAACAGAAAACATTTGGATTTAGCCCAGGAGAGGGTGCTACCTCCTTCCAAGACAGGATCGCCAAGAATGCCGGGCAGGGCCTGTCCTCTGAAATGAGGCTGGGGTTTGAGCTTCTGAGCAGCCCTTTCGCCAGTGCAGGGAAAATGTTCCAACTTCCCGAGCCCTCCTTTGATACAAGGAACTCTTCTTTGAAATTAAACCGACAACAGGCGGGAAACTAGGGAGCATGAATGTAGCAGTACCGATGCAAAGTTTCTTGTGTTCTAAGTATCCAAGCAGCTCACTGGGCACTGGAGATAATGTGAGAAAAACATCATCACCCTACTACTGGTGTGTGCTCTAAGGTTGCTTTTTAAAGATTCTGAGAAAAGAGGGGAAGTGTTAAATGTAGGGATAGATGGGTAGTGAGAGATCACAGGATACTGAATAAGCCTTCAATTGGGACCTTTTCCCGGCCCTTACATAAAGTATGTCTCTGTTTCCAATGATATTCAAAGTCCCTTCTGTCTTGATGGTGGAATAACTTCTCTGGAGCCTAGGATCGAGAAGACTGGCCTTTATAATTCCTAGTTGCATCCCTGATCCTTTTCCCCCAAAGCTCTCCAGCTAGCTCCTTCATCTCTTGAGCGCCCATATGCCCATATCTTAAATAAGAATAAGCACCAGCACCTTTTCAGCAATATCTGTGTTTTCCGATGGTCTTAGGCAACCCTGCTAGCAGTTCTCAACCTGTGGGTCGCAACCGCTGCTGTAGAACCTAAGACCATCGGAAAACACAGATATTTACATTACGATTCATTAACAGTAGCAAAATTACAGTTATGAAGTAGCAACGAAAATAATTTTATGGTTGGGGGTCACCAGGACATGAGGAACTGTATTAAAGGGTCGCGGCATTAGAAAGGTTGAGAACCACTGCTCTAGCAGGATGTCCCAAAAGCTGTTGATATAATGACTTCTAGGGAGTGGAACACATTTTCCCTTATATAGTTTTGTACTGTTTGAATTTTTAACATGTATAACTTCTGTAACAATAAAAACCAGTGTCAAGGAGTAGTAGGCACTTCTCTTAGCTACGTTTAGAAACTTTGTTGGCTTTAGATCCCAAGTGCTGGAAACACAAAAGCAGAAGACAATGGTGTGTGTTGGGACCAGTCCCTGTGGCTGAGGGGACATGTGAGCTTAATCACCTTAGATATAAAACCATTATTTTCATTCTTTGATACTCAAGTAATAAGTGATGCTTTTATGAATGAACTTGATAGCATAGTGCAATGTCTTGGAGTGACTAAAGATTCCATGACTTGTTGGCAAGAACGGGCACATTGTTCTCATCAGCTGAGAATGCCACTGTGAGGCACATCCCTGAGTGCTGTAATTAGAGGAAATTTTAGCTAGTTGTATCAGCTGTGATTACAAGCAAACTTCAAGTAACAGTGTCTTAAATAAAAGTTATTCGCCTGGCCGGTATGGCTCAGTGGTTGAGCATCAACCCATGAATACAGGAAGTCAAGGTTTGATTTACCTGATCAGGGGACATGTCCGGGTTGTGGGCTTGATCCCCAGTAGGAGGTGTCCAGGAGGCAGCCGATTGATGATTCTCTCATCATTGATGTTTCTATCTCTTTCTCTATCTCCTTTCCTCTCTCTGAAATCTGTAAAAACATTTTTTTTTAAAAAAAGTTATTTTACTCCCGTATAAAAGGCCTCAGAGATAGGGTATGATGTGATACATCCTCTCTGCTCCATCAAGCATGGCTTCAGCCTTGTGGTATAGGATGGAGGAAGCAGGATGGAGGAAGACATGAAGAAAAAGGGGCAAAGTACATGCACATAATGTCTCTTAACTGGAGTTTCTAGGAGCTGCCCGTAGACACTTTCACCTACTTGCATTGGTCAGAACTCAGTCTTATGTCCTGCCTAGCTGCAAGGGAAGCTGGAAAATGTAGTCATAATGCCAACTGGCTATAGACACAGCTTAAAATTGGGGTTCTATCTTATTACCATAGAAGAAAGGAAAGTTAGATATTGGAAGATGACCAGTGGTTTCTGCAACACTGATCTACTCTATTTCCCCCATTCCAGCTACTTTCCAATGATAAATTTGTTTATCATCTCAGCAGATGGCATAGATAAGGGAAAGCATTCTGTTTTGCCATATACCCACCTTTATGAGCTTAGGAAAACATTTCTAGGAAAGTTTTGCTAATTTTTTAACATTGAAAGGATGGTGAGACATCTAGAATTTCACTCACCTATGTTTATCCCCTCTCTGCTACCAGCTCTAGAATCCTAAACATGGATAGCATATACTAGCCACTGGGGACAGGAACCATGTCATTCCCATAATAGTTCCACAATAAACGTCAGCAGAATACAGAACTGAACTGGCCTGTGATGTCATTCAGAGACTATTTCCTGTGAATGGGACAATATGCACCGGAATAGAATTCTATTTATGCTATGGGAAAGACCCGTGGGGCTTCAGATTTAGGTTCAAGGAAAAAGGAATTCACCGGCTGATTACACTGGACCCCTGGGAATAAGGATAGTGGTTTAGCAGTTATAAAGGAATTGGGACTGACAAGACTCCCAAGATGAGGACGGACTGAATCCTGTTCCGGAGTACTTGTGGCAGGCTTTCTGAGCATTTCTACTGGACACCCACCTTTGGACTCACCAAAGAATGCAGTTCAGTAAATCTCTGCAGAGAGAAGACCTAAAGCCTTCCTGTCCCTGCCACACTTATCACTTACTGCAGGTTCCCAGACACAGGGCAGCTCTTCATTGGGAGTTAGAATGAGGGTGCTTTTATGTGTCCCAGCTGCAGGTCACCATGTAACAGTATAAAGCCAAATGTTTAGACCCTAAAGTTAACCTCCATGTTGTGGTCTTCGGTCTTGTGAAAAACAAGTCACTTTGTGATTCTTTGATCAGTAAATCGCATAAGGATTTAGAGATAAAGGAAACAGAACATTAACATGAAAGCAACAGACTAAACAAGGCCCTGCGGATGACTCAGAGGTGGGAGTTCAGAGGCTCCTGACAGAATTTCCTGGTAACTATGAAGGAACATTGCTCTGGACATGAGGACTTCGTTTCAGCACCGGTAGGGAGCTTGACACTGCCCCCAACCTTGGCCCCATCCTCCTGGGCCCTTGACTAGCGGGGACTCAGTGGTCATTGTGCCCGTGAAGGTACAAGCTAGGAATCCTGCCTCATAATGCAACTGCCCACTTGGCCTCTCCCCTACAGGTTCTACCAAGCTGTTCAAATTACAATGCAACTCTAAATCAACTCTTGAGTGCTCCTCAAACCTGTGTCTCCCAACCTTCTCTCTCCAACTAAATGGCCAGTGTATTCTACTGAGTACTGAGTCTGAAAGCCTCGGAGCCTTCCCTGGCTCCCTCTCTGACATCCCATCTCCAAGCCACAAGCAAATCCTATTAGCCCTGCCTTCAAAGCATATCCAGAACTGACCATTTCTCACCACTTTCACTGGTCCAGGTGGCCGTTCCCTCACCTGGGTTATTACAAATTCTCCTAATTGGTCTCACTACCCTCCTCTCACCAACCCACTCACCCCATTCTCTCCAACTTTGAAAACCAAAACTGAGTCCAGACCCTCTGGGGACCTCCCTATTTAACAGAGAGTCACAGCCCAAGTCCACCCTAGGACTCCAAGCCCTCGGTGACATGCCCCGGCTCCCCCACCTCACCTCCTGCGCTTCCCCCCCTGCTCTGCTCCAGCCTCTGTGCCAATCCACAAGGGAAACAAGAGCTGAACCCTGCCCACACTACTCTTCCTCCAGCTATCTGCAAGGTCCGCTCCTACACTTCCTTCACGTCGCTCTCAAATGCCCCCGATCAGAAACCTTCCCTGCCCACCCCTTGATCCTACTTTACTTTTATTCATAATACCTATCCCCACTTCACAGAGTATGTATTTATTTTGTACTGTCTGCCTCTCCCCACTAGGGTGTAACTTCCATGGATATAGGAGTCTTTCTCCTGAGAACAAAGCAGACAGGAATTTTTAAAACGAATGGTGTTGCCCATTGCCCAGTTAGTGTGCAGCCTAAAGCAAAACAAACTGCCACAAGTACAACAGAAAACAGTCAGCTATTCAGATATGTGTAATGTCTTTTTTCATGGCTGAGCTAGCAGTTAGTTTTTTTTTTTTTATAGCTAACCTATTAAAAATCAAAAGAGAAGAAAAGGTTTTATTTGTTGGGTGAATGAGGAGGAAAATCATTTATTGAGCACCTACTACGTCTCAGGCACTATTCTAGCTCTGGAGGTATAGCATGAAAAAAGGTATGCTCCGTTTTGTGCAACTGATGTTACAGGGAGAACATGGGGGTACAGATGGAAGTGGAAGGAGCTACGAAGAATATCATAAATAAGCACACAGATAAATGAACAACATAGTTTCAAATAGTTCCTAATAATATGTACTTTCAAGAAATCTTACTGAAAATTACCCACAAAAATATACCTGTTTTATGAATGGTGATTTACTTATGAGTCTCTTTTTTCACCCCTACCCCCAAAATCCTGTACTATAAATAAAAATATATATTTTTATATTTCAAATATATTAAACTAATACAATTTATTTTATACCTTCTTTTAAATGATGAATTTTACTATGTCAAAGACAGTATCTCTCGTGTACGGATTTAGCAATTAATATTGTACTCTCGCCGAGACCGGTTTGGCTCAGTGGATAGAGCGTCGGCCTGCGGACTGAGGGGTCCCAGGTTCGATTCCGGTCAGAGGCATGTACTGGTTGCAGGCACATCCCCAGTGGGAGGTGTGCAGGAGGCAGCTGATCGATGTTTCTCTCTCATCGATGTTTCTAACTCTCTGTCCCTCTCCCTTCCTCTCTGTAAAATATCAATAAAATGTATTTTTTAAAAAAAATATTGTACTCTGCCTGGTGCCTAGAAGATACCCATTGAAAATTAGTTGGTTATTTCTCACAGATCTTTGAAAGTGAATAGACACTTTCTGACCTATCCTTAAATCTTCGTGGCTATTTCAGTGCACTGCTGGGAAGTTGCATGCTTTTAATTTAGTGAAGTTGGTGAAAATTCCATATGGATTCCTCTGTTCACAAAACTAAATGAAAACCCAGAACCCCTTAAAATAAAAATAGATGTGTTTGGAAATCACATGGGAAATGTTACTTATTCTCTGAGCGTGGGGCTTTTGCTATCCCTGGTGGTGGGAATCTACACTGCTATTCCAATTTCATATAAACTTGGCAGGACTCCGTGTCCACTCGGAATTGTAATAGCCTGGATTTCAGTTTGGGGGGAAAGGAAGGAGTCATTGCATTCCGCCGAAGAGTCCTCCAGCTGACTATCGAGAAGCCAGAGCTTAAATGTCAATGTTCTCCCAAAGGAAAATGGGGGCTCCATCTAATGAGTTTACCTGGTTAACGCCCCATAATGCTCTCTTTTGCTTGTCTTTCTTGGCTAATGTTGCTTGTTGCAGAATATTCTGGTTCTTTTATAAGGTGTTTTTGGTTTGGTTTGGTTTGGTAATTGTACAGTAATTTTTCATGCTAATACCCTAGGCATTTCAGACCCAAAGTTCCATCCCCACTCCTGCATGATTCCAGATTTAGAATGCGGGAACGGCAAGGAAGGCCACCTCTAATCTACTGTCACAGCTAGACAAAGGCAGCCGGAAACCTGTTGTGTGTGTGTGTGGGGGGGGGGGGGTCGGGGGGGGGGGTGGACCCTCAGCCCGGGTGGGAGGCAAGAGATACTTCTCATGGGCTTTGAAGTGGTCCAGGTGAGAGAGGCTGCCATGGGGAGTGGGAAAATGCAGAGACTTGCTGATTGCTGATCAAGCCCTGAGTCTGTGGCTCCTACTTCCCTTTCCCTCATTCTTGGTTCCAAATAAGTGACTTGCGTGCAAACAGTTACATTCCACAAACAAGCCATTTCCTCTTCCTTGGGGGAAGGCAATGGAGAGGATTGAGAGGAAGAAGCACACACCTCTTTAGAAAACTAGGATTGTATTCAAGCCTGCGTAGGCGCTTGACCTTTGTCTGAGAGTTCCACTCCTTCCCTACTTGTTGCAAACATACTACAGAACACTAACATCCCATGCTCAAGATGTATGCTTCTTTTCCTGGTCAAATTATGAAAGGATTTTTAAATTTTGCTTTTAAAATTATTTGGCTCCAAAGAACTGATGTATAAACAATGCGTGGGAAATGAGAATATTTAACTTCCAAATTGTTTTCAAATGATATAAACTTTTCATTAACACTAAACTTACGATTGAGTTGACGAGATGTTGGCCATTGGAGGCATGTCACCAGACATTTACTAATTTAAATTTTGTGGGGGTTTCATATGTTGAAATATATATTTTGCTCTCTATATAGAGGGTGTCCCAAAATATGTATACACTTTAACAGCTGATATGCAATTTTGAAAATGAAATGTAATTTTAATAAACACTGCCTTTACAATTATTCAAAGTGTGTGTATACATTTTGGGGGACACCCTATATGTCCTATACATGATTATTAATATACTATGCATGTAATTTTTTTTCAACATTAAATATTGCCATAGGCCCTTAAAATTCTGTGAGTTCTAAGCCCCAGGCTTACAGAGTCTGGTAGACAGCAGAGTGGGTGGTACATAGTACTCTCTATAGCAAAGAAAAAATATGAATGTAAAAAGTTATTGCAAACCCAGGTTAGTGAATGAAATTATATGACCAGCAGGCCAATTCTGTTGAGGTTCCCTTGCCATCCCAAAGGCTCTGCTAGAAGCCCTGATTTTTACACCGACTCCCCTCCAGTCTTGCCATCAGAAGCAGTAATCCCACCACAGAGGTTTCTATTTCAGACCCTCTCTTGGCCCCTTGGGACTCTCCTCCAGGCTGTCCTTCCTAAACCACTTGAATCTCATTTCTCCTGCAGCTGATTTTTTTTTTCAAGATGTTAATTTCTGTGGAACCATCTGGATGTTATTAAGAAAGTGTCCCAGGTCCTCTGAGGCAGCTGGCTGCGGCCTCTTGCCTTATTTCCTGTGTCCTGGATGTCTAAGTTGACTTTCATAAGAAATTTGGAATATTAGCTTAAAAAAAGAAACAGTCAATATTTTTTAGGCGTTGAGCTCTCGCAGCCTAATTTCCCCAGCTGGGACTTTGCATTTTGAGTTCCCATCCTTGGCACTTGCTCTGGGAAAGATGAAGCACGTCTGTTTTAAAAAACAGAAGGCACTAATGGTCGGGGTGAACCAGAAATCCAGTTGCTCTCCCCAGTTAGAGTCACAAAAACCTTCCTTATGTTGCTGCCACTGCTCAGCCATTTCCACACCCCAACCCCTGCTCCAAAGTGAGACCCCAATCTTGGTTCAAAATTAAACAGCAGTTAGTCTAACTCTATCAGACTCTCTCTTCGAATCCTTAAGGGAAAACTAATGAAATGAAGACCAAAAAAAAAAAAAGAGGCTGGGAAGATGACAATGATTTCTTGCTTGAGAGAAGTAACTTGAGTAGGTGGGACAACAGAGGACACAAAATAACCCGTTTTCTAACCACCTGTAGGAGTAGCTGGGGCCAGAACAAGTCAGCTCCCAAGGATCAATTTTACGATTCAGAATCTACACATGGGCATGGGGTATTGGCTCACCTTGCTTCCTGTCTGTTACTCATACTCAGCGGGTCAAGCTTTGCTTGCTGGCCTTGACCATTTGTCTTCCCCAATAGAGGTGTCCATGTTCACCCCTTTTTTCCTTCTTGTTCCTAGCTCTTCACCCACTGCCGACTTGTATCTCATGACCCTTTGGATTTCACCAGTGAAGTTAACACTAGCTCTCTGGAAGATTTCAAGGCCCACTTCTCCCCCAGCTCCCCACCCCCCCACCCCCCTGCCAATGCTATCATGTCAGACAACACAGTGGGGCACCCACTTTACCTATGAAGCCCAAGTACAGAAGGACTTTCCTGGGAGGCAGACAGCCTGGCCACCTATCTCTGATGCTGGTGGGACCATGGGAAGTTTTGAAGAGAAGCACAGAATTCACTCTCCATTGAGGATTCACTCAGAAAGGAGGAAGGGTTGTATGTCAACACTCCTAATTTCCTTGTCACAGGCCACAGGAATATATCATTCCCTATCTAGTGTGTAAAAAAACACTCACTAAATGCCCTTCCACCTTTTCAATCTGAAAAAATTCAAGCTATAAAAAAGAATACAACAGACCCTATGTATATCCTTTACATAGATCACAACTGTTACAATATTACCACATTTGCTTTCTTCCAATACCTTTTTTCTGATTCACACAAAAGTAAAGTGCAAATATGACATTTATCCCTAATTATGCCATACTAAAATACATGCCTAAATATTTCCTTCATGGTAGAACACACTCCCACATAGCCATAATACTATATCACATCCAAGAAATTTGACATTTAAATTTTATCTGATAGCTCATATTCAGATTTACCCAACTGCCCCAATGTCTCCACAGCTTTTCAAATTGAGATATAATCCACATATCATAAAATTCACTCTTTTAAAGTGTACAGTTCAGGTTTTTAATATATTCACAAGGTTGTGCAACCATCACCACCACCTAATTCCAGAACATTTTCATCATCCAGAATGAAACCCAGTAACTGGTTAGCAGTCACTCCCCTCAGCTCTTGGCAACCAGTAGTCTCCTTTTTGTCTCTATGGATTTGCCTATTCTGAAAATTTCTTAGAAATGGAATAATAAAATATGTGGCCTTTTGTGTCTGGCTTCTTTCCCTTAGCATAGTGTTTCCAAGGTTCATTCATGTTGTAGCATGTATTGGTACTTCATTCCTTTTCCTGGCTGAATTATATCACATTGTATGGAAATACCACATTTGTTGATCCATTCGTCAGCTGATGGACACTGACATTTCATAATTTTTGTTTTCTTTGTTTTTTTAATCCTCACCCGAGAATATGTTTTTCCTTGATCCCAGAGAGAGAGGAAGGGAGAGGCAGAGAGGTTGCTTCCTGACTGGGGAATCAAACCCGAAACCTGGGTATGTGCCCTGACTCGGAATTGAGCCTGTGACTCTTTAGTGCACGGGACAACGCTCTAACCAAGCCTCACCGATCATTGCTCATAGTCTTTTTTTAAAACCAGGATCCAATAAAAGATTATACACTGCATTTAATTGCCATGGCTTTAGTTTCCTTTCATTCTAAATTCTACAATATTAATTCTAGAAAATTAATCTAGATTCTATAACATTCTTACCTTTTTGTTTTTTCTTTTTATCTTTTATAACAGTAAAATTTTTAAAGAGTACAGGTTGATTTTCTTGTAGAATGTCCTGGTGGGCTTTTCTGTCTCCTATAATTTGATTCAGGTAGAAAATTTTGGCAATAGTACCCCATGGGTGAGGCTGTATCCTTCCTGTTGCATCACATTAGAAGGACATAATGTCAGCTGGTCTCATAATTGGTGATGCTTAATTTGGTCATTTGATTAGATGGTATTTACCACATATCCCTATATAAAAGATGCACTTTTTCGTATGATTTAAAATAAGTAATATTAATGTAAATGGTCTTTAAAACTGTGTGAATATCTTATTTCCCAACAGCCTTTAACAAAAGGTTTTAGCGCCCACGATGATCCTTGCCTCAATCCATTATTATAATGGTGTTACAAAATAGTAATTTTCTGGCTTTTCCAACTCTATAATTCTTTCCACATATGTTGTTGGAACTTTGTAAAAAATAAAAATGAATCTTTCCCTGCTCTAGCCATTTTAAATCACAACTGTAAACTTATGGTTTTTCTCAGTGTGTTGTGATAACATCACTGTCATTATTATTATTACTAGAGGCCCGATGCACGAAATTCGTGCAAGAGTAGGCCTTCCTTCCCCTGGCTGCCGGCACCGGCTTCCCTCTGGCACCCGGGACCCGGGTTCCCTCGCAGCCCTGGCTTCGTCCAGAAGGACACCCGGTCTAATTAGCATATTATGCTTTTATTATTATAGATTTTATTTTGTGTTTCTTTTTTCTTTTTTTTTTTTTATGCCCAAACTGTCCCAAATTTGAGAAATGGGAGCCAGTGTGGGCCAGCTCATCTGTCTTTTCAACATGCCTTCATCAGTCTTTAAGCACTTCATTACCTTGTGACACAATAAAATGCTCCAAATTAACCTTATAGTTTCCTTTCTCTGAACCTTAAATCAGCATTTCTACAGGAAGACCTGCTTTCTCTTAGTGAGAAATGGTATTTAGAAACCAGGATTTGGGTGATAGATGTGCATATTGAAACCGGGTTGTCTCAAATGTTTTTGCCTAAATGACTCAGCATTTATTTAAATCTCCCACGTGTAACATTTCTTGTGATTTGTAGTGTGTTTCCGTTAGTTGGCAACACTATTGTACATTCAGTGTGTCCTAAATATTAAAGGTATAACAACTGCCATTTTTAAAATACTTAATATGTGCACCAAAGCTCTCGGTGCTTTACATGCAGTGCTTCACGTAATCTTTGTAATAATTCAATGATGTGGGCGTTATTATCTATCCCCATTTTAGAAACGAGGTAACTGAGGTACAGGGTGGTTAGGAAACTTGTTCAGTCACACAGCTAATACAGCAGTCCCGCTTCCAATAAATCCATGTGAGATGCGTTCCAAGACCCCCATAAACAGTACTGAACCCAAATGTACGGTGTTTTCTCCTATATATGCAGACCTATGGTAAAGTTTAATTTGTAAATCAGACACAGTAAGGGATTAACAACACTAATAATAAAATAGATCAATTATAACAATATACTGCAATAAAAGTTACATAAATATGCGCTCTCTTGCTTTCAAAATACAGTGTATCTAAGCACTTATTACATACTGTGGCCATAACTTTTTCTGTTGGAGGAATGATAGCAAGCAAGCATGAATTTCTTTTCCCTTCTTCACAGTTTCACAGATAAAAGATTTATTCTTTTAAAAAAAATCTATTCTTAACGTAGATCTTAGCAACCTCAATGGAATGTTTTTCTTTCCCTGTAGTCGAGACTTTTCACTTAAAGGAAGCGCTTTGTGGCTTCTCTGGGGCATGTCCGAACTGCCAGCATCACTGCCCTTGTGCTTTGGGGCCGCTATGGAGCAAAATGAGGGTGACCTGAACACGGGCACTGCGATCCCCTGACATCGATCTGATAACGAGGCGGCCACTGGAGACTAACAGGCAGGTGGGGTATACAGCGCGGAGACACCGGACAGAGGGAACAGGCAGGAGGGACTAAGCAGCACAAAACTTCCTCATGCTGCTCAGAACGGTGCACAATCCAAAACCTGTGAACTGTTTATTTCTGAAAAATTTTAATTGAATCTTTTCAGACTGCAGTGGACCATGGGTAACTAACTGAAAGGGCAGAAAGCAAATCCAAGTGCAAGTGGAGACTACCAGAAAGCAAATCCAAGTGCAAGTGGAGACTACCGTAAGTGGCAGAGCTGGGACCAGACTCCAGGGCTCTCTGACTATAGACCTGCTGAGCTGCCGGGTGACCTTATGGCAAGAACAAGCACTGTGAGGAAAACAGATGTAAGCCTTCAAGCTAGCCATCCACTCCTGGTAGATTACATCACATCTGTAAAGTGGGTAAGGTCATGTCATCCTCCTCTGAGAGACAGTGATTAGTGGGTAAGTCTCTTCACCTTTCCAGGTCTCAGTTATATCACCTGTAAACATGGAATAATGATGCTTAACTGTGTACCATAAGGTTGCTGTAGGGATCACAGGGTATTACAAGCAGAAGCCTATGCAAGAATTATAAAGCTCCCTCTTCTATAAGGAAGTGCCTCTCAAGTCAAACTGGGTGTGTGTAAGAATCACCTGGGGGAGGGGAGTGTGCGGAATTTACAGCACAGATCACCGGGCCCTGCTCCTGGAGGAGCTGATTTCGTGGCCTGGTGTGAGACCCAGGAGTCTGAATGTTTAACACTCTTCCATGTGATTCTGACACGGTGCCTTACAGCTCACACTAAGAAAGACTCTCATGGAGTTAATGTCAAGTTGATGAGACAGATGATAAACCCAGGTTTAGAAACCACTTCTGCATCTTTGCACAGCCATTCCCTGCATCTGATTGCTTTTTCTTCTTTCTTTCTCTCTCCCTTGTCCCTTTACCTATTCATCCTGCTTCAGCTCAAATGTCACTTCCCCAGTGAGCCTTCCCTGACCCTCTGGACACAGCTCCTCCTGTTACCTGCTTTCATCCCGTCATAGCACATGCCAACCTGATAACTATATAGCTTCGGTCTGTAATTAGATCCTCAGTGTCTGCCCCTCTTGATAGAGCGTAAGCATCAGAGAGCACTAAGCAGGACCTTCTCGGCATGCCCAGTGTCCCAAAACAGGGGGCAATCAGTAAACATCTGTTAGGCAAATGCCCAGATGAAGAAACAAAAAGTAATACGAACTTTATTACTAAGCAAAGATAGGCCAGAATGCAGAATTCATAAATAATGAACACAGAATAAAGTTCATTACCAGCACGAATAATTGGATACCCCACCTCCTGTTCTCATCATCTTTCCTGGGGTCCTTGCAAAGACAGTTTTCAGAAAGGAAATTGCATGTTTAATGACAAATTTGGGGACAATCTGCTCAGAATAGGAAGGAATTCATAATGAGATTATGGCCCTCCGCTCGGGCCTCTCTTCCCACTTCCTTCCCCTCCTGGCTTCAGTTGTCCTCTCCCCCTGAGGCAGCGGTGGCCCCTCCTTCCTGCCTCCTGCCAGTTCTCCCTGACCAGGACCCACAGGAGACCTGTGGGCCTGGGGAGAGAGGGTGTTTCCCAGGGGCCATCGTTAATTGCGTGCGTTCCCCAAGTTATATGTATTTTCATTTGTGCGTTTGTCTCCACCCTGCATGAGGCCCATTAAACTCCTTTATGGTTTAGCCTCAGGCCAAATATACCTTGAATTTCACAACCAGAGTTTATGCACTTACAGCAAGGTGGGAGGTGGAGTTGTTTTGTTTTAAGTATTTGTTTCTCCAAAGTGGCTGCTTACTCTGTCCAAAAAAGCTGTAAGAATACTTGTGAAGAGAACAGAGCCGTTTCTGCCAAGTGATGGGGTTCAGGGCACAGTACCCCAAAAGATGGCACTGTGGCATATGGGATAACTTAAGCTGAAGGAGTTTGAGAAAAATGGCAAAGGCAGGAAGGTCCCTCTGACCTTTGCCCTCCTCCCTCATCTCTATATGAGGAGAAAGGAGCATCTTCAAGACAGAGGGACAGCAAGGAGAATCCAAACAAACAGGCTTTGCCAAGTGGCCCCTAGTTTATTACACCGAGCTCATAGTCTCTGTTCTATCCTATTACTACACGACTGTCCACTTTTCATCAAACCTAGCAGTTCTTCATTTCCCTATGTCCCCATGCAAAAATTGACATTTAATAAATGTGTATGTTTTTCTCCTGTTAATTTGTCTTTGTCAGTTTAATTTTCAGACTCAGCCAGGGACCCTAAGGTCAAGAAAACCTCTTTTCCTCTCCTCGAGGCAGCAGCACAGCAGTAAGTGGGAGCCCTGGGCACTGAGTTTATGTGATATTTTTTCATCGGGACTCAGTTCCCAGCACATCAGGGTGAAGAAGGACAAAGACACTGAGCATTTTCACATCTTCCATTTAAAGTAGATAAAAGCATCCTAATGTCTGAAACCTAAACCTCCAAAAATGTTAAGAGAAACATGCATAATGATTCTTACAAATGTGGTCAATCTTATTTTCTTGGGAAGTTCCCTTTGCTTTTGGCACATTCTAAATTCAGGTCTGAGGAGGGCCAGTGCCAGTGGTGACCCAGCACCTGGGTTTGGTTTCAAACCAATAAGCCTCTTTGCTGGAGTCTGAAGTGGGCTGTGGCTCACTCGTCCATGGTCCACCACTCACTAGCTGAGTGACGTAGGACATGTACTCCCCCTCTGTGCCTCAGTTTCCTCAGTTATAAGATGATAATAACAACACATACTGAGGAAAAGAGTAGACACATCACAGAATTGTTTTGAGGTCTAAATGGAAAATGTATGTACATAGCTTAGCACAAGGCCTGGAACAGAGTGAATGTTCGCAGATTTATTCCAATGTCTGGATTCAAAGAGGTTCTTAGCTTTAAGACAAACACCTATGTGACGAGGTCCAGCTGACTTCCTCGAGCCAGTGTCAATGCATCTCTGCAGTGATCAAGTGACCCCTCTTGTGTGGTCATCCAGCATCCCCTGGGGTTTTTCAGTTTAGGGAGTTGCCCACATTGTAAGGCTTGCTTCCCACAGGTAGAAGATACCTGCCCACATTCCTGGCTTCCCGTGAAGATGGAGTGCAGATGTGTGACCAGTCTTCTCCAATCAGACAGAGCCAGAGAGCCTTCTATTTACAAGAATAACATGCAGAACCCATTTCATGGTAAGGACAGTGGCCCGAGCTTCTGGTGCTTGGGAGCAGCCATGAGGGAAGCTCGGGTGTCCAGGGCCTGGTGTCATGGCATGAGCTACAATCTGGGCCTGGGCTTTTCCAGAACAGGTTGTCACTGTGGCTTGGATTTTGTCCCTGGCCTCCGTCTGACACTCCTTAGTCTTCTGGAGAACCTGTGAGCCATCTAATGGTCTTCAACAAGTTTCCACTTCTGCTTCAGCTAGCCAGAGTGGGTTTGGGGGATGGCAACTAAGAACTTGCTCAAGGTCCCTGTCCCCTGGGTTGGCCAAATATGAAGGCAACGAACTTCAAGAACTCATCAAAGCTCTTTTAATTCAATGGGAAATTCAATGTAAGGCTTAGTGTTTGGAGAGAAATGGAATACTAACTGGGACTTGGGGGCATCTTTTTATGAAGGAGGTTTTCATCTTTGTGGTATTTGTTATAACTGTGTCTTCTACTTCTAATGGAATAATAGAGGAATGGAGTTGGGAGGCATTTTAGAAATGGTCCAGTTTGCCCCATCAGTTTCAAAAGAGGAAGAGGAGTAGCAGAGAGAAATGGGGCCCTCCCCAAGGTCACATGGCAACTGCTGCCTAGTGTAAAAATCACCAGCTCAGAAGTCAGGTGCTGGCTCAGCTACTTACTAATTGTGTGATCTCAACCTAGCCATGTAGACTCTAAGCCAGATTTCTTGGTCTTCTCAATGAAGAAAATAAGTCCATATCCTGCCGGGTTATTGTGAAGAGTAAATGAGATAATGTGTCTTATATTGAATAGGAATTATTCAATTGTTGTTAGCTGATATCATTAACTTATCCTTAAACAAATATTTAACATGACCCACTGTGAGCCAGGCACTATCCTAGAGGTTGTAAATCTAAAGAAGAATAAGACATTCTCACTTCCCAACAAACAAAAATCCAAGACCAGATAGCTTCACTGGGGAACTCTACCAAACAATTTAAGAAGTAATACCAATCCTTCTCAAAATCTTCCAAAAATAGGAGAAGGAACAATTCCAAACTCATTTTATAAAGCTAGCATTACCCTAATATCAAAACCAGACAAGGACACACAAGAAAAGAAAATTTCCCTGATGTACACAGATGCAAAAAATTCTCCACAAAATATTAGCAAACAATACATTAAAGCTATCATACACAATGATCAAGTGAGATTTAACCCAGGTATGCAAAGATGCAAATCAAAATGAAGAATAAAAATCATGTTATCATCTCAATAGGTGCAGAAAAATAAGCATCCATTTATGATAAAAACTCTCAACAAAGCAGGTAGAGAGGAAATAAACCTCAACATAATAAATGCCATAGTTGACAAGCCAATAGCTAATATACTTGATGGTGAAAAGCTGAAAGTTCTTTCCTCTAAGATTGGGAATGAGACAGGATGCTCATTCTCACCACTGTTATTCAACATAGTATTAAAAGTCCTAGCCACAGCAATTAGTCCAGAAAAGGAAATAAAAGGCACCCAAATCAGAAAGAAGAAAGTAAAACTGTCACTATTTGCAGATGACATAATACTATATACGGACAATCCTAAAGATGCCACCAAAAACTGTTTGAACTAATGAACAAATTCAGTAAAGTTGCAAGATACAAAACCAATATACAAGGTCTGTTGCATTTCTATACACTAATAACAAACTATCAGGAAGAGAATTTTTTAAAAATCCCATCTATGATTGCATCCAAAAAAAAAAAAAATACCTGGAGATAAATTTCACCAAGAAAGTAAAAGATCTGTATGCTAAAAACTGTAAGAAAGTGAAAGAAATTGAAGAAAGATATTCTGTGCTCATTAATTAGAAAATTAATATTATGAAAATGTCTATATTACCCAAAGCAATCTACAGATTCAATATCATCTCTATGAAATTTCCAATGGCATTTTTCATAGAAACAGAACAAACAGTCCTAAAATTTGGGAACCACAAAAGACCCCAAATAGCCAAAGCATTCTTAGAAAGAAGAACAAGACTGGGGCATCATGCTCCTGATTTCAAACTATATTACAAAGCTATAGTAATCAAAGGAGTATGATATTAGCACAGAACAGTCACATAGATCAATGCAATAAAATAGCCCCAAAATAAATTCACACATGCATAGTCAATTAATTTATGACAACAGAGCCAAGAATATACAATGGGGAAAGAACAGTCTCTTCAATAAAAGATGGTGGGATAACTTGCCAAAACCGGTTTAGCTCAGTGGATAGAGCGTCGGCCTGCGGACTCAGGGGTCCCGGGTTCGATTCCGGTCAAGGGCATGTGCCTTGGTTGCGGGCATGTCCCCAGTGGGGGGTGTGCAGGAGGCAGCTGATCGATGTTTCTCTCTCATCGATGTTTCTAACTCTCTATCCCTCTCCCTTCCTCTCTGTGGAAAATCAATAAAATATATTAAAAAAAAAAAAAAAAAGATGGTGGGATAACTAGCAAGCCACATGCAAAAAAATGAAACTAGACCACGACCTTACACCATACACAAAAATTAACTCAAAATAGATTAAAGGCTTGAATGTAAGTCCTGAAATCATAAAATTCTTAGAAGAAAACAGGTGGTAATCTCCTTGACATTGATCTTGGCAATGATTTTTCATATTTCATACCAAAAGCAAAGGCAACAAAAGCAAAAATAAACAAGTGAGACTACAACAAATTAAAAAGCTTTTGCACAACAAAGGAAACCATCAACAAAATGAAAAGGTAACCTACCGTATGGGAAAAGTATTTGCAAATCATATATCTGATAAGGGGGTTAATATCCAAAAAATATAAAGAACTCATATAACTCTATAATAACAAAAACTTAAAAATGGGCAGAGGATCTGAATAAAAAATTTCCCAAAGATATACAGATGGCCAACAGACATATGAAAAGATGTTCAACACCACTAACCATCAGGGAAATGCAGATCAAAACCACAATGAGATATCCCCTCACACCTGCAAGAACAGCAGTTATCAAAAAGACAACAAGTAACATGTGTTGGTGAGGATACGAAGAAAAGGGAACCCTCATGCACTATTGGTGGGGATATAAACTGGAACAGCCATTATGAAAAACATAGTGAAATTTTCTCAAAAAAAAAAAAAATATAAAACTACCATATAATCCAGTAATTGCTCAAAGAAAATGAAAACACTAAAAGATATCGGAATCCCTATGTTCACTGCAGCATTGTTTACAATAACCAAGATATGGAAGCAACATAGGGGTCCGTAAATGGAGGAATAAAGAAAATGTTTTATATACAAGGTGGGGCAAAAGTAGGTTTACAGTTGTGAATATGCGAAAGTTTATTCTTGTATTATTATTTATTAATTATTGTATTCTTTTTCATATGAACGATCATAAACCTACTTTTGCTCTACCCTGTACACACACACACTGAAATATTATCCAGCTTTTAAAAAAGAAGAAAATCTTGCCATTTGTGACAATATGAATAACCTTGAGGGCATTATGCTAAGTGAAATAAGTCAGCAGAGAAAGACAAATGCCATATGATCTCACTTCTATGTGGAATCTATAAAAACTAAAACAAAATATCAGCTCGCAGACACAGAGAACAGATTGGTGGTTGTAGAGGTAGAGGGTTGGGGGTAGGTAAAATGGGTGAAGGGGTCATAAGGTACAAACTTCCAGTTATAACATAAATAAGTCATAGGGGTGTAATGTACAGCATGGCCATTATAGTTAATATTTATTGCATATTTGAAAGTTGCTAAGAGAGATCTTAAAAGTCCTCATCACAAGAAACAAAATGTACTTATATAGGTGACTGATGTTAACTAGATATATTTGTGGTGATCACTGCAATATATACAAATATCAAATCATTATGCTATACATCTGAAATTAATATAATGTTATATGTTAATTATTCCTCAATTTAAAAGAAGATGGAATGATTAGTTAAATGGTAGTGTGAATTTGAGGAAAATGAAGACAGAGAATATCCTTTAGATTTAGCAGTGTGGGAATGCATGAGTAAATGAGGGTCTGAAGGCCACGTGGAATGAGATGAAGAGAAAAATTAAGAAAAGAGGGGTCAAAATAGTGATTATGGAGGATACAATTTCTATCAAGTTACACTGTGAATGGGAAAGAAATGGGGCAGTGGCTAAAGGAGAATGTGGGTTAATGAAGGCTTTTTAAAATATATATATTGATTTCAGAGAGGAAGGGAGAGGGAGAGGGGGAGAGGGACAAAAATATCAACCATGAGAGAGAATCATTGATCAGCTGCCTCCTGCACACCCACTACTGAGAATCGAGCCTGCAACCCGGGCATATGCCCTTGACCGGAATTGAACCTGGGACCCTTAAATCCACAGGCTGATACTCTATCCACTGAGCCAAACCTGCAAGGGCAAGGAAAACTTTTTTTATGTAATATTGGAGTGACAAGAACACGTCTATCAATGACAGGGAAAATTTTCTTGTCTTTATTGTGTGAGCAAAGCTGGATTCAGCTGTAGCCTGCTTATTCTTGGCTTCCCTTTCCCTACTCCACATGTCCCCAAAGAGAGGGAGAGAAAACATTTCACTGTCCTTAATACAGATAAGACTGGTTAACTATGTAGTTTATCAATGGGAACAAAATCCCACTGTTACCCAATCATCAATGGGTACCTTGTGGTCACTGATTTCAACAGGTCTATATTTAACACCCTGTGAAAAAAGTTAACCCTTAATATATGTATGAAAATTCCCGTGTAATAAGAGTATTGTTTTTTTCTGGGTGATATGGTTAGTCAAGCCTTTTAATGATGTTATATGGGCGTTTCCTATAATCCCAAGAGGAGCAATATTAGTGATAAGAATATCGACTTTGATATCACTCAGACCTAAATTCAAGGTCTGGGTCTGCCTCTTCCTAATGCTGTATCTCTTTTTAAAATAATACATTTTAGATCACTAGCCAACTATTTGTGTGTCTTCTAGACTTCATTAATACCTGTCTTTCCCTTCTTGTACTCAGTGATTGCTCTGTACCTATATCTCTAGGTAATATGTACTGCAGCCACTTTAAAATCTACCTCAACACCGGAAAACTGTGCATGCAGGGGACCTGAGCCCTTGCACTCAGTATTTGCATTGCAGATGTGAGTATAGTCCATACCTCGGAGGGTTTCCGGTCACCAGGGATCACGAAATTGCATAAGCAGGTGTCTGTGCAAAGTCCAAGAGGTTAATAATGAACAACTCTATTTTATCTGTGGCTAGGGAGGTGGACTCAGTGTTGTCAACACTAGGCAAGCACACAGCAAAGCATTTCCCAAGAGAGGCCAGAAAGATAAGTCAGAGAGAAATGCACCTGTTAGAAAGATTACCCTTTTCCTGGGACTTCCTACTGTTTTTCCAACAACTGGTCATGTTTGTCCACATGAGTCACTCTTTTCCCCTCTGCCCTACTTATCTGAGCTAATAATACTCAGACCAAAGACAAAACATATTTCTCCATGAAACCTAATAAAAGGCAGGGTTAACCTCCACATCAGATTTCCCATCTAAAGACATAGGAGCAGCTCTGAGAGTGATAACACTGGGTGTCTAGAAAGGATATTGAGTCATTTATTCAAAGATTAGATTACCCATCATCCTCACTGTGGTGTCTGGAAGTTGCCTGAAAAATGAAACAATAGGGAGAATCGATATTTCCTAATGGTTTGCATATATTTGCCATCCTGTCGTGACAGTCAAAACCATCATAGTAGCAAACTAATGGTACACTTTAGAGTGAAAGAGAGAAAATAGTGCCTCTCTTACAAGTAAAATAAATAAATATTGCAGGTAAGGGTCTGAGTGTTCATCTAGTGTTACACCCTGTCCCAGAAAATGGGGCTCCTGTACTCTTGGGTGAAGAAATGTTCCTTCTCTGGCCTCTTTAACATTCAAAATGAGCAGACAAGCCTTTGTTACCATCAGCAACTCATCCACATTGCCCTCCACACACATACATGCCAGTATGAGAAACTCAATCTTCCTGCCTCTAAAACATGAAAGGCGGCCCCAGCCCGACGGTGCCGAGGAGTCTAGGTATCCCAAGAAAGGGCTTAGATCATCGGCCACCTACCCCTCCCCTGGGAAGGGCCTGCTGACAGCAGCAGTGGAAACCACCACCAAGGGTGGATATTTGCGGGTGAATTATTATTCTTTTAACTTGTCTTCCAGGTTGTAAAACACCTTCCAGGTCTCCAACCAGAGTGAACAGCATAGTCTCTGCAGGAAACAGCAAAATTGCACAGAAAGGAGTTAATAGCATGAAATAGGCATGATGAACAAATCGAGCAGAAAACTGGCATGTCCTATGGATCTCCGGGCTCTCTGACTCCTACCAGTTCATTTTCACCAGCCTAACCAATATTATCGGACTCCCTTAGGAGAATTTAAGTGCCTACAACAATCACACAAGACGGATGATTGGGATTCTTCCCATTTTCATCAAAGGGATGGGTTGGGGCCCTTTAACAGATGAGTGTAAGAGTGTGTGTGTATAAAAGAGGAGAAGCATATTAAGCATATTTTAAGTGGGTCCCCTTAAAGGTGAAGTATGGAGAAGGGGAAATCACACCTCCTGGTAGAGAGGGCAGGGTTTCTTGGTGTGTTCTCTAGGCCATCTGCACCACATTCCACTGGGGCATTTGTTTAAGATACAGATTCCTAAGTTCCCTCCCTCACAGATTCTGATTTAGGGATCTGAGGTGGGCCCTAGGAGCCTGCATTTTCCAGACACTCCCCTAGTGTTTTTAGGTAGGCCAGAGTTTGAGAATCACTAGCACAGAGTATGGGAAGAACTCTTACAGGGTTGAGCCTCCTGGAATAAGACAAATAAAATTTCCTTCATCTGTACTTTCAAAGAGGCCAAGGTTACTGCACAGCACATATTAAGGATACATAATAAAGATGAGATTATTCAAAACATGGGCTCAGGACAACTGACCATCCATGTGAAAATATAAAAACTCAATTGTTGACTCACATCACACACAAAATTAATTCTAGGTGGATAAAAATTCTAAATGTGAAAACTCAGCTATCCTTTACCTTTAAAAGGAAATTTTTATTTTTACTTTATGGTAGGGAAAGATTTTTTTGAACAAGCTACATAAAGCACAAACTATAAAGGAATGACATCAGTCTGGTTAGCTACATTAAATTTTAAAAATTCTTATATAAAAGATTCAAAATTGAAAAGATATGCAACCGAGAAGCTATTGGAAACACTCAGATCTGATAGAAGAGTATCATTCATACTTAATTTTTTTTAAAAAACTCCTACAAATCAGTAGGAAATAGATAACCTAATATAGAAATGGACTAAGGATATAGTTAAGCAGTTCACTGAAAAGAAAACCAAATTGCCCAATAAACAAATGAAAAGATTCTCAATAACACCAAGAATCCAGCAAATGCAAACAATTAGAAAATTAGATATTATTTTCATAACACATCAGATTGGAAAAAAATATTTAAAATCTGATGATATTGTTTGTGAGAATGTAAAGAAATAATAGCTCTTATACATTGCTAATGATATATACATTCATTTAATCAGTTTGGAGAGCAATTTCTTAATCTCTAATTAATTTTAAAGTGTATATTACATTATGACCCATTGATTCTACTTCCAGATATTTAACAAAGAAAATATATATGTACACAAGGAAATGTGTATCACAAGGAAATATGTACAAGGATGTTTACACATTTGTAAATGATGGCTGGCATTGTTTATGATCACATGTAAAAAAATGGAGAATATTTCCCTTAGAGGCCAAAATATCTATCAATAGGGTAGTGCAGTGGTCAGCAAACTCATTAGTCAACAGAGCCAAATATCAATAGTACAATGATTGAAATTTCTTTTGAGAGCCACATTTTTTAAACTTAAATTTCTTCTAACACCACTTCTTCAAAATAGACTCGCCCAGGCCGTGGTATTTTGTGGAAGAGCCACACTCAAGGGGCCAAAGAGCCACATGTGGCTTGCGAGCCGCAGTTTGCCGACCACTGGGGTAGCGAATAAACAAACTGTGCTATATACATAGGGGATTCTGAGCAGCAGTTAAAATGAAGTAGGTCTTTTGCATTAACAGAGATAAATCTGCAAAGCATAATGACTAAATAAAATCATATTTCAAAGGCTATGTGCACAATAATACCATTTCAGTACATTACTAACATACAAATAGTATTATACATTAATATGTGAACGATTAGCTACAATGAACAATATAGAGCATGTGTGCACATCAACTTTCAGTTAATGGTTTCTTCTGGGCAAAGAGGGGAAGCACTTTAGCTGTAATGTTTCATGTCTTAAAAAAATAATGATCTGAAGTGAGTATGACAAAATGTTAATATGTATTCATCTGAGTTGTGAGTAAATGGATGTGTTTATATTCTTGCTGTAGGCTGAAATATTTTATAATTACAAGAAAAAATAAAAACAAAACCCAAATCAATCACAACAATGTAGCGCTAGGTTGGGTTAGACTGGCACCTATAGTTCATTATAGTCCTGTGATCCATGGAAAGAGGCCAAGTAAGAGAGCCTAGGTCATCAGTCTTTTCACAGAAACATGGTGGGAAACAGAAATAAAAAGATTTTTACAAGGACTAACTCCTGTAGGATTTGGTTAGAGCAAAGTAAAAGAAGTAGTATTTATCATGAATAGAGAAAAGGAGATACTGATAACCACACGCAAAATGCTATATTGAAAATGTTTTTAGCAGAAGATACTAGTAATATGGTTATATATTTTTTTTTACTAAATAAATCTGTAATAAAAATAACACCAAAGAAATCAAAGAGATGTTGGATGTCTAATTAGTGTGAAATCCAGAAAACTAAGGGATCCCTTGTGATATCTTGAAAAAATACATTTGGTTGGGCCATACTAGTATACTGTCAGAGGTTGGCCTCGACATAAATCGTGTTCTGAGACACAGGGGGCTTAATCTTCTCTCAGGCAAAAAAGTTTCCCTTGAAGTCATGGCTGAAGGGCTATGAGGTTAATGAGAGTGTCTCCTTTTCTGGATAGCTTTGAGAATAAACAATAGTCATGAGCGAGTGAAATGCTGCTTAGAAAAAAGGAATTCTGGATCTGAATCCAGTATAGTGTAGATATGGGGTCAGCATTTGTGAAACTTACAAAACTGCCTTGATAAATAGAGGACAATTTAGGCAACTAGGCGAAGAAGCTACAAAACATAATTATTTCAGTTAAATTCTACCATCACAGACCATATATACTTGCTCTTTCCTCTCTTACTTCTATTTTAATTCCTTTTTTCTCCACTTTCCTGTTACCCTCTACTAATGCTTTTGTTAATTTGGCCTTGAGGGTTATTTAATAAATTTTATTTATTTAAAAAATATTTTAATTGAGAAAGAGAGAGAGAGAGAGAAACATCAGTGTGAGAGCAAAACATCCATCAGCTGCCTTTAGCATACCACTACTGGGGATCAAGCTCACACTCAGGCATATACCCTGACAGGGAATCAAACCAGCAACCATTCAGTACATGGAATGATGCCCAACCAACTAAGTCACACCCACCAGGGTGGTTTCTAAAGCTGTACCCAGACTGAAATCTCTCTCAGAGCGACTGGCTCTGCCAGAGACTGCACCATCTTGAAGGGGAGAGTGGCTGTGATGGGAAGCCTAGCCTTACCTTCAACTGGGAAGAATCTGATACCTCCCAGGACCCTGCAACCACAACACCCAGGGACCAGCTGCGAACCCATGAACACCGGGTCTCAAGCAGCATGAATACGCAGACTTGGACGAGCTCTGCACCTTCTCATGGAAAGGTCAGATTTCGTCCAGAGAAAGGTGAAGTCTGCGATCAAGGCTGGAGGGAGACACACGTGCAGCAGGATGTAGAGGTTCAGAGGAAGTCTGCACCCCACAAAATTCGTGACCGTCGGGCCAGTGTAGTCCACAAATGTGGAAGGGGGCCCACAGGGCTGCTGGCAGAAGGGAACTCTAGAAATCAACCCATAGCTGGGCTGGGCACAAAAAAGCAGCCTGAAGTTTTACCAGAATACCAGTTGCACAGTGCCAGTGGAAAAAGACGTGTGCAGAGATGTGCAGAGTCACATGCAGTGCTGGGGGCGGGGGAGGGGGGGGGAAGAGTCGCAAGTTCACATGCTTACTCTGGCTCTTTTTTCTCTTTAAATCCTTGTTTTTGATTACTAAGCCCAGTACATAGGACCATCCAATTAAAAACACTCTCAGAGACTGCAGGGGAAAGTTGTTTTTGTGGAACCTGGGGATCAGAGTGGAGAGAAACAACCAGAAAACCAGTTCTGGGGCAGTCCATTCCCCCAAACCAGTATTAAGTGTGGCAGGGAAAACAAAATCTAAATACTGGGTAGAGAGGACTTATAGCCCCGAATGTCAATACAGAAACACTGCTACCCAGGGTTTGAACCACAAATTGACTCTTGTGTAAATACAACTAAAGGTAGGCTGAGAAACAAAGAAATACTGCCTGCTTGAAAACAGGATTGTGGAGAAACCAAGATGGTGGCATAGGGAAACACCTAAACTGCTGCCTCGCACAACAATTTCAAAACTACAACTAAAAGACAAAATGGACATCATCCAGAACGATAGGAAGGCTGGCTGAGTGGAAATTCTATAACTAGAAGGAAAGAGAAAAGCACACTGAGACTTAGAGGAGCTGCAGGAGGCAGAGGTACTGAGGTGCGCACGTGGAGAGAGCTGGCAACTGAGTACATGGCTGGCTTTCTCAACCGGGAGGGAGACAAAAGCTCCCGACGGCTCTGAACTCCAGTCCCGGGCGAGACTCCGGGGACCCAGACTCATTCGGGGAGAAACTAGACTGTCAGGAAGGAGAAAAGCACACTGAGACACAGAGGAACTGCAGAAGGCAGAGGTACCGAGGCGCGCACGCGGAGAGGGCTGGCAACTGAGTATGCGGCTTGCTTTCTCAATCGGGAGGGAGACAAAAGCTCCCGATGGCTCTGAACTCCAGTTCCAGGAGAGACTCTGGGGACCCAGAATCATTCAGGGAGAAAATGGACTGTCTGGCAGTGGGTGAAACATGAGGGCGGCTTTCTCTCAGAGGTGCTTGCAGCGATTACCAAGGGACACTAAGACTCAGGGGCCTCTTAGGGCAGGGCTGATGGGAAGCCATTGCTGTCTGCTCCGCCCTGAGACTCCACCCCATTCAAGTTGAGCACAGAGGCTTTTGCAAGACTTGTCTCATAAGGGTGTCTCCAGCACAGAAGTTCTCCCAGCGTAGACACAGCTGATCCTCACAGCCAATTGGCCTGGAGGTCAATTCCTCCCAGTGATACCAACAACAATCAAGGCTTAACTACAACAAGACTGTGCACACAGCCCACAAAGGGGTGCACAAAGAGTGTCCACCTCAGGTAACTGGGGAGGATGAGCCACTGGGCCCTATAGGACACATAGCACACAAAGCCACTCGATCAACTCAGGGAAGCAACCAAAATGCGAAGACAAAGAAACAGGTCACAAATGAAAGAAATGGAGGAAAGCAAACGACTGGATATAGAGTTCAAAACCACGGTTATAAGGTTTATCAAGAATTTTCTAGAAAAGGCCGATAAATTTAGTGAGACCATCGAGGATGTGAAAAAGGACCAACTAGAAATTAAGCATACACTGACTGAAACAAAAAATAATATACAGAGATCCAACAGCAGACTAGAGGATCGCAAGAATCAAGTCAAAGATTTGAAATACAAAGAAGTGAAAAATACTCAACCGGAAAAGCAAAAAGAAAAAAGAATCCAAAAAGTTGAAGATAGTGTAAGGAGCCTCTGGGACAACTTTAAGCATACCAACATCAGAATTATGGGGGTGCCAGAAGAAGAGAGAGAGCAAAATATTGAAAACCTATTTGAAGAAATAATGACAGAAAACTTCCCCCACCTGGTGAAAGAAATAGAATTACAAGTCCAGGAAGCGCACAGAACCCCAAACAAAAGGAATCCAAAGAGGACCACACCAAGACACATCATCATTAAAATGCCAAGAGCAAAAGACAAAGAGAGAATATTAAAAGCAGCAAGAGGAAAACAGTTAGTTACCTACAAGGGAGCACCCATACAACTGTCAGCTGATTTCTCAACAGAAACTATGCAGGCCAGACGGGAGTGGCAAGAAATATTCAAAGTGATGAATAGCAAGAACCTACAACCAAGATTACTCTACCCAGCAAAGCTATCATTCAGTATTGAAGGGCAGATAAAGAGCTTCACAGAGAAGAAAAAGCTAAAGGAGTTCATCACCACCAAACCAGTACTATATGAAATGCTGAAAGGTATTCTTTAAGAAGAGGAAGAAGAAGAAAAAGGTAAAGATAAAAATTATAAACAACAAATACATATCTATCAACAAGTTAATCTAAAAATCAAGTGAATAAAAAATCTGATGAACAGAATAAACTGGTGAATATAATAGAATCAGGGGCATAGAAAGGGAGTGGACCAACAATTCTCAGGGGGAAAGGGGTGTGGGGGTGCGGGAAGAGACTGGACAAAAATAGTACACCTATGGATGAGGACAGTCGAGGGGAGGTAAGGGCAAGAGGGTGGGGTGGGAACCGGGTGGAGGGGAGCTATTGGGGGAAACAGGAGAAACAATTGTAATAATCTGAACAATAAAGATTTATTTAAAAAAATTATGAACAACAAATACATATCTATCAACAAGTGAATCTAAAAATCAAGTGAATAAAAAATCTGATGAACAGAATAAACTGGTGAATATAATAGAATCAGGGGCATAGAAAGGGAGTGGACCGACAATTCTCAGGGGGAAAGGGGTGTGGGGGTGCGGGAAGAGACTGGACAAAAATAGTACACCTATGGATGAGGACAGTGCGGGGGAGGGTAAGGGCAGAGGGTGGGGTGGGAACCGAGTGGATGGGAGCTATGGGGTGGGGGGAAGAGGAACAATTATAATAATCTGAACAATAAAAATTTATTTTTTAAAAAAAGAAAAGAAAACAGGATTGTGGCTTATGACACAGAGGAGTGGTGGAATGCATGGAACTTCAACACTGTCCTGACTACCTGACAGGAAACAGGCATACCAAACAGAATAGTAGAGGAAGTGAATGACTTTCACTATTGCACATTTTTATTTTTTATCTTTTACTTAAGAAACTAAATTTTTTTCTTTTTTCTCACTTGATTTTACCTTTTTAATTATTATATTTTTATTTTTAATCAGTATTATTACCACTATTATTTTACCTTTTTTAAAGTTTCATTTTATTTTCTCTTTATTTTATTTTATTTTTAGATTAGTGTTCTACATTCTATTTTCATTTTTCCTTTAGCATCATTTTACTCTATCTCAACTTTACCTTTATGCCAACACTCTCTTCCTCACTTTCCCCCTTTTGTTGTGCTGTTTCTATTACCCTATTCCTGCTTTAGATTTTCCATATTCCTTCTTTTTACCCCCTGTTAAAAATTCATCATACTTATATATCTAATTTCTGATCCCCTGCTCCAAGTCCATACACACTTCTCTCTTCTCTTTCTTCACTATCCACATTTTTATCTCACTTCCCTTTTTTTTTTCCTTTTGGTTTATTTTTTGGGTTTTTTTGTTTTATGTTTTAATTTGTTTTGTTTTGCCCTTCTTTCTCTCTGTCCTATTGTTGTTTGTTTAATTGTTGATTAGATTGCTTTTGTTTGTTTATGTGATTGTTTCTCCTTTTTTTTGCTTCTGTTTTTCCTCTCCTCACTTGTTATTAGTTGTTTGTAGTTTGCATTTATTCTGGGTGTTTGTTGTTGGCATTTTTTTTGGATTAGTTGTTGTTCTATTGGAGTTTTCTCCCCATATAGTTTTTCCCCCTTCTTTTTTATTCTCTTTCTTTTCTCTTACTTTTTTCCTTTTCTCGGTATCATTTTTGCACTTTTTTTTATCCCCTAATTCTCTTTTCTCTGGTGATCACCTTTATTTGGGGTTATTAGTATCATGAATACATTTATGTTCAGTGCCTTGTGCATTGTGCCTTGTTGTGTTGTATTTTGTGCCTTTAAGTCAACACAGGAGAGAGAGAGCTACATAACCAGACACCCAAAGAAGAAAGACCATGGGGAGACAAAGAAACAGCCCACATATGAAAGAAAAGGGGGCATCACCAGAAAAGGAAGTAAATGAAATGGAGGCAAGCAATATGTCAGAGAAAGAATTCAGAGAAATGATCGGAAGATCACTGAAAAGGTTGGAAGACAGATTCAACAATATGTGTCAGAACCAAGAGGAAATGAAGAAGAACCAAGAAGAAATGAAAAATGACATCTCTGCTATAAAGAACTCAATAGAAAGCATCAACAGTAGACTAGAAGAAGCAGAGGACTGCATCAGTGAGCTAGAAGACAAGGTAGGAAAAAATACCCAAGCAGAGCAGCATCTAAAAAAAAACTTAAAAAACAGGAGGAGAGCCTAAGGGAACTTTGGGACAACACAAAATGAAACAACATCTGCATAATAGGGGTGACAGAAGGAGAGGAAACTGAGCAAGGAATAGAAAACTTGTTTAAAGAAATAATGACAGAAAACTTCCCTGATATAGGGAAGAAAAAAACTCACACAAGTCCAAGAAGTTCACAGAGTCCCAAACAAAATGATCCCCAAAGAGTGATGCCAAGGCATGTTATAATTAAATTGGCAAATACCAATGACAAAGTAAGAATCTTAAAAGTGGCCATAGAGAGACAGAAAGTTACCTACAAAGTATCCCCCATCAGACTAGCAAATGATTTTTCAACAGAAACACATCAGACCAGAAGGGAATGGAATGAAATATACAAAGTCATGCAAAGGAAGGGTCTGAATCCAAGAATACTGTACCCAGCAAGGCTATCAATCAAAATTGAGGGTGAAATAAGGAGCTTCACAGACAAAAAAGGACTAAGGGAATTTATTACCACCAAACCAGCAATGCAAGAAATGCTGAAGGGTGTGCTGTAAAAAGAAGAAATAGGAAGCGAAGAAGGAACACAGGCATAAAGAATAAAAATGGCAACAAACGAGTACTATCAATAATAACTTTAAATGTAAATGGATTAAATGTCCCAATAAAAAGACATAGGGTAGCTCAGTGGATAAGAAAACATGACCCATATATCTGCTGTCAACAGGAAACCTACGTCAGAAAAAAAGGACTCACACAGACTGATGATGAAGGGATCATAAAAGGTTTCAGGCGAATAGAAATGAACGAAAAGCTGGGGTAGCAATACTTATATCTGATAAATTAGATCTCAAAGTGAAGGACATAACAAGAGATAAGGAAGGCCACTTCATAATACTAAAGGGAGAAATCCAACAAGAAGAAATAACTCTGGTAAACATATACGTACCCAATACAGGAGCACCCAAATACATAAAAAAAACTTCTGGAGGATATCAAGGGAGAAATTGACAGCAATACAGTCGCAGTAGGGGACTTTAATACCCCACTAACACCACTGGACAAATCCTCTAAACAAAAAATCAGCAAAGAAACACCAATCCTAAATGACTCACTAGATCAGATGGAATTAATTGACATCTTCAGAACATTTCACCCCAAAGCCACAGAATATACATTCTTCTCAAGTGCTACATGGGTAATTTTCAAAGATAGACCATATACAAGGGGTCCTCAAACTTTTTAAACAGGGGGCCAGTTCACTGTCCCTCAGACCGTTGAAGGGCCAGACTATAGTTTAAAAAAATAACTATGAACAAATTCCTATGCGCACTGCGGGCCCAGGACGAGTCGACTGCTAAGCAGGACAGGCAGCGGCACCCGGCGGGCCAGATAAATGTCCTCGGCGGGCCGCATGTGGCCCGCGGGCCGTAGTTTGAAGACGCCTGCCATATACTGTATTGGGACACAGGCAAAGTCTCTCCAAATTCAAGAAGATAGAAATCATATCAAGCATCTTCTCAGATCACAATGGCATAAAATTACAAACCATCTACAATAAAAACAATTTAAAAAATCAAACACCTGGAGGCTAAATAGCATGCTATTAAACAATGACTGGGTTACCAGAGAGATCAAAGAAGAAATAAAAAGCATCATGGCAACAAATGACAATGAAAACACAACAATCAAAAATCTATGGCACACAGTGAAAGCAATCTTGAGAGAGAAGTTCATAGCTCTACAGGCCTACTTCAAAAAACAAGAAACGATGGTAATAAATTATCTAAACCTACAACTCAAAGAGTTAGAATGAGAGCAACAAGAAAAGCCCAGAGTAAGCAGAAGGAAGGAAATAATAAAGATCAGAGTAGAGATAAACAACATAGAGACAAAAAAAAAAACAAACACCAATGACAACAATACAAACGATCAACAAAACCAAGAGCTGGTTCTTTGAAAGGATAAACAAGATTGATGAACCTCTAGCCAGGCTCACCAAGAAGCAAAGAGAGAGGACCCAAATAAACAAAATTAGAAATAAAAGAGGTGAAGTAACAACTGATACCACAGAAATACAAATGATTATGAAAAAATACTATGAACAACTTTATTCCAACAAAATGGACAAGCTAGATGAAATGGACATATTCTTAGAAAAATACAACCTCCTAAAACTCAACCAAGAAGAGTAAAAAAACCTGAACAGGCCAATAACTACTGAAGAAATTGAAACAGCGATCAAAAATCTTCCAGCAAACAAAAGCCCTAGTCCAGTGGTCGGCAAACTCATTAGTCAACAGAGCCAAATATCAACAGTACAACGATTGAAATTTCTTTTGAGAGCCAAATTTTTTAAACTTAAACTTCTTCTAACACCACTTCTTCAAATAGACTTGCCCAGGCCGTGGCATTTTGTGGAAGAGCCACACTCAAGGGGTCAAAGAGCCACATGTGGCTTGCGAGCCGCAGTTTGCCAACCACTGCCCTAGTCCAAATGGCTTTTACAGGGGAGTTCTACCAAGCATTCAAAGAAGAACTAAAACCTATCCTCCTCAGATTATTCCAAAAAATTCAAGAGGAAGGCACACTTCCGAGCTCTTTCTATGAAGCCAGCATTACCCTAATCCCAAAACCAGATAAAGACACCACAAAAAAAAAAGAGAACTACAGGCCAATATTCTTGATGAACATAGATGCTAAAATACTCAACAAAATTCTAGCAAATCGAATTCAGCAATACATTAGAAAGATCATACACCATGACCAAGTGGGATTTATTCCGGGGATGCAAGGATGGTACAATATCTGCAAGTCAATAAATGTGATACATCACATAAACAAACTGAGAGACAAAAGTAACATAATCATATCAATTGATGGAAAAAAAGCATTTGACAAAATCCAACACCCTTTCTTGATAAAAACTCTCAGCATAGTGGGAACAGATGAATCATAGCTCAACATAATAAAAGCTATATATGACAAACCTACAGCCAACATCATTCTCAATGGGAAAAAACTAAACCCATTTCCCCTAAGAACAGGAACAAGACAAGGATGCCCACTCTCACCACTCCTGTTCGACATAGTACTAGAAGTACAAGCCATAGTGATCAGACAAGAAGAAGAAATAAAAGGCATCCAAATTGGAAAAGAAGAAGTAAAACTGTCCTTATTTGCAGATGACATGATAGTATGCATAGAAAACCCCAAAGACTCCATCAAAAAACTACTAGACCTAATAAATGAATTTGGCAATGTAGCAGGATACAAAATTAACACCCAGAAATCTATGGCCTTTTTATACAGCAATAATGAACTCACAGAAAGAGAAATGGAAAAAAAAATCCCATTTACCATTGCAGCAAAAAAATTAAGATACCTAGGAATAAACTAAGGACATAAAAGACCTGTACTCAGAAAACTATAAGACATTGAAAAAAGAGATAGAGGAAGACATAAACAAATGGAAGAACATATCAAGTTCATGGATTGGTAGAATCAACATCATTAAAATGTCCATACTACCTAAAGCAATCTATAGATTCAATGCAATACCTATTATACCAATGGCATATTTCAAAGATCTAGAACAAACTCTACAAAAATTCATCTGGAATAAAAAAAAAAAAAAAAAAAAAAAGCCCCTGAATAGCCACAGCTATCCTGAGAAAGAAGAACAAAGTTGGAGGGATCACAATATCAGATATCAAGCTCTATTACCAAGCCACGGTTCTCAAAACTGCCTGGTACTGGCACAAGAACAAACATATAGACCAATGGAACACAATAGAGGACCCAGAAATTGACCCAAGCCATTATGCTCAATTAATATTTGACAAAGGAGGCAAGAGCATACAATGGAGTCAAAACAGTCTCTTAAATAAATGGTGCTGGGAAATTTGGTCAGATACATGCAAAAAAAGTGAAACTATATCACCAACTTACACCATACACAAAAATAAACTCAAAATGGCTAAAGGACTTGAATGTAAGATGGGAAACCATAAAAATCCTACAAGACTCAATAGGCAGCAAAATTGCAGACATATGTCGAAGCAATATTTTTACAGACACAGATCCTAGGGCAAGAGAGACTAAGGAGAAAATAAACAAATGTGACTACATCAAAATAAAAAGCTTCTGCACAGCAAAAGAAACGATCAACAAAACAACAAGTAAGCCCACTTAGAACGTATTTGACAATGTTATCTCAGATAAGGGTTTAATTTCCAACATTTACAGGGAACTCATACAACTTAACAAAAGGAGATGAACAATCCAATCGAAATAGGGCAAAGGACATAAATAGACACTTTTCAAAAGAGGACATCTAGAAAGCCAAGAGACATATGAAAACATGCTCAAAGTCACTAATCATCTGAGAGATGCAAATCAAAACAACAATGAGGTACCACCTCACACCTGTCAGAATGGCTATCATCAACAAATCAACAAACGACAAGTGCTGGTGAGGATGCAGAGAAAAAGGAACCCTCTTTCACTGCTGGTGGGAATGCAGACTGGTGCAGCCATTGTGGAAAACAGTATGGCATTTCCTCAAAAATTTTAAAATGGAACTGCCATTTGACCCAGTAATCCCACTTCCAGGAATATATCCCAAGAAAACAGAAACACCAACCAGAAAGGATATATGCACCCCTATGTTCATAGCAGCATAATTTACAATAGCTAAGATTTGGAAACAGCCTAAATGCCCATCAGCAGATGAGTGGATTAGAAAACTATGGTACATCTACACAATGGAATACTATGCTGCTATAAAAAAGAAGGAATTCTTACCATTTGCAGCAGCATGGATGGAACTGGAGAGCATTATGCTAAGTGAAATAAACCAGTCAGTGAAAGAAAAATACCACATGATCTCACTCATTTATGGATAATAAAGAACATTATAACCTGATGAACAAAAAGATACAGAGAAGCATCGAACAGACTGCTGTCAAATTACAGCGGGAAGGCTGGGGAGGGTTGGGGGCGGGTGGGGAGTAAGAGATCAACCGAAGGACTTGTATGCATGCATATAAGCATAACCAGTGGACACAAGACACTGGGTGATGGTATGTGCCGGGGGGTAGGGGAGGCTGGGGGAAGGCCAATGGGAAAAAATAGGAGACATATGTACTACTATTTGTAATACTTTTAAACAATAAAATAAATTTTTTTAAAAAATGAAAAAAATAAAGCTGTGCCCAGGTATGTTACTTGCTAATGGAGTGATTTGTGCTTTGAAAAGCATTGTCGTCAGGAAGGCCTTTCATTTTGTAAAAGAACATGTCCATGTCAACCCAACAGTCCCTCTCTGTTGCAGGTGTCTGCTGGCCAGCTCCATCAGGGGAAGCTGGGCCCCTCCCTTTTCCCAAGGGATAAACCTTTATGAGTCAAAGCCAAATACACTAGGATTCCTCTTGCCAGAGACTGTTTTAGGAATAGCATTGTTGCAATTCTGGCCTATAAGACAGGAAGGAAAATCTGCTAAGAAACTCAGTTTGTCCCCCAAAATGAAGAGAGACAGGATCATTCCCTTTCCTGTTTTTCAAATAGACTGTATGGGATGATACCCTTACCTACTGCAGCCATCCTGTGGCATGAGGACAGAGGGAGGATGGCAGGATGAAAAGATACGAGGAAACCGAGTCCTTGATGCTATCGTTAACCAACCCTGGAACAGCTCGACCCAAGGATATCTTATTAAATGAGTTACTAAAATGTCCTAGATATTTAAGCTACTTTTAATCAGGTTTTTAGTTTCTTACAGCAGAAAATCTCCTAACAGCAACCTCCAACCCAAAACAATGGTTACCAGATTCCATAGGTGAACTCTTGGCCAAAAGCATCTCCGTGGAGACAGCCCACATCTTTGAAAATCGTGGTCATTGGGCCAACAGAAATTCGTTACTTGAGGATCTCTTGGGCAGCATTTTAGAAAGCCCACACGTTTGGAAAGCATTCATTCACTCAACAAGTATTTGAGTACCAAACCAGGGACTATTTTAGAAGTTGGAGATTACAGTGGTGAACAAGATTGGCACAGTCACTGTTTTCATGGAGCTCATATTCGAGCGGGAGGGACAAAAATGACAAAGAAGTAAACAAACAAGATGACTTCAGATAGTGGTAAGTGCCGTTGCAGGAAGGAATCACAGAAGGCTATGATCCAGAGCGACTGCTGGGGCGCAGGACCATTTCTGGACAAGGTGGTGGCACAGGTCTTTCTGAGAAAGTGACATCTGAGTGCAAATCAGAGAAGGAACCAGCACGTAGGGGTCTGGGGAGAGGATTCTCCAGGCAGGAGGTAGGGCCATGTGCAAAATCCCTGGGGAGAAAATGAGCTGGGGTGGGGGGGGGGGGGGGCGTGGCTTTAGGAACATCAAGAGTGTCTGAGTGACTGGAGAGGCATGAAAGACCCAGAGCACTGGCAGACAAGGTCACTGTCTGCAGGAGCCAGGTCAAGGTCAGATAGGGCCTGCAAGTCCCGTGGCAAGGAATCTGAAATATTCTGAGTTATTCTAAGTGCAAAGGAAAGCCACTCGTGCGTTTTCAGAGAGGGTATAACAACCCATGGTCCAACTGCTGTATGCCCTAAACACCAACTCACAGCACCCTGGGATGCAGCCTGGCCAAGGGAGCCACCGGAAGGGGCTGACAACGCAGAGGTCCTATCCCACACAGCCCATTGGGAGGCTGGCTCATTTCTGTGAGGGAGATGTGAAACCTGACATATTAAATAGTCCCCCAAAAGAATTCCAACTTCTTCAAGTTCACTGCCCTGTAGGAAGCCTCACAGCAAGCAGCAAAACTTTCTTTAAAAAAAAAAAAAAAAAAAAAAAACTAGGTCAGGGCTCTTGTGCCTGGTAATGCACACAGCGCTGGGCAAACTCCAAAAGGACCAGCTCCACTTGGAGGTCTCTATTGAGCAATCTGAGTGATGTCAGTACTCAGGGCCTCCGAAAGCCCTACAGTTTCTGAACCTGACCTCACCCGTGGTTTTCCTGGTAACTTTTTAAACCATTACTTCCTGCCCTGTGCTTTATTTATCCCACATGTTTATTTTCTATACAGTCTATTCTGAAACAGAGCTCTGTGTGAGTTTCCAGGTCATTGCGTCCCATCAGGGCAAACTCAACAGATGTGGGATGAGCTGGAAGATAAAACAGGCATCGCCACCGCTGCTGAGCACAGGCTGCTGCTGCTGAGTGGGTTCTTGTTCCCGAGCCAGCCAGGGCGAGTCGGCATCTGTGATCTGTGCAATCGTCTTCCTTCTCCGAAGGACATCCTGTGGGCAGGACAGGTCCCCCCACCCCCACTCCCAAGAGTGTCTCTTGCTGACATGCTCAACATGAGGATGGAGGTCAAAGAGATGTCCACGGATTCCTGAGAAGCCTGCTTTAATTTCTTTTATTCTTCTTGAGGGCACCAGTAATTTCCTTCCATTTAATTCGTTCTTTTGGTCTCCTGGCACGGTCCACCGTTGTCACAGCAACGGGGACCAGCAATGCTGCTCTCCGAGGTTAATGCACCCTGTGGCCCACTGCCCACAGGCTGAATGAAGCCTCATCCCCAACAGCCCTGCCTGCACTGGGCCAGGATGCTGCTCGCGCCCTGCCCCCAGCAGCCTGGCACCACCACAAGACCAAATGCCAGCCGGAGTTTCAGACAAGATTGATGTTCCTTGTTCCTCTACCAGATCCCAACAAATGAAACGCACACACACACACACACACACACACACACACACACACACACACCTCCCTAGAAAACCAAACCCCAAACCTTTGAACTCAGTTTTGCTAAAACTAAAATTGATCTTTCATGCTTCTGAAACCACAAGCAGAAATTTGGTTTTGGTTGTGGGATTTTTTTTTTCCCTGTGGTGTTTCCTCTTCCTCCTAGGACAGTGGTCGGCAAACTCATTAGTCAACAGAGCCAAATATCAACAGTACAACGATTGAAATTTCTTTTGAGAGCCAAATTTTTTAAACTTAAACTTCTTCTAACACCACTTCTTCAAAATAGACTCGCCCAGAGCCACACTCAAGGGGCCAAAGAGCCGCATGTGGCTCGCGAGCCGCGGTTTGCCAGCCACGGGCCTAGGAAACTCATTCTTCAGCATCTAGTTTGAGTTGCTCGGAATTACAAGGCTTGCATCTATGATGGTGGTGGTGATGGAGGTAGCATCACTGAAAACTACTGGAGTGGAAGCACAACCAAGGAAAAGGCCTTTCTTGTGTTCTTCATTCCTCATTCTTGTTTATTCTTCCTGTGTTCCCACACCCAGAACACAGGACAGCTGGCACACGTAGGCCTTCAATACAGATTTGCTACATTAACAAGTAACTAACAATCACTGTGCTCCTACTTTGTGCCAGACACCGTAGCATTTTCACACACTTGTCTCAGCTTTTATTACAGAATTATTGTGAAGTGTAATAAGCCGCTTACCTCACTGTAACTACAAGCACGGGAGTGCCCTAAGGTCTTCACATATGTTAAATAAATTAATCCTCGTGACGATCCTGTGTAAGTTGGATGGTGGCCCCTAAAAGGTATGTCCTAACGCCCAGAACCTAGAGGATGACCTAACTTAGAAAAAGGGCCTTTGCAGATGTAATTATGTTGAGGATCTTGAGATGAAATCATCTTGAATTATTCAAGCAGTTCCTAAATCTAGTGACAAGTGTCCTTACAGAAGTCAGAAGAGGAGAAAACACAGAGAAGAGGGGAAGGCCAAGTGAAGACAGAGGCAGAGAATGGAATGATGCAGCCACAGCCAAGGAATGCCTAGAGCCACCAGCAGCTAGAAGAGGCAAGGAAGGATTCTCCCACAGCCTTTGGAAGGAACACAGCTCTCTGATGCCTTGATTCTGGACTCCTGGCCTCCAGAACTGTGAGAGAATAAATGTCTGTCGTTTTAAGACACCAAGTTTGTGGTAATTTGTTATAGCAACCCCAGGAAACTAATGCAAATCCTATCTGTTTCCCCAGATTGGAAATGGAGCACAAAAGATGAAGTGACTTGCCCGAGTTCACCTAGTAAACAGAAGAACTGGAATTTGAACCCAAGCAGTCTGGCATGAAGTCCTTGCTCTTAACCATTATACTCATCCCTGAAATATATTTCTTGAACACCTACTATATGTCATGTGTGTTAGATGCTGGGCATACAGCTATAAACAAAGGAGACAAAGTTCCTCATGAAGCTTCTGTGGGAACTGAAGTTCCAAGAGAATGAGTCCTTTGTCCAAGATCACACAGTTGGTGGACCTGGGACCTGAACGCGAGTATCCTGACTCCAGAGCCTGCCCTCAACTCTCTAATGCAGAATGGGAGCCACTGACCTAGGTGCCCTCTGTAAACTATAATTAAAAGATGAAAAATGGGGAAGTGTAATGAACTTCAGCAGCTGTCCCCTTTCACTCTGAGCAAAGTCCATTGTCAGTAGGGCTCCCTCAGGCTGCCTTGTGACTATGGAGCCAACTGATCTACCATGAGGCAGAGGCAGAGACCCTCTTCCACCACTGCCAGCAGGACTGCCGACCTCTGGGGAAAACCCCGTGAGGAGCTGGTTCCCATCAGCACTGGCCTCCAGATTGCAGGCAGGCTGAGACATTGGGCTTAACTCTTTCAGCACCAGGGGCAGGTCTGCTCCTGGGTTTGAAATGGAATAATCTGAATATCACCTGGAGAACAAAATTACTTATTAAGTGAAACCAGACATCATTCCCCAGGTCCAAGGGTAAAATCTCTGAGTGGAGCATCTGCACTTTCAATGAAGCGGAGATGTTTTGTCCTGGGACTTCCGACACCTGAAGACAAACACATTTGAGAGGATGAAGGTGCCAGAAAGGGCCGGAAATGTGTTTTTAAATTTCTTTTCTTCCTTGGAGAGAAAAACATGAAAAAAAAAAAAAAAAGGTAAGTTAGCCTGAATCAAGGTGGTCAAATTTCCTTTTTTGAACTGAATTCAACTAGATTAATTGTAAAAGCCAAGAAAGCAAAGGTAACAGAATGAGGGGGATAAGGGAGAAAGAAAGAGAGAGAGAGAGAGAGAGAGAGAGAGAGAGAGAGAGAGAGAGAGAGAGAGAGAGAGAGAGAAAGAAAGAAAGAAAGAAAGAAAGAAAGAAAGAAAGAAAGAAAGAAAGAAAGAGGGAAGGGTAGGAAAAGTAGAAAGAGTGATACAAAAAATGGGGAAATCAATTCATAAAAGAGTAAGTAAGAAAAATATGAGAATGAAGTGGCAAGGGGGACAGTAATAGAAGACAAGAGGAAAATCAGGGACTAAAATCAAGATGGGCAACCAGAGGAAAAGTCGGGAAGAAAGATGGTTATTTTCTGTGTCCATTTTCCAAATGACTCTCCACCTGGGGCTCTGGCCACCCGCTCCCTTCAGCCGTTGCTCAGGGGACTGTCTGTCAGTTCACTGAAGAGGCAGGAGGCTATCAGTTTACAAGAAGAGAGGAAGTGAAGGCAGAGGAAAGAAAGCAGACAAATTACTAAATGAGGAAGCCAATTATCCAGCGCACCATACTTCAAGCTGTCAGAAGGCTGCTATTCCTCAGGCACCTTGGAGCAAAGTGGGACTTAGACCTCTAGAGTTTGCAGCCATCTGGCCACTCCAATAAGATAATCTACACAAACGTCTCTATCCATATATCATTGCCAGCATCCTGAATGATATTGCTCCAAATCAGGAACCACTATTAAAGCACTGCTCCATCACAGGATCACAAAAATGGAAGCGGCCTCCAGATAAAACAGCCTAGGAGCCATTTGGGGTGGTGAGGTCAGAAACATCCAAACCTACAGAGAATGTTTATGAATTTATTTAATTTCAGGCCATCCTACGTGGTTACTTTAGGTCTCTGAGTTTGTAAGGCCTCCCCTGAGCTTGTCAAGCTTAGTATATGTCCGCAGGGTTCCAATTTGGACAAACTACAGGGCTGATTTGGGGCCTTCTGCTGGCTTCTCGGAGAGCAACAAGCCCAAAGCAATAGACATTCGCTTCAATCCAGACGCCACTAACCGTGCAGGGTGAAAGGTCTTTTGTGACTATCAAACGCCAGTTCATGGAAGGCAGCTCATACAAATACTTTAATTGACAGAGAATTCTTTATTTTCACACAAAGCCCTTACAAATGTTGATGTACTACAAGGTAAATACCACCTCCTCTAGTCACAGAGACTGACATTGACATGTCTTCACAATAGCGGCCCCATACAATGTGATGTGGGGAAGCAAGGGCAGAGAGGTCACACAGAGGATCAAAATGTCTGGAAAAGAATCCTGTTAGTCAGTGGCAGGTCCCACTTTGCAAAAATACGAATTACGGAGAAGAGCTGGGGCGCAGGACAAACAGCAGCAGACGGTTATATAACATCTCCATGTTGGGGGGAAAAAAAGTCAGGTGATAAGATTACCTGTGGGATAAAAGATGCTGACCTCTCAGTGATTACTACGCCCTTTGAAAGCAGAAAGTGCAAATCACCTGTCCCCTCACCTTATAAAAGACTATCCGTCTCCGCAGGGAATGATGATTATAACTCTGGAAAGCATTTATAGCGACTGATACACCCACTCTCACGCTCCACAAGGTAAGGCTATGAGTCACATTCACAGTTTCTATAACAACGTTTCTCAGCGTGAGGCCTGTGGATGACCTGAGGTCAAAATCACCAGCAGGGCTTATTGAGAATATAGATTGATAAATCGCATTTTCTAGGGGGTGGGGCTCAGGAATCTACATTTTAAAGGTAGCTCTCCTGAGGAATGTCAAGCTCTCCAAAGTTTGAAAACCATCGTCTATTACATGCTATCTATGGAACCCTTCCTTCTTTCCTTCTCTCCCTCCCACCGTCCATCCATTACAACCTTCGTAGGAGGCACTGTGTTAAATGCTAAAGGGTTATAAACACAGAGCTCACACTGGAAATGCCTGCATCAAGGAAACATTTGCCATGTGAGCGTGTCCCTGGAGCTCTGCTCTAAAAGCTCCTATCAATCCATGAGAAGATGAGCCGGGCTCCCTCTTGTGAAATGCGGTACTTCTAAAATATAAATATATTTGAGAAAATTAACACAATCACAAGCAAGACTGGGTCACTTTCATAGGCAATCAATTTGGGGAAGACACGTGTCAACACAAACACATTTACCAAATTTGCCAATTTGCTCCATACATTGTCCTTACTTATTTGATTGTGACACATAGAGCATAGCCATCTTCACTCCTGACACGAATCAAAAATAACTCCCACTTAGATCTGTGCCAAGGGCGTAACTATCCGAATAAGTTAACTTCTGGCTGGAGAGACTTGCTATGGATGCCAGGGACTTCTTACACATAGGTAGGTGTTTCTCCTCAGCCTGCCGTTAGTCACTCAAAAGCACCGACCAACAAGAAGAGAGTGGTAAAAATGGCTACAGGGAACTGATTTGAGTCCTGAGACAGCCTTGTTCATACCATCTTCTCGTGGCACCAACATGTTCCAGGTGAAAGGAAATATAGTGGCTCTGAATTACATTCTAGCTTAAACACTGAGCCCGATCCCTTGCGTCAGGCCATATAGGCGGGACATTCCTCCATGTTTGGAACAGACGCTGACATACTTTATCAGTGCCCCAGTGAGCTGAGAAGTGAGTTCCCTCTTCTCAGAAATCATTCCTAACATTTTCCAGTTGATCTCCATCTTTCTGAGACATCTCAGTCAGCCTCCAGTTACCCTTCCCCATTTTCCTCCAACTTTGTGTGATTTCAGGAATCTATCACTGTTCCTTTCCATGTTCACAGTCTCCATCCCTTTTTCTACAACAGTGCCCTTGATCCTTCTCCACCCTCCTTCCCTGTATCTTTTCAACCACCAAAGCTTCTAAACTCCTTGTCCAAGTTCTCCATGTATTTTAGTTCTACAACAAACCAGGAAAAAGATCTCCAAGAATTCCATGTCAACCATAAAATATGCTTGTGAGGAATACTGGTTTCCTCCTAGACAAAGAGAAGGAAAAGCCAGCACATAAATGCACACGATGGAAGGTTCAGGGGATGGTAGAGCAATGTGGTTTCAGCTCTGCCGATCCAACTTAAACAAGAGAGGAATGGGCCAGGCGGAAACCCTGTCTGATAACTATTAAAAAATTCCATTGGTTGGTAAGAAACAGCTTGTTTCCTGTGAGGTGGGAAGCTGTGCATGCCATCAGTCGATATAGCAAAGCCAGCTCGGGAAAGAATCCACCGGTCCTACAGTCAAATGCTATCGGATTTCTGCCCATTTGGACTTTGGATAAAGCTACCTGCCACGTTGGTTTTCAAATTGTGTTCTAGGTTTTGTTCCATGCGTGTCTGTTCCACCACCTCCAGGTCCTGCCTATAGATTGGGGTGTCAGATCAAAAAGAATAACAAACAAACAAAAACCTCAAAAAGCTTAAAAAGCACTAGCATAGCACAATAGTTTCCAGGGGTTTTCAGGTGCTCAGGCCAAGGCAGAAGATGAAAATGGAAAAAGAGAGGAAATCACTCAACCTCAATACCGCTGTCGACCACATCAGGTTAGCTTGAAATGGAGCAACAAATTATGTTGACTCTGGCAGTCACCAAATATCTGAGCCAGAGAAATGCCCTTTTCTGGGAGACATTTTCACCTTCTTTCCATTCTCTTGATTTATATAAAGTAATTTCTCAGAAAATTCTCAGCAGCTGATACACATAATGAGGGAACCCTCCAAAGACTGGCACTCTGCATTTTTAGTGGCTCAGGCTAAATGAAAGACCTCGTGGGTCTTGCGTTCCACATCCGTTTTAACTGCCTTCGTTCACCATCTGGGTCCCATTGTCAATATCAACCTTTAGTAACTAGCCAGTGCACGGCCGACTCCTGAATCTGTTCTAATGAAGCAGACCCAGGAAGCATCCTTTAAAACAGGATGTGCTGTTGTTTCAGTAAGAACAAGGAGTGTGGCAGGGGTTCGATGAGTACTCTGTCCAATTTGTAAAGGGAATTCTGAGTTTTTAGAAAATCTGTCTATTATAGGTATCGGCATTGAAGCTTCCTAGGAAACAGCCTAAAAGCATCAGAAGAAGGCCAAGTTCAGGACTCAGCATTTGTGGGCATGTGAGGAGAGCATCACCTTGCTGACTGGAGAAGGGGAAAGTAGCACTTGCTTCCCACCTATACGGCCCCCAGCTCCCAGCCCCCAACCTCCTCTATCAGCTTCCTGTCAGGTGATTTCTCTAAAATAACTAACAATGTCATCTTCGTCATCCTCATCCTCATTTTTGAGCTCTTACTATACTTGGCATTATGTTTTATATACATTGCTCCATTAATTCTCACAATACACTTACAGCGTAGATAACATTGTCAGCATTTATAGGCAATAAACCTAGTGCTCAAAAGTTTTAAATGATAACCCAGGTCATAGCTGGTAAGTGATAAAGTCAGGATGCAAAGTCATGTCTCTAATGCCAGAGCTTGTGCCTTAACCAGAACAGAGAGAAAGGAGGTGTTAGCTCAGTTTACCACGTATAGATTGCACTGAAGAACAACAGAGAAAAACATATCGAAAGGTTCAAAACTTGGCTCTCGTATACAGTAAGCTAAACCAGATTCAGTGGTATAGGACTTTTTATTATATTTTAGGGATTTCAGTATGTAAAGCAAGAAATTTGAGTACATAGATTCATTGAAGGAAGGAAGGAAGGAAGGAAGGAAGGAAGGAAGGAAGGAAGGAAGGAAGGAAGGGAAGGAAGGAAGGAAGGAAGGAAGGAAGGAAGGAAGGAAGGAAGGAAGGAAGAAAGAAAGAAAGAAAGAAAGAAAGAAAGAAAGAAAGAAAGAAAGAAAGAAAGAAAGAAAGAGAGAAAGAGAGAGAGAAAAGAAAGAAACCGCCCTGGCCGGTGTGCAGGTGTGGCTCAGTTGGTTGAGTGTCATACCATGCACTGAAAGGTCATCAGTTCAATTCCTGGTCAGGATACATACCCAGGGTGTGGGTTCCATCCCCAGTCAGGGTGCGTATAAGAGGCAATAGATCCATCTCTCTCTTTCTATCCCTCCCCTCACGCCCCTCTTTAAAGTCAATAAAAACATATTAAAAAATAAAAATGGAAACCATTGTAGCTTAGTTGGTTGGAGCATCATTCCAGGACACCAAAATTGCAGGTTTGATCCCTGGTCAGGGCACATACAAGAAGCAATCAATGAATGTATCAATAAGTGGAACAACAAATCAGTGTTTCTCGTTCTCCCTTCCTCTCTCTCTCAAATCAATAAATAAAAAAGAAAAGAAACCATTGTTTTCTTTCATGACACAATGCTGGAAAGCCTTCTCTTTGAAGGTTTCTGGGACTGGATAGGAATATGAAAGTCAAATCAAAATATGAGAGGCATATCAAAGAATTCCCCTGGCATTCGAAGTTTTGTTTCAGTAAACTGAGTTACCTAAGAGACATCTGTCAAAGATGACTAAAGAAGATGGGAAATTCATAATAACATGTCCTTTGGTGTCATCTTTGAGGACTTTTAAGAATCTGTACATGATATTGTTAGATGAGATCACAGAAGAGTATTTATTAATAGTTAAAAATAAATCAAATCTGCTTTTATCCCAATCTTTTGGAAGACCAGTGAAAGAAAAATATTCCCACTACTAAAACTGCTTTACCTGTCTCTTCAGCACCAGGGTCTTGGTCAGGAGTGTGCAGTCTGGCATACACAGAAATGGTCAGAAATGGCAATACACTCATTCCTTATTTACACATATAATATATGAATATTATTTCAGAGTGTGTTGAAGATTATAAGGATGTTAGTGATGGGATTAACTTGGGCCATAAATAATTTGCAGACCTAATGTTGGGCAGCATAAGGCATCAAAAAGGTTAAGACAATTTGGTGGACAGTACAGAAAGGCAAAATGCCTTAGGTTGACAAGAGATCACCAATTTATTTAGGCATACATACAGTATATTTACAAAGGCATATCAAGGTCTGCAAGGCTACACATCAAACTGAAAATCTCAGATTCTCTGGAAGGTATGGGGGAAGGGCCCTGGGATTGGGAATAGTAGTAAAAGGGACTTCAGTCTGAACTAAAATTTTCTGACATTGTTTATAAGAATAATGTATTTTTGCATAATTTATATAATTATAAATAATTTTAAGATGTTTCAATAAATCAGACAGGTCTTTGCTAGCATTGGGACCCCTCCCCTTGAACATACATCAAAGAAACCAAGTAAAATACCTTATAATAACAATGTCTCCATTCAGTCACTCAACAAATATTTCCTGAAGGCCTGCTATGTGCAAAGCTGTGTTCTGTAAACGAGTTTCTTGTCTCAGCAGAGAGCCTCCTACTTTAGAGTTTCTTCATTCCCTAAGACTCCTCATAACTCATCTCCTAACCCTAAACTCTCTTCCACTGGGGTCCCCCAGATTCATGAGTTCTGGTTTCCAAACTCTTACCCTGAGCCTCATCCCTGCAGGGAGCCATTCTTTCAGGTACTCAGCTCTTCCTCAACAAGCATTAACACAACCATTAGCCTCTGTCCACTCTACTGCATTTACTCCAACCCTGATCAGATGGGGAACATTCCTACATCTACAAAGGTTAGGAATGGGGAGGGGTATTCCCCATTAATCACCCCCGCTTAGTCTAATGATAGAAAAATACACACACCCCATCTGAAATGCACCCATCTAAAAACCGTCCCTCCACTCCCTGCTCCTAGCTACACACAGAAACAGCGGACTGTAATTTTGAAGTTTGGGATCCACTGCCCTCCCACCCAGACAACCCAGGCTGCAGATGGAGAGAAAGTAGACATTTGACACTAATGAGATTTGGTTCTCTTCTCAGCTTTGTATCATTTCTGCCAATGAACACTCTCTCCAGGCCAAGGCTTAGCTTCATTCTTCCTTGGTTTTTTAAAAAGGCCTATGGACCTTGCACTTGAAGGTCAGCTGTTATTAACTTTTCTTTCTCCAGTCTGCCTCCCAAACCAAAAAATGTCAAAAAGCAAAAGCAAAATCCCAAATGGCCTGGTGGTGGTTTGGCAAGTGGCCGGTTTCTCCGGGAGAGAAAGAGAAGTTGTGGGTAAAGGGTTAAACATGAACACACTTCCCTGGAAGGTCTCTTCTACCCGGTTAATGGAACCCAAGTGCAAACCTTGGCAGGAACTGCACATTAGCTCATGACAGGTGTAGGCTTCATGCTGGTTGCCGCTGCATTTCCAGCAAAAAAAAAAAAAAAACCGGGGACACGGGAACCACTCCACGACACAGTAGGCTGGAACAGATTGCTTTGCAGATATCTCTTCTGGCTGCAATAACTCCCTGTAACAACTTCCTTGACATGCTGTCAGGATGGCCTGTTTCCAAGGTAATGGCTGATGCATGGGGATATAATAGACATCATCTGTGGTCCTTCCAGAGATGAAGCTGCCAGAACAACGCTGCTGCATTCTTCTAATAGAGTCATTCATCCGTTCAGCAATGTTTACTAAATTGGGTCCCTTGTTACACACCCCCCGGGCAGCCTCCAGTTCTTTCCGCATCCTAATATTGCCCACTTTTACTGTAAATCTGGGGTCGCCAATTCAAACATGGAAGCCAGCCAGATAATAGAAAATGACCAAGCAGGCTAGTGACAACCAGAGTCCCTGCCTGTCTGAAGTGAGAGGCTGGTCTCAGCTCAGTCGGCCGTTCTAACTTCAGAATGCCTTTCTGGAACAGTTCCCTGCAGAGCTCGTCTGATGGAAATAAGTTCTTAAACAACATCCTGGCACACTGTCGGGATGGTCTGCATCCCAGGCTGAAGAGGGGCCGCTAAAATTCATGGCTACCTGGAACCTCAGAATGTGATTTTATTAGGAAATAGTCTTTGCAAATGTAATTAGTTAAGTAAAGATGAGGTCATACTGGATTAGGGTGGGCCCTAAATCCAATGACTGGTGTCTTTATGAGAGACACAGACACACAGAGAGAAAAAGGCAATGTGAAGACAGAGACAGAGATCAGAGTGATGTATTTACAAGTCAAGAAATGCAACCATCAAAAGCTAGGAGAGAAGCATGGGACCACCTGGCCAAAAAGGGAACCCTATTTCATTTGCTTATTTTTGTTTGTGTTTGGCTTGTTAAGAGAGCAAAATCTTTCAATGAAAGAAAACAAAAGCAAATATGCCGTGGGCCTCTCTGCTACATGTCTCTCATCTGAACGACCACAATGACTCCAAATCTATTCCAGCTCCTTTTAATCCGCTCTTCACACTGCAGCCAGAAGGATCTTTGGAAAACTCAAATCAGATGATGTCACCCATCTCCCTCTGAAATCCCTTCATTATGTCCCATTGCTACTCCAATAAAGATGAAAATCCTTACCATGACTCACAAGGCTCTGCAGGCCCTTGCTCCCCCTCGCTCTCTGCCTTACAGCCTCACTGGCTTCTCATGCCTGTGCTCCTTGTGTTTTCCTTAACCTCGGGACCTTTACACATGCTGGTCTCTGTCTCCCCAACAATGCGCTCATACACATACATGTGCGCGCACACACACACACACACACACACTCATCCATACACACACTCCTTTTACCTGGTTAATGCCTACCCATGTTTCAGCTCTCAGGTCAGTCACCACTTCCTCAAGAAAACTTGTCCTGACATTCCCCTCTCCCCCCCAATCTGAAGTTAGTCCAATCTATTTCAGATATTCTCCTGGTACTATGTCCCTTTCAAATTTAGCATCTCCCTATGTGTGTGGTCATCTGATTCATTCTGTCAGCCCCATTGGACAGTAAGTGACATGCCTCCCACCTACCACGATGCCTGCTCTACAGTGTGGTCCCCCAGGAGGCAGGCTAGTGCTACCTCCAGGGAATTTAAATGCTTGATTTCCTCCTACTCCAGGTTAGACGACCTCTGCAGCCGCTTTACTCCAACTGTCCTTGGTCTGTACTTCTATTATAGTAATATTTTGCACTGTTCTCTGATGTTCACACCTGTTTACTTCTTCTGGCCACTGACCATAACATGGGCAGGAATTATATTGTGTTCCACTGCATTGCCAATGGGACCTTTGTCATACGTAAGTATCTATAGGATTCCCAAAGGTATATTTTAAAACTCTGCCTTGTAATGGCGGTAAGGAGGCCTTATAGCATGGTGTCGGCATAGAGTATGGACATCAATTAAGAGGGTGGGCTCAGGAGTGTGGGCTTGAATTCACTTTGTGCTACTTGGATGTGATTTTGGACCAGTTAATTCACCTCATTGTGCCTTTATTTCTTACCTGGAAAGCAAAGATAAGGATGGTCCCCAGCACAGAGTGATCTATAGGATGGAAAGGGCACCCAAGTTCTTAGCAAAGTGGGCACAGACATGCTGAGTCACATCAGCTACGATTAGTACCAACTTTTGTTGGTGGAGTGAAAGTTCTTCTTTACATTAAAAAGCATAATAACAAGAGCAGTGAATTTTTTTCTAAGATGGAAATACTTAAACATGTTTCAAGGTTGAGGGAAAGGCTTCACTGGAGGAGCGACTAGTCAAGATGTAAGCAAATTTAACAAGTATAATTGATGGATCTTGTCCCAACAGCAGCAGAAGGGAGAGGAGAGAGACTTATTAGGAAGCCTTCATTAGAAATGCCAGGTCGTCCACTGCATGGATTCCCTTTTCGTGTAAATGCCTTGATCAGATGGGTCTAATCTCAAAAGCTTAATTGGTTTGTTTTCAACTGGAGACTGTTCCCCACCCCTAACCACATTTGACTATGTTTGGAGACATTTTTTTATCATCATAATGTGGGTAGTGAGGGGTGAGAGGTAGGAGGGATGGATTGCTAACTGGCATCTAGTGGGTAGAGGCCAGAGACCCTGCTGCCCCTCCTACAGTGCACAGGACAGCCCCCTCCCCCAACAAAGAATTATCCACCCAAAGTGTCAACGGTGCTGTAGTTGAGAAACCTTGTTCTAGAACATTACATTTCAACATCCTGGGGGCTCTGGACCCACTCTCACAGACATCATATTACAGGCTTGGATAATTTAGTTTCTGTGGCATTTCAATTGGCCCCTCATTCCAAAGAGCCTTCAACAATAATGAGCGTGTTTTAAAACTCTGTTGATCATAAAGTAGCCTGCCCTCTTCTCAATTAATTTTTCATCTGTTTCATCCAGGCCCCCAAATTCCCCATTGTAGCCATTGTCCTTCAGAAGGGACAACAGAGCCTCACTCCACGCTGTTCGGTGCGTGCAGGAAATTTGTGGTTAATCACTTCAACCTGCTCCACTTCAACAGCGATTTTCTGAGACCTGTTTATTGTTCCGCTGCTTGGCTGCTCTGGAATTATCTATGACCGAAGTCTTACATTTATTTGTAGAGTAAAAGAAGGTATATTTTTACTCTCACATCCCTTCCAAGTCCCTGGATCAAATTAATGTGAACTTTCCAAAATAAATTCACCTTTGAGCTGAAACTAAGCATGGAAAGTTTCAGACCGAAAGGATACCTTATTGGAAAGTTAGAAGCAAAGGAAAATGAGGATTATAATGGATATTTTAGTGTAACTTCAGTACTCAAAGTTACAAAAGACAGAGCATTTGTTATATAAAAGATTCTCTAACAGATTGATGTATGCAATCCAGGAGTGATGTTCAGTTCCCTTTTCCTGAGACTCTAAGAAAAAAACAACTGGAAATAAATAGAATGGAAAAATCAGCACATGTGGATCTAATTCTGCACAATGTCACTGGTTAAGACCCAAGGAAAGAATATTTTATCAAAATGAGAAAAGGGGACTCAGTAATAGGGAAGAAGACCTCTGACTCCTTCAGTCCACCCATGTAATTTGTGGGACCACGATGTGGTCTAGTAGCATTAATCCACAACTCAAAGTTAACATTTTATGAGGATGGCCACCATGTTTTTTTCCTACAGAAAACTATGGCCATAGCTCTGAGTGACTTGTAATAGAGAGAGATGTTAGGGCCTTTGGAGCTTGTTTTTTCTCTTGGTACTCAACATGGAAATGTATTTCCCAATCCCCTCCAACCTTTGAAAGGCTCAAAATCTGAATGCTTCTGAATGTACCTTTTCAGAAATCTATTCATAGCCATAATTGTGACTTGGCCCACATAAGGCCCAAATAAAATACTATAATCAATGCAGTATTAAAACTAGTGCATTTTAAAAACTGCAGAAAAATGAGCTATCCTTCAGAAAAAAACTGTTATTTTCAAGTAGTTTTCAGCAGCAACAGGCTGCTTCCCATTAACCTCCTTCCCCCCAAACAGGCACACAGTCTTGGGCAGAATATGAAATATATAAAATGAATAAAAGAGGAATTGCTCTCATAAAGCAGGAGTCCCAGAAGCTCAGTCCTATCTTCCTCGACCCCTAAACTCTTTTATTTTTATTTTTTTATAACAGGGATTTTTAAAGGGACCCATTTTTACAAGTCAGGCTTGTTTTTCCCCCTAATTAAGCCTGTGGTGTTTTTTTAAAATATGTTTTTATTGATTTTTAGAGAGAGAAGAAGCGAGAGGGAGAGGGAGATAGAAATATCAATGAGAGAGAAACATCATAGATTGGCTGCCTCCTGCACGCCCCCTACTGGGGATGGAGCCTGCAACCTGGGCATGTGCTCTTAGGAAACAAACTGGGGACCTCTCGGTTTAT
>NC_137773.1:29130167-29341739 GCF_963455305.1 Plecotus auritus
ACGTTTCTCTCCCTCCCTCCCTGTCTCTCCCTATCGGCTTTTCTCCATCCTCTGCCCCCAGTTCCTCCCGAGTGCCTTGGCCCCATCCCAGCTTCCGTCCCTCTTTGGCTCTGGAGGGAAGAATGGAGGAGCCTGAACATTCAGGACCTGCTAGTATGCTCTTGAACCCTGCAGTTGGATGAATTACCTAAAGGCACCCTTCCTTTGACCTGACGTGGCCCCACCAGAGTGGGTGCTGCATGTCAGGCCCTGCTTGCTCCCTGGGCCAGGTCTCTGTGCCCAACCCCCATAGCTGCTCCTGCCTCTCCTAGACCTGTGCACCCCCTAAGCCCTACCCCATTCTCTCTCTAGGGCTGCAGTCTCCTGCTGAATTTAAATATAAGAGCCTCTCCCCAAATTCCAGCTCTGTTTTCTAATGAAACACTCGATCCTACTCAATCAATTGCCCCTTGTCACAGGCAGGTTCCCTCAGTGTCTTATTTCACTCTGGTCTGGTTCCCTCAGCCCTGGGGCTGTTCCCAGGGCACCCTCCCCCCACCACCCCCACCGCCCCCACCCACACACAGACGCACACTCTGGGGCCTGATGCCTCACTCTGATAACAGTGCAGGGCTGGGGAGCAGGGGGCTAAGGCAGAGGTTTGGGGGCTGAGCAGTGGTGCTGCAGAGGAGGGAGGGGGTTGGCTCTGTCAGGGGCCCTGCCTCTCCTGGCAGCCCCATTTCTGGCCCCAGGCCCTGTCAAGAGAAGCAGAAACCAGCAGAGCAAGCTCATTACCCTGCACACACTCTCCCTTCCCTCACATCACATTGTTTCAGCCAAGAACAAGTCTCCAGTGGGAATTCCCTTTCCTCTTACTTTTAAAATATACAGTAATTAACAAACTAATGCTATTAACTGCGACAACGAGGAAATTACAATAAAATCACTGCAGAGTCCACAAGCAGGCTGTCTGGTGGTGGGTCTCAGCACAGTCTGCAGGGGAGGGACCCAGGTGTCATCATCTCGGCCACAGGGGGCCTCTCAGGCTGCGAACCTTCTGCAGGGGCTGAGTCCTCAGCAGGTCAGGCCAGGCCTCGGGCCCAGCTGCTGCATTTCCTGTGCAGGAAGAGTCAGGATCCCGGCCATTCTTCCAGGCCCGGAGGTTTACTCTTTTTATGAAACCCTTAAATAATAGAGTTGTGGCCTGGCGCTGACCTGGGCATGTCCGCGAGGACACGGCCCCTGCTCCAGAACAGGCCCAGTGACTTCCCTTCAAGGACACAGTAGGTCCTGACAAGTCTCCAGAGAGGCTGAGGAAGGGCTGCTGGACCATTGTGACGTTTTCTCTGGCCCTGCAGAAGCATCTTCGGGGTGGCCTGCCCATCCCCTGCACTCCTCCCAGCACAGTCAAGCGAGCCTCTCCTCTCAGGGAGATTTTGCTAAGGCACAGCTGAAGGAGAAGGCTTGTTGTTACCCGACTGTCTGGAAGTCTGTTTCCAGTCTGACTTCAGTCTTTCATGCTGCAGCCCCGTGTAATTTCCTCTGGTGAGTTCCCAGCAAGCTTGGTACATGCCCTTCCCCTCCTTGCCTCCTCGCCTCCTCATCCCAGGTGTCACGATCTCCCCTGTTGGTCCTCTGAATCCCCTTTTCCTATCAGGTAGCCATGGTGACCCAAGGGCAATCTGCCCTCATCCTCTTCCTTCCCTAGACTTTATGTCTCCTTGCATACTGACAAATGTCTGCTCAGAATTTTTAGAACTTCTGTTCAGAAACCCACAGAGAAGTTTTATTAATATCCCCATTTTACAGATGAGGAGACCAAGGTTCAGAGAGGTTAAGTGACTTGCTTGAGATCACACAGCTGCGAATGAAGATGCAGCGTCAGGACTTGAATGGCACATTATGTTTTCCCACATGACTCTATCTTCATTGCCACCTCTTGGTGCCTAGGGAATGAACACTGCCAGTGAGAGGACATAAAACTTGACTTTCCTTCCTTTCCATGACCATGCTGGGTTTGGGGAGGTGAACAATAATAATAAAAAAGCTCATCTCATTTTCTCCTTACAACAGCATTCTAAATTGACTGCCATCATCACACAGATTTTATACGTGGGGAACCTGAGGCTTGGAGAAGCCCAGTCCTCTGCCCAAGGTCACAGGGCTGGTGGTGACAGAGCCAGAGCCTAAACCCAGACCTGTCTGACTCCAGAGCCCAGCCCTGCCTTTAGCCCAGCCTTGGGCAAACTACGGCCTGCGGGCCGGATCCGGCTGTTCTATCCGGTTCTCTTGCTCTCCCCTCCGCTCCTTTACTTTGAATTTATATTAGTTCACACAAACACTCCATCCATGCTTTTGTTCCGGCCCTCTGGTCCAGTTTAAGAACCCATTGTGGCCCTCGAGTCAAAAAGTTTGCCCACCCCTGCTTTAGCCACTTGCCTGAAGAGAGAGACAGACTGACTTGAAGTCAGCAACAGTGAGTCCAGCCAGGGTGAGTGGCGAGTCCGAGAACCTCATTAGCAGTGAAGCTGCCACACATGTCAAAAACCCCGCCGCCCAGCCAGCCCCACGCAGGCTTCCAGTGCACAGTGTAAACATCCTTCCTAATTCACCAAACTCAATCACGTTACTGTGATGGATTTTCCCATCATTACTCCTGCGTGAGTGACAACCTGCTCAGACACTTGCCTTCCCTGCTGCCTTCAGAGAGTTTCAGAAATCAGAATGCTTTGCTCCCTAAGTTGATTTCAACTTGTCCTAAAGTCATTTTAATTGGTGAAGCATCAGAGGCAATTTGGGTAACTTTCTGAGAGCCCCTTCTCACCTGCGCTGAGCTGGGGAAGGGGGGTCTCACATGCCACCCTGGCCCCTGGGTAGCACTTTCCCCTCCTCTGATTGGTCAGGAGACCACGCTCCGCTCCTTGCTTTATTTTTGTGTTTCTTGCTGAGGTTCCTACTGCTGGTTCCCGAGGATAACAAGATTCATTTTCTCAATGGCTCTGACAGATAGGATTGTTATTGTTATTACACTCATATACCACCTTTCCTCTGAGGAGCTTAAGGCGCTTTACAAATTTGAAAATTATCTAATAATCTCCCAGCAACCCTGAGAGAGGGGGAGAAGCTGCAGCTACAGGCACTGCAGTGCAGCTGGAGAGCCCCACATCCTCGCCCCCACTGCCAGGCTGGGTGGGCCAACGGCCACTGCTGGGCTGGGGGCATCGGGAGGCTGGAGGTCTCAGAGGGTCCTGCTCCCCTTGCCCAATAAGGAAGAGAAAGATATCTGTGTGGGAGGAGGGAGAGAGGAACAGAGGGAGGGAGACAGACCCAGCTCCAAAGGACAAAATCCAATGGGAGGAAACTCAGGCAAGAAGAGTTTTCTTTAAAGACTGGAGAAATGAGAGGAAGCAGGAGACTCCCAGGGGCTTGCGGGTAAGAGGGCTGAAATTCAAAATGGAAATCTACCAAAGCAGCAACTAGGCCGCTAGCAAAGGACCCAGCACCAGAACATGGGCAGAAACATCAAGAGAACCCACATTGCAAATTTCGGTGGCTGCTTTTAGGTGGGTGTGGGAAGCCTTGGCAGACTTCTTTTTTCCCCACCTGTGAGCTGAGAGGTGTGGCATTAGGTCTCTGCCAGCCTGACATCCTGTGATTCTGTCTTCCTTTAAATTTCCTCTTGCCAGAGGTGGCCACAGTAATTGCAGCACCTTTACTAAGCGTGAAGGGAAAGCTACTATCAGAATGACGGGAGGGCTTAACTGCATTGCCATCATTTTCTTTTTTTTTTTAATTTAATAAATCTTTATTGTTCAGATTATTACAATTGTTCCTCTTTTTTCCCCCATAGCTCCCCTCCACCCAGTTCCCACCCCACCCTCTGCCCTTACCCCCCGCCACTGTCCTCATCCATAGGTGTACGATTTAAAATATATATATATTAATGATTTTTTACAGAAAGGAAGGGGGAGGGATAGAGAATTAGAAACTTCAATGGGAGAGAAACATCGATCAGCTGCCTCCTGCACATCTCCTACTGGGGATGTGCCCGCAACCAAGGTACATGCCCTTGATGGGAATCGAACTTGGGATCCTTCAGTCTGCAGGCCGACACTCTATCCATTGAGCCAAACCAGTTAGGGCGGGTGTACGATTTTTGTCCAGTCTCTTCCTGCACCCCTACACCCCTTTCCCCCCGAGAATTGTCAGTCCACTCCCTTTCTATGCCCCTGATCCTATTATATTCACCAGTTTATTCTGTTCATCAGATTTTTTAATTCACTTTATTTTTAGATTCACTTGTTGATAGATATGTATTTGTTGTTCATAATTTTTATCTTTACCTTTTTCTTCTTCTTCCTCTTCTTAAAGAATACCTTTCAGCATTTCATATAATACTGGTTTGGTGGTGATGAACTCCTTTAGCTTTTTCTTCTCTGTGAAGCTCTTTATCTGACCTTCAATTCTGAATGATAGCTTTGCTGGGTAGAGTAATCTTGGTTGTAGGTTCTTGCTATTCATCACTTTGAATATTTCTTGCCACTCCCGTCTGGCCTGCATAGTTTCTGTTGAGAAATCAGCTGACAGTTGTATGGGTGCTCCCTTGTAGGTAATTAACTGTTTTTCTCTTGCTGCTTTTAATATTCTCTCTTTGTCTTTTGCTCTTGGCATTTTAATTATGATGTGTCTTGGTGTGCTTGGTGTGTTCCTCTTTGGATTCCTTTTGTTTGGGGTTCTCTGCGCTTCCTGAACTTGTAAGTCTATTTCTTTCACCAGGTGGGGGAAGTTTTCTGTCATTATTTCTTCAAATAGGTTTTCAGTATCTTGCTCTCTCTCTTCTTCTGGCACCCCCATAATTCTGATGTTGGTACATTTGAAGTTGTCCCAGAGGCTCCTTACACTATCTTCATATTTTTGGATTCTTTTTTCTTTTTGCTTTTCCGGTTGAGTGTTTTTTGCTTCTTTGTATCTCAAATCTTTGACTTGATTCTTGTGATCCTCTAGTCTGCTGTTAGATCTCTGTATAATATTTTTTATTTCAGTCAGTGTATGTTTAATTTCTAGTTGGTCCTTTTTCATATCCTTGAGAGTCTCGCTAAATTTATCAGCCTTTTCTAGAAAATTCTTGAAAAACCTTATAACCATGGTTTTGAACTCTATATCCAGTCGTTTGCTTTCCTCCATTTCTTTCATTTGTGATCTGTTTCTTTGTCTCCGCATTTTGGTTGTTTCCCTGAGTTGATTGAGTGGCTTTGTGTGCTAGGTGTCCTATAGGGCCCAGTGGCTCAGCCTCCCCAGTTACCTGAGGTGGACACTCTTGGTGCACCCCTTTGTGGGCTGTGTGCACAATCTTGTTGTAGTTAAGCCTTGATTGTTGTTGGTATCACTGGGAGGAGTTGACCTCCAGGCCAATTGGCTGTGAGGATCAGCTGTGTCTATGCTGGGAGAACTTCTGTGCTGGAGACACCCTTATGAGACAAGACTTGCAAAAGGCTCTGTGCTCAGCTTGGATGGGGCGGAGTCTCAGGGCAGAGCAGACAGTATTGGTTTCCCGTCAGCCCTGCCCTAATAGGCCCCTGTGTCTCAGTGTCCTGTGGTAATCGCTGCAAGCACCTCTGAGAGAAAGCCGCTCTCGAGTTCCGCCCACTGCCAGACAGTCCAGTTTCTCCCCGAATGAGTCTGGGTCCCCAGAGTCTCGCCCGGAACTGGAGTTCAGTGCAGTCAGGAGCTTTTGTCTCCCTCCCGCTTGCGAAAGCCAGCCGCGCACTCAGTTGCCAGTCCTCTCCGCACGCGCGCATCTCAGTACCTCTGCCTCCTGCAGCTCCTATGAGTCTCAGTGTGCTTTTCTCTTTCCCTCTAGTTGTAGAATTTACACTCAGCCAGCCTTCCTGTGGTTCTGGATGATGTCCGTTTTGTTTTTTAGTTGCAGTTTTGAAATTGTTGTGCGAGACAGCAGTTTAGGTGTTTACCTATGCCGCCATCTTGGTTTCTTGCCATCATTTTCTTGAGAAGAAGGCATGCAGATCCACCTTATTTGAGGCTGCCCTTTTGGGATTAGAAATTTGTGATGGTTCTAGGTCTTTTGGAGACCAGCTATAGTATTGTGGATAAGAGATGGGCTCTGATATCAGACCACGTGGTGACCTTGGCAAATGACCTAACCACTCTGAGCCTCAGCCCCATCCAAGTTTCTCATCTGTTCAAGGACAAGGATAGTGACTCTCTTTGGCGGATGCTTGAGGATGTGTGTAAAGTGCCTGGCACAGTCAGCCGTGAAAGGTGAAGATGAGGAGGAGGAAATACAGATGCTGATGATATGGTGTGATATTGTGATTTATAATGAGAAATATATTTTTTTCCCATTTTTGGCAAGAGCTCTGAAAACCCTTGGAATTTCATAAGTGAGTAGAACCATTAAAGTAGTTTTTTAGTTGTTATTAATAAGGTGACTTTTAGAAAACCCTTAAGTCACCTAAGGGTGGGGGCTGGCTGCCAGGGAACTAATGGTGTGATTAGAGGGTTGGAACTTTCAGTTGTCTGCCCTCCCCCCGCCCCCCGGCTTTGGGGAGGGAAGAGGGGCTGGAGATTGATTTCAATCACCAATGGTCAATGATTTAATCAATCACACCTATGTAAGAAAACCTCCATAAAAATCTAAAAGGACAGGGTTTGGAGAGCTTCTGCGTGGGTGGAGATGCTGGGAGAGTGGTACCCCTGGAGCGGGCAGGAGGCTCCTCCCCCTTTTCCTTACACCTTGCCTAGGCATCACTCCTGTCGGGCTATTCCTGAGTCATATCCTTTTATAACATACTGGCAATCTAGTAAGAAACATGTTTTTCTGAGTTCTGTGAACCTCTCTAGCAAATTAATTGAACCTAAAGAGGGGTCACTGAAACCTCCAATGGTGACAACCCAGACTTGCTATTGACTGAAGTGGTGGGTTGTGTGTGGAGGGCAGGACAGTCTTGTAGGACTGAGCCCTTAGCCTGCAGAATCTGATGCTATCTCTGGGTAGGCAGTGTCAGGACTGATTTGCATTGTAGGACACTCAGCTGTGTTTGAGAATTGTTGCTGGTGTGGTGAAAACCCCACTCCCCACATTGGAATTGGGTGATCAGAACCCTTTATATGGCTACCCTTCCTTTGAGCTTCTTCTCAAGGGCTGGGACAGCCTGGACAGACTCAGGGGCAGTAGGCAGGTTGGGGTTTGGGTGGCAAGAGGCTAGAGACCTGGCATGATGACCTTTGAGGCATCTACTTTTCCTCCTGTCCCCTCCCCAGGCCCACCAGACCATGACTCTCATTCTAATCCCCTTCACTGCTCTCTTCCCACTGCCCTTAGCTTCCCTGCAGCCTTAACGGATGCTGGAGGTGCCTGCTGGCTGCATGCTCCTGCTGCTCCCTGACCCGGCACCTCTCTCTGTTTCCATTGGGGCTTTTATTTTATGTTTTATCTTTTTAAAATTTTTATTGTTGGAAGTATTACATATGTCCCCCATTGACCTCCTCTAGCCCACCCCCACTCCCCACTCCAGGCCTTCACCACCCTATTGTCTGTGTCCATGGGTTATGCATCTCTTCCCACCCACCCCTCCCCCACCTTCCCTCTGAGATTCAACAGTCTGTTCCATGCTTCCATGTCTTTGGATCTATTTTGTTCAACAGTTTATGTTGTTCATTAGATTCCACATATGAGTGCGATCATGTGATATTTATCTTTCTCTGACTGGCTTATTTCGCTTAGCATAATACTCTCCAGGTCCATCCATGCTGTTGCAAATGGTAAGAGTTCCTTCTTTTTTACAGCTGTGTAGTATTCCATGGTGTAAATGTACCACAGCGTTTTTATCTCCTCATTGGTTGATGGGTACTTGGGCTGTTTCCAAATCTTAGCTATTATAAATTGTGCTGCTATGAACATAGGGATGCATATATTTTTTCTGTTTGGTGTTTCTGATTTCTTAGTATATATTCACAGAAGTGGGATTACTGGGGTCAAATGGAAGTTCCATTTTTGATTTTTTGAGGAAACTCCATACTGTTTTCCACAGTGGCTGCACCAGTCTGCATTCCCACCAGCAGTGTACTAGGATTCCCCTTCTCCACATCCTCGCCAGCACTTGTCCTTTGTTGATTTGTTGATGATAGTCATTCTGACAGGTGTGAGATGGTACCTTATTGTCATTTAGATTTGCATCTCTCTAATGATCAGTGACTTTGAGCATTTTTCATATGTCTCTTGGCCTTCTGTATGTCCATTTTGGAGAAACATCTATTTAGGTCCTTTGCCCATTTTTAAACTGGATTGTGTATCTTCTTTTTGTTAAGTTGTATGAGTTCCCTATATATTTTGGAGATTAACCTCCATTGGGGCTTTTAGAGAAGGCCTGGGCACCCCCCCCCTGCTTTGATTGGTGTGGGTCCCCACCACACACCCAACCCCCGAGGAACCCAAAGGAGGACATTAGGAGGTGGAAGTGATGCTGACCAGAGTCTGAAAGGCAGGTTGGGAGGAAGGACAGTATAATTCAGGACAATGAACCAGAGAGAGGGCAGAGATGCTTCTAAGGGTGAAGAGATATATAAGAGGAGGAGGCCCTGTGGTTCTCTCCATGGCTCTCCCACTGAAATGAGACATAGGACTCACTACATTGGAGCTAGGATTTATGTATATAAGGGACCTGAACCTGTGTGGGCTTGGTATCTGCAGGGCTCCTGGAACCAATCCCTCACAGATATAGAGGGACAACTCCAACTAAGTTTTTGGGAAGTCAAACGTTATACACAGATTTTCAATTGCGCGGGGTGGGATGGGGTCAATGCCCCTAACCCCCTCATTATTCAAAGGCAAACTGTGTACATGTATTTTAAATAGTTAAAAAATTCCAAAACACCCTGCCCTCTAAGATGTTGTGGAGCTGGTACCATCCATCCATCCATCCATCCATCCATCCATCCATCCAATAAATACTTATTAAGCAATGACTCAGCAAGGCATGGGGGTACAAGATAAACAAAAACAGACATGGACCCTGCCCTCATGAGGCTCACTCTGGGTAGGCCCAGCACCACGAGGGCCCCCACTGCCATCCCTGGCCCCTGAGAGTGCCCTCAGTTGGAGTCCAGAGCTTTTTCTGGGTCTACCCTGCCCATGCTGGGGACCTGTCCCTCACCCCATCTCAGTAGAACAGAGCAGCTATAAACACAAGCTCTGAAGTCAGGCAGACTTAAATGTCAATCCCAGCCCTGCTCTTTTGAACTGTAATGCCTTGGATAAGTTAAACTTCTCCAAGCCTCAGTTTCCTCATCTGTAAAATGGAGATAAGTTAAATATAATGTAAATCAAATCAACTGATAAGAAAAGACGTCAAGAATATTATTTGTTAAAACCAAAAATGCTAGCCCTGGCCAGGTGGCTCAGTTGATTGGAGCATTGTCCCATACATCAAAAATTTCTGGTTAGACCGTCAAACCTCAGAGTGTGGGGGTAACGGGGAGAGATCAACCAAAGGACTTGTATGCATGCATATAAGCATAACCAATGGACACAGACACCAGGGGGATGAGGGCATGAGGGGGGGGGGGCAATAGGGGAATATTGATGCATATATAATACCTTAATCAATAAAGAAAAAAATAAAATTAAATTTATAAAATGCTGAACATTTAAAAATTCTTATTGTTGAAAGTATTACGTAGGTCCTCCTTTTGAACATTTTAATATAGTGTGCACCAAGCTGAACTTTTAAAAAGGGCTATCTCGTGGGTGAGCTCGTGTATATTCACAGATGATACCAGAAAGCACACAAAACAACTGAGACAGTGCTTCCCCTCTGGGGCATAGGGCTGGGGCTGGAGTAGAAAGAAGGGTTAGTTTTCACTGAGTACAATTGGTACTACAGTTGACCCTTGAACAACACAGGCTTGAACTGCAAGGGTCCACTTAATACGTGGAAATTTTTCATCTTGTAAACTGGGGAAGTAAACTTATGGTATTGATAAACACAGTGTAGTACTGTAAATGTATTTCATCGTCCTTATGATTTTCTTAATGACATTTTATTTTCTCTAGTTGACTTTATTGGTAGAATACAGTATCCAATACATATACCATACAAAATATATTAACCGACTTTTAGGTTATCGATAAGGCTTCTGGTCAACAGGAGCGATTGTAGCTTCTAATACAATACAAGCGAACAGTAGGCTCTTGGTAGTTAAGTTTTGGGGAGTCAACAGTTATATGTGGATTTTCAGCTGCACACGGATCAGCCCCCCCGCCAACCCCCACATTGTTCAAGGGTCAACTATATTTGAATTCTTTCCTTTGTGCAGGTTCTTTCAGTTAAAAACATTTTAATGGGATTGCTAATACTTACAGGTCGACTCAAGGATTAAATTAATACATGTAACACACTTAACACAATGCCTAACACAGAACACGTACAATATTTATGGAGTACGTGGTAGTTTCAACTGGTCCCAATACTTCATCCCCCCTAACATATCCACACCCTTGCCATGGCCATAGCACTGGCTTTGGCCGACTGGGTGCTTGCACGGTTAGATATGCTCTCCTGCATTCCCGCCTTTTGCAGAACGTCCCTCAGGTAGCAACTAGTCCAACAAGGGTGGGAGGCATGTGGAGCAGGTCAGCACCCAGTCCACAGTTCAGAACCAAGCCCAGCTGGAGCCCAGTCCATATCAACCAAAACCCAGCCAGCCTGCAGGAAGTACTTACTGTTGTATGACCCCGGTGTTTGGAGTTGTTATTACGGCATTATTATGACAAAAGCTGACTAAGACAGACTATGTAGCAGGCCCTGTGCTAAGTACAGGGGTGAGCAAAAGCCGAGATAGTTCCTGCCCTCATGGAGCTTATACTTCTAATGATGAAAGGGCCACTAGAGCATTTAATGGCAGGGAAGTGGGGAGGGTTAATGTAGGCAGAGGGTCAAAGAAGCTTCCTTGAGGAAGTGACCCTTGAACTGAGAGCCTGAAGGATGAATAGTAACTAGGTAAACAGCAGACAAAGAAACAGAATGTGCGAAGGCCCTGAGGTTGTGGGGACCTGAGCTCCCACAAGGGGGTTGACAGAGGCTGGATAACAAGGAACAAATGTGAGATGATGTAGGGGGTGCAGATCAGGCAAGGACTTTTTTTAAAGCAATGGGAAACTATGGAAGGGTTTGGTGGAAGGAAGAGGAGGACATGATTAAATTCATTTTGGAAGAGGTCATTTGGACTGAGGTTGTATACATACTGGAAGTTATGTTCGTTGAGGTAGTATTAGAACTATTACAATATCTGTGCCTGTTTCTGTATCTCTGCCATGTTTGTGTCCATATCCACACCTGTGTCCTTGCTCTTGTGTCCAGCCCCAGAAGCTCCAGGGCCCAGGCCCCTTCCCAGATTACTGGGGTGCTTAAAACTGTACCGTGTGTGTATACCTGGTGCGTTTCCCAAACTCTTACCCACTTTCTGGGCATCTTGGGTATCTCCAGGCAGGACTGGGTGTGCTGGCTCCAGGCTGGTATCTCTGGACCAGCAGAGGCTAAAGGCAACTCCCAGGGTTCCAGAGTCTGAGGCTGGGTGAGGACTCCTCCGAGATGGGGACGAGGAGCAGGAGGCTCCAAAGGCCCTGGCATGTACAAACCTCCTGTCAGTGCAAATCAATGCAAGATTAAAATTCATGATGGTTCCGGGGCACAACTGCAAACAATTTGTTCAGTAAACTTTGCTCTAATTGGCATTCGTAGAATTTCCTGTTAATCAGGCCCCTTGGGCTCTCCCCCTTACCCCCACCCTCCCCTACCTTCTTTCTGAGGTTTGACGGTCTGATCGATGCTTCTCTGTCTCTGGATCTGTTTTTGTTCATCAGTTTATGCTGTTCATTATATTCCATAAATGAGTGAGATCATGTGATATTTATCTTTCTCTGACTGGCTTATTTCGCTTAGCATAATGCTCTCCAGTTCCATCCATGCTGTTGCAAATGGTAAGAATTCCTTCTTTTTTACTGCAGCGTAGTATTCCATTGTGTAGATGTACCACAGTTTTTTAATCATACCTGGGTTGGGATGCTCTGTCTCCCCAAGACAGGACAGGGAGCATGTGTGGTGGGTATGAGAGGAAGGGGAGAGATGATGGTCAAATGTGGGTATCTATAATTATGTGCCTGGGTGTCGCTGTGGAGACCCAAGTGCCAGACTGGGGTGTCCACAGGTGACTTTGCACAGGGTGTACTTCTGTTCTATTCCAGGTAGGTCTCTGTGTGTTGGGGGCTCCAAGAAATAGTAATTGGTGATGATCAAGTTGGTTCCTAGACTCAGAGAGCCTCCTGCCCATGAGCTGTCTATCTATGCCAGCTATCACCAAAGAGGGGCTGGGCCCAGTGGTGGCATTACCCCTACCCCATGCCCAGTACCCCTTTCACCAGGGTCTTGATTCCCATCATACACCAAAGACCCAAGCTCCAGGGCTGAATGGCTTTTGGGGATTCTGCTGAACAATATCAATGATCTCAAATATGAGGAGAACTCATGTGAAGAAATCGCAAGTAATGCAAGCTTAATTAGCTGTCTACACAATATAACATTGTGTCAACTGCAAAACTGCTCAACTCATATGGGTCTATACAAGCCACATGTAACATGAGATCTGGCTGTGTTTTATTGTGTTTGATCTCATGGGCGGTGTAGCCTCCAGGGGTAAGAAGAACCAAAAAGTCTAGAGGTGGCCCTGGCCGGTCCCTTGAGCAGGAGCGCCCAGCTCTCTCCTCGCTGGTCCCCAGCTCTGCTCACTCTCACAGAGAGGCATCCTCTGTCCCTGGGCAGTGACGGGGTCACCTTGGCACATTGTCAGATCCTGGCACACAGAGACTGGGCAGGGGAGGGGAAGGGAGAGGTGGTAGTGGTGCTGGTGGTGATGGTGGTGTGTGTGTGTGTGTGTGTGTGTGTGTGTGTGTGTGTGTGTGCGCGCGCGCACACACGTGTGCGTTGTGGGTCTCTGATTGCCAGGGCTGCCTGCAGCTCATTTCTCTGAATGGGTTTATACTCAAACACAGAGTAACTGCAGTGCTGGTATAATTGTGTGTAAGGGACTGTGTCTTATGCACAGATGGTTATGATGCTTCTGTGTGTATGTGTATGTGTTTGTGCATGCCCAAACAGATAACTTGCCTGAGCGTGAGGGCGTTTGAGGGGGGTGTGCTGGCTAGGGGAGGGGGGTGTGCATGTGTCCCCCACCCCACCATCCCTCACAATCATTATCTCAGCAGGAGCAGCTCTTACCCTGGAGCCTGCCCTCACTGTTCCAAGCAGCTGCTGCTTTCCCCCAGATTAACTCCTCTGCTCCAGCTTCTCATGCTCCTGCTGGGGGCTGGGCTAACTGGGGAGGGGTCTCTGGAGGACAGTTCGCTCAGCAGGCAAGCTGACCTTCCACAGACCCCCACTCCCACCTCTTGTCCACAGGGGTTCCTTCTTCTTTTTTTGTTTTGTTAATCCTCACCTGAGGATATTTTTTCATTGATTTTTTTAGGGAGAGTGGAAGAGAGAGGGAAAGACAGAGAGAAACATTGATGTGAGAGGAACACATTGATTGGTTGCCTCCTGCACAAGGTCTGACCAGGGCCTGGGCTGGGGAGGAGCCTGCAACCGAGATATGTGCCCTTGACCGGAATCGAACCCGGGACCCTTTAGTCTGCAGGCCGACGTTCTATCCATTGAGCCAAACCGCTTAGGGCCACAAAGGTTCCTTCTTTTTTGGGTCCCTGAGGCTGTGGACAGTAGGGATTGTGTGACTGGGTATCAGTGTTGGTTGTATGGCCATGTTCGTGTGTGTGGGAGCAGCTGGGGCTGGAGTCTGCATGGGTCAGAAGCACTACACAGGGCCCTGGCAATGTGGGAGGGATGAGGCTACTCTTGGTCCTAGCTTAGGGGTCCTGCCTCTCCGACATGAGGAAGGGCCAGAAGAACCTGGATCACAGGTGGCAGGGATGTGGCTTTGCCCAGTAGGGAAGTCCTGGGCCCACCCTAGGCTTATCCCAGGGCACCCAGGGAGGCTCAGCCTAGGCAGAGGGCATGTGGCCCCCTCCACCTGCCAGGTGAGGGAGACCCAGGATCTCAGCAGAAGTTGCCGAGGAGAGGGGAAGCAGGGAGGCAGAGGAGAGAAGGGTAAAGAGGGAATTAATCCCAGAGCACCGCCCCGAGGCCTGGAAGGAAGGAGTGGGCTCCAGAGTCCAGGTGAGACCCAGGGAAGGTGCAGATGAGGGAACCCAGGCCTGGGGCAGGTGAATGGACAGCCCATCTCCAGGATGGGTACTCCAAGCTCAAGCTCCCTGCGTGGAAGGACCCTGTGCCACGACACAAATCTGCAGACCAGGCCAGGTGGGCGCAGGGTGCTCCTCAGGTATAATCATGAACAAGAGCCGGGCCAGCCCTCATGGAGCAGCAGGCTGCTGGGGAGGCTGGGGAGTAGCCAGTGCTGGGAAGAGGGGGGCTCAGGGCTGTGGCCACCAGAGGAGGCACGTGACCCAACCTAGGGAAGCCTGAGGGAAAGCTTTTAAAGGAGGTGACATTTCAGCCCAGGCCTGACTATAATAATAACATGAATTATTATTTGTAATAAAGTAATAAATAATAGTGATACTGAGCACCTACCATATGACAGATACCAGTATAGTACCCCATTCACCGTTATAACTGCCCTGTGAGTTAGATACTGGGACATCCATTTTACAGATGAGGAAATTGAGGACCAGAAAGGGGAAATTCTTTGTCTAGGAACCAATAGCTAATGGGTGACAGAGCCAAGATTCCAAGCCCACCAAAACCTGAGTTCCAGGACCAGCCTCCTGTGGTCCCAAGTCACCCTTCCTAACTTCAGCAGCAGTAGCAGCAGCAGCACCAGCCTCCGAGCACCCTCTCTGACCCTCAGAGGCTGGCCTGGCAGCCTGGACCAGGCCCAGGTGGGCAAGATGCGGGCGAAACTGGGCAGGGCAGGTGTAGTCCTCGGGCCCATGTTTGCAGAGCCTGACATCTACCTGGCCCTGTTTTCATTTGCTTTTTGGTTGAGAAGGCAAAAGGCCCACGTTTTTATGACACCAGCTTGTGATTCTATTTTCTGTTTAAATTCTGGGTGAGGGAAAAATAAGAGACATCAGAGAAACCTTCAGAATCTCATTTCGAGAGTCTGAGCTGCAGATAAATGAGCCTCCTGCAGAAACGCTACATCAAAGCGAATTTTCTCAGCTGTATTTTCTTTCTTTTAATAGGGCCATTTACTACATTAATATTCCAGGAAGTCATTTTAATTTTGTGTTTATCATCCATTGGGAAAGTTAAACGGGATCAATATGTAACCAGTGGTGAGTTGGGGGATCTTGAGAGACAAGGGGCGTGTTTGGAGGCTATGTGATCCCACTGCTGGGAGTCTTTAGGAGGGAGGAGGAGGCTGGGAAGGGAGGAAGGGATGAGACGGGGTGGGGAAAGGAAGCGTGGGGGAGTTGTAAGGTGGTAATTGTCTGAACATGTATTGAAAGAACAATTATTGAGCGTCTACTAGTGTGGGGCATTGCTCATGCCTTACCTTTTCCATCCTCACAACAACGCATGAGCTAGGTATTCATATTCCCATCCTCACACATGGGAAAACTGAGGCTTGGAGAATTTGCCACATGTCCAAGGTCTTATAGAAGAACTCTGATTCATGGCCTGATTCATTCCTTCAATAAATAAATGCCAAGCACCTGCTATGTGCCAGGCATTTTCCTAGCAGCTGGAGGCTTTAGGTCAATGAAAGTTAATTTACCAAAAGCCTAAGGCTTCTTGTCAAATCCACGGACTGTCTCTGGGTGACTTGCCTGTTTCTAGGGAAACAGGTTTGGCCCTGCCTTGCAGAGGTTACAGTCAGGTGGGGAGACAGGCTTTCACCAAATAATCACACAAGTCAAGATGAACTTGCCTTTATGATAGAGGCTAGGGATGAAATGGGGCTTTGTCTAGATTGGCAGGTCAGGGAAGGCTTCCTGGGGGTGGTGATGCTCCAGCAGAGATCTGAGGGGAGTGTGGGTGAAAGGGAAGGCAGGGCCAGCTTCAGGGAGCAAGGGACGGGAGCTTCAAAGTTGTGAGGAGCCAGGGACCTTGAGGGGCTGCCAAGGTGAACAGTAGACATGATGGGAACTCCTGAGCCAGGTAAGGACTTGGGGAGCCCCAGAAGGCTATGGGGGAGATATATACTCTGGGTCAAGTTTTACTAGTATGAACTGAGGGTCCTCCACCCTGCCTGACAAAACCCTGGGCAGTGGAAGATGGGAGTGGGGGATGGAGGTGGGGTGATGGTAAGTAGTAGATCTTAAGTAAAGTCCTGTGAGTGGACAGTGTCTCAGGGGACTTGGGAGGAGGTCAGGGAGGATGGAGCTGGATCTTAAAAGGAGGGGATGGGTTTTCAGGGAATTGAGAGACAAAGATGGCAAAACCCTTGGAATCATCTGCGACTCACCTCTTTCTCTCACCCTCCCCACATTTGATCCATCCTGTTGGCTTTACCTTTACAATACATCCAGAATCGAACCTCTTATCACCATCTTATCCCTATCTCCCCAAACTAAGCCACCATCTACTCTCAACAGCCGCCTAACTCTTCTCTCTGCTTCTGTCCTTGACCCCCTACAGTATATTCTCAACACCACAGTCAGAGTGATACTTTCAAAACATAAATCAGATCATGCCTAAAGCCCCTGGTGGATTCTTGTCTCATTCAGATAAAAGCTAATCTTTACAGAGGCCAACAAGGCCCTCTAGCCAGTGGTCGGCAAACTGCGGCTCGCGAGCCACATGCGGCTCGCGAGCCGCAGTTTGCCGCTCTGTTGACTAATGAGTTTGCCGACCACTGGGATAGGGGCTTAATCACAAAGAACAACAGCCTGTAATTACTGGAATCGAGAGTCTAGGTCAGTGGTTGGCAAACTCATTAGTCAACAGAGCGGCAAACCGCGGCTCGCGAGCCACGGTTTGCCGACCACTGCCCTAGACTGTCTGCACTTCCCCCATTACCTCGTGACTCCCATTCCACCTTTGCTCGTGCAGCTACCCTGGTCGGCTTGTGATTCCTATAACATGCCAGGTATGGTCCCACCTCAGAGCCTCTGTATACTGCACTTACTGTTCCCTTTCCCTGGCATGCTTGTCCCCCAGATACATGCTTTCACTTCTTTCGGGTCTTTTCTCTGTGAGACTTCCTCTGTCCACCCTATTTTATTTATTTTAAAAATATATTCTCATTGATTGCAGACAGGAAGGGAGAGGGAGAGAGATAGAAACATCAATGATGAGAAAGAATCATTGATCAGCTGCCTCCTGCAGGCCCCACACTGGGGATCAAGCCCACAACCCGGGCATGTGCCCTGACTGGAAATCGAACTGGTACCTTCTGGTTTATAGGTTGACACTCAACCACTGCGCCACGCCAGCTGGGCTGTCCACCCTATTTTAATTGCGGAACACCCATCAGCGCTCCCTCTCTTCCTTGGCTGCTTGGTTTTGTTCTAGTGCACGTCTCGTTTCTAACAGACATTATAATTGACTTATTTATCTTGTTTGTGGTCGGCCTCCCCTCACTAAGGTCAGCTTCACAAGGGCAGGAGTTCTGTCCCTTTTGTTCACTGTTATGTCCCCTGTGCCTAGAACAGTGCCTCATGTCACAGGTGCTCGGTCCGCCCGATAAGAAGGGACACCTCCTCACTTTGGGAGGCAGGCAGCAAGGCTCCAAAGGGAATACTATTTTGGCTTTGAGTTGTTTTTAATTTCCCTGACTCCTAACTACAGTGCTTCATAGTGACAAGTATTATTGGCCCCATGTTACAGATGGGGTGGCTGAGGCTCGGGGAGGGAGTGCAGTAAGCGGTAGATGCGAGCATCCTTCGTATCTCAAGGACAGATGCCTGCACTTATCACCTGGGCAAGCTTCTGTTCTCTCTGTACCCCAGCGTCCTCATCTACAAAATGGGCACAATCATCACACCTATTTCCAAGGGTTGCTGGGAGGCTTACACAGGACAATACATGCACACTCCTTAGCGTGGGCCGCATGGAAGGCATTCAGTAATGTTAGCTATAATTATTCTTGGAGCTGTGCTCTGCTGCCTGGGTCAGGCCTCTGGGGTTCTACCCACCCCGGGGTCTCCATCCCATTTCCACGGGGAACCTCGGGTTCAGCCCAGGGCTCTGCCTCCAAATGGCAATGGCCTGGCTTGTCCAGTCCCATTTGTTTAGGCGGAATTTAATTTCTCCCCAAGCTGAGAGCCTTCTGCCCCCTCCTGCCCTTTCTCTTGCTCTCATCAGCAGGAAAATGAGCTCCAGGAGCTTTCCTTCTGGTCCAGAAATCCAAGGTGAAGAATTTCATTAACAATCAAGAGGACATAATCAACATTCTAATAATTCCAGATCCGCATTCCCCCTTTAGCAGCCCCTCAAAGTGCCCCCACCCTCCCACTCCACCCCAATCCCCACGCGCACAGACACACTCACCTTGACAAAAAAATCTCATTTTCTCGCCAGCCAAATTTGCTTTGCTTTTCAATTCAGCTCCTTACCTTCTGCCCTGATGATGAGGGGATGTGCTCGGACTTCCTGGACAATTCCTGCTTCTGAAAGAGATGTGAGTGGGAACAATGGCATCATGAGGGGTTTGCTTCCCTTACACCTTCTGGAAGGTTCCAGGGTGGGTGACACACTTTCACCCTAAGGGACTCAGGAAGCCCTGCCCCATGGCCAGAGGAGAACTTCTCCTGGTTGGGAGAGAGAGTTCTGGCGATCTCTTCTCAAGGACTGATGAGGGCTACAGAGCCGATAAGTAGTCTTTTCCAATTTCATTTGCATTTTACACAGAGCAAGGGTTAGCTCAAAACCCCTACCCAAGCACTTGGGAGGATGTAGCCTGTACCACCTTCTGGCTCTATGATCTTGGCTAAATGAATCTTCCTGAGCCTCAGTTTTCTTATCTGTCAAATGGGGATGCTGGCAATAACGCCCCCCTCTCAAGGTCACTGGGGGAATGAAATGAGATCATGCTTAGCACAGTGCCTGGTTGGAGTGGGCACACAATAAGGAACGGAGCCGCTATTGTTATATGTGTAGAAGTAGTGACAGTATGCTTGGCATTTGAACCCTACAATGTGGTACGCACCATCCTTTCTCCCTCCTCACTCATCCTTCATCCACTTGGGATACACTGAGCTTGTACTAACACAGTGACATATGGGCAATGAAGGAACATGTCCAGCAGGAATTCACCAGTACAGTACAGTGTGGTCTGAGTTGTGACAGGCCACGTTCTGGGGCTATGGGAACCCAGTGGGTGCCTCTGCAGTGTCCAGAGGCTCTGGCAGGAGCTGACTTGTGTGTTGAGACCTGAGGAATGAGGAAGGATTTGCCCGGAGAGGAGGAGTCGGAGGGCTTGAGGGTGGAAATTGCCAGTGCAAAAGGCTTGGAGATGAGAATGCAGGAGGTTGGGAGGACAGTTCCTTCTGTGGTTGTGAACGGGCAGTCGGGAGCCAGGCCAGAGAGGTTTCTCAGAGAAACACTGTCTGGCTGCATGTGGGGAACAGATGGGAGAGGGGAAGGGTGGACGTGGAGAGAGGAGTGAGGAGGTAGATGGGCCTGGGCTGGTGAAGGCTGAGGACTTGGGGAAAAGTGGAAATGTGCGTTCCAGGGGCAATTCTGGGAAGGGCCGGCACTGCCTGCGGGGTGTAGGAGATGATGGCTGGCTGGAGTCTGGCTTGAGCACCCAGCCCACTGGGACCTGGAAGAGGCGCCAGGGCTGAGGGGAGGATGGCACCTGTGTGTTTGGGCACTGAGGTGGGGCTGCATGTGGCCCAGGTCCCTGTCTGGGAAGGTGTCTTGGGTTTGGTGGAGACAGGGTGAGGAACCGGAGCCCAGGGCTCTGTGATGAGCTCTAGGGGCGGGGGGCAGGGACCTTGAGAGTCCAGAGTCAAGAGGAAGAAGGAGAAGAGGCGAGGGAAGAGAGGAACTAAAGGTTGCTCTCAGCTCTAGTGTCTGTGACTCAGGCAGAGCTCCCCCTTTAGGGGCGAGGGCAGGGCTGTTGCTGTGCTCGAAGTGACCAGGAGTTGTTTCCTACAGGAGCTGCAGCCGGGCAGTAAGCCTCCAGACCCCCTTCCCTCCCTAGGACACAAGCCTCTGGGTCACCTCCCCAACCTCTACATATCCCCCCTGGGCGGCCTGCAGCAGGTCTCACTCCGAGTGTGTGTGTGTGTGTGTGTGTGTGTGTGTGTGTGTACTATATGTGTGTGTGTGTGTACTATATATATGTGTGTGTGTACTATGTGTGTGTGTGTGTATACTATGTGTGTGTGTGTGTGTGTACTATGTGTGTGTGTATGTACTATATATATGTGTGTGTGTACTATGTGTGTGTGTATACTATGTGTGTGTGTGTGTACTATGTGTGTGTGTATACTATGTGTGTGTGTGTGTGTGTGTGTGTGTGTGTGTAAAAAGGAGGAGAAGAAGAAAAGTCTGGCAAAAGTCTGGCTTCCTTTTCCAATGGGGACAGGCGGGAGCTGTTCCCACACGTGGTGGAGGTGAGACAGATGGTTAGGAGCCTCCTGGAAGATCTCCCGCCCTCACCCCTTTGGCTCCCAATCCTTCCTCCATATGGCAGCCACATTACCCTCCTGCCCCACATCTTTCTATAGCTCCTCCATGCCCTCAGAATAAGTCAAAACTCTCCAACAAGGCTGTCAGGGCCTCCACCCACCCTCCAGCCTCTACATCAGCACCCCCTCCCCCAAAGCCTCCAGGCCTCTTCCTTCTGCTCTTTTCTTTGCTAACCAACTCCCCCCCACCCCCGGCCTACCCTTCTTCCTCATTCTTTAGGTCTCAGAAACGCTGAGAAAGTTCTCAGACCCCCCCTCCAAGCTAGAGAATGTTTCTCCTTTGGGTACCCCAGGGCACCACTGGCCTCCCCCAGCCCCACCGCAGCCTGGGCGCCCACCCAGCTCTGATCACTCTGTGTCACACCTGCCTGGCCCTTTCCCTCTGGAGCCTGAGAACTCTGTGAGGGCCTTTCTAGAATCCGCAATGCCTGGCATTCACTAGAGATCAGTGGAAAGAACACCCAGGAATTACCAAGGTGGTATTATCTTTCAGACTAGAAGCTGATCAGAGGTCACCTCCTGTTTTTGAGGTCCAGAGAATGGAAAGGACTTGCCCAAGGTCACAGGGAGGGAGTGGCTGAGCCAGGAAAAGAACTCAGAAGTCCAAACTCCCAGGATCTTGCCCGTTCATGGAGGGACCCAGGGAGGAAGTGGGAGCAGGCAGTGGGAGGGGGCAGAAAGTGGGGAGGGGGTGGTTGGAGGTTTGGGCAGCAGCTGCCACGGTGTGTGCTCAGATGCGTGTGCTGCATCCGACTGGCTGGGAATTCCCTCCTGCTGCCCCTCAGTGAGGGGACCCAGCTCTGGGGCGGAGCCCACCCAGGACTGGGTGCTGGGGAGCAGAGCTGGCCAGGCTCTTGGATTGGGATTTATCGTCTCAAACCTTGTGGAAGCTGAGAGTGGGTACCCAGGGGGCAAGGCAGGCACTGGGGATGCAACTGTAACCGGACAACCTATGGGTCTGTGCTGCCTGTCACTACTTGAGCCACTTAAGCAGAGGCAGGGTTGAATCATATGAGTGTTTATTCCAATACTGCCAGCAGTACGGGAGAGCAGCAGGTCATCCACAAAAATCTGCTCTGCAGCCCCCCATAAGCCAGCTGCTTATACTGGGTAGAAGGACAAAGGTTACATGGGGAAGTAGGCAAAAGGGTATGCCAAATGGGAAGCTAATAGGTAACGCAGACTCGGGATTTGCAAAGGCCTGCGGGTGTGCAAAGGGCTGGGGGTCTTCAAAGGGCTGGGGGCTCTGGTTTCTGCAACAAGGTTGTTAATCTTTCCATGATAATAGGCAGCTCCTTGATGGGGAGGAAGGGCTGCATTTCCAGGTGAGCCCCCATGTCCCACATGCAACTCCCAGCCAGGTTAGAATGTGCCTTCTTTAATCAGAACAAAAACAATCATGGTTAACAGAGCATGATTAATATTTCTTTTACAATTACAGCTGGTCCCCAATATTCTATTTCTGCCCCTATCACAATCACAGGCTACTAGCCTCCCAGCCTGGGTTGCAATTAGGGGTACATTCCCAGTGGGCCCAGAGGCAGCGGGAAGGGCAGGTAGTTGTTTGGAGCTGGGGGTGGAATCCCACCTCTGCCCATGGTGGCTCGGGGTCAGAGGGGTCACAACGAGGGCACAGGTGCAGTAAGGAGACCCCCAAATAGAAGGAAGGGTGGGTCGTGAGGCAGAGGGGGGCTGTGGAGGTGAAGCACAATCATGGAGGATTAATGGGGTGCGGTATTTTCCCAGAACCCCAGATGTAACAGTGAAAGAGCCAAGCTAAGGAAGCCAGAGTCCCAGCTCTTCTGCGTGGGTTTCCTTCCTCGTGGTGTAGGAATAATAACAACAACGGGCTGTATCTGAGAGGGCTGATGTGAAAGGTACATGAGGAAAAGTATGCTGCGTGCTGGCCCTGGCCTGACCACCGGCCACCATGGGGAAGGGTTAGGGAGGTGGGTCATAGCGCAAGCGTACACGCGAACTGCAATCATGTTGACTGGAGTCATGGAGACCATCCCACCCCAGCTCCTCACTGACCTGCCGCATGACCTTTAGTCGAAGACTGAGCCCAGGTCTGTCCGCTGTAAGCAGACTGATAGCACCACTTAACCTTGGCCAGGGTGAGAGGAAGGGCAATAGGGAACATACACTGCCTGGGACGCAGGTTCTCCCTAAATGGTAGCTCCCCAGGATGAAGTGGGGTCACACCCGGAGCCCCAGATCACAGCCCCAAATCTTCTGGCCCTGAGACCACAAGACAGCTCTGACCTCAGGCTCCGACCTCAGGGGACCTGCCACCTCAGGCTGTCCGAGACAAAGGGCTGCAGAGCTGGCTTCCTGCTGGAGCCTGGAGAGGGGCCACCAGATACACTGCAGCTGTGAGGAGCTGAGAACCTGCTGGACAAGTTCAATCTTCCCAGAACTGCAGCCCCAGGCCCAGCCTCAGCCCCAGGGGTGGGGGAGGGGGGAGGGGGATAGGGATGGGGTGCCATGTTCATCCTTATTGGCCTTTCCTGAGTACCTCATGTCATCTGGTATCATCCTCACACAACCCCCTGAGGAGGGTACAGGGTCATTCCTACTTTACCAACAGGGAAACCGAGGTCAAAGAGATGAAGTGCCCCCTAGCCCAAGGCTGCCTACCTAGTAAGTGTCGGCCCCAGGAGTCAAACTCAGGATTGCCCCAGAGCCCAGGCACTGAAGGGTCAGCCCGGCAGCTCTGAGCTTCAGGGGGAAGCTTGGCACCCACCTGTCACACACACTCCTGTAGGATCCCTCCTCCCCCACCTGGAGGTCCGGCAGTGTTAACTCAGACACTGGGCACCTGGGGAAAGGCCCAGACTGAGCTCAGGCCAGGCTGAGGTGGAGAGCAGTGTCCAACCCACAAGGTCACCGACTGGGGCCGGAGGTGGTCCCCCGAGGGCTGGGGATGGCTCGGCCCCAGGCAGTGCGTTGCAGTTCCATGGTCCTATCTACCTGCCTGACCAGCCAGGTGCTTTGAGATCAAGACGTTCAGCCCCATGCCTGCTGAGGCATTTGCTTTGGGGCAAATATAAACCTTATTTTCCTGGGCCCTGGATGACTCAGCGCATCTGGGCCCAAGGTTTTCCTGTCCTTTTTTGGTGGAGAAGGTAGAAATCAAGGGCACCCAACCCCCTGGCTTCAGTGAAGAGCACTCTCCTCCCCAGCTCCAACACAGGAAGGGAAAGCCACTCTGCGTGTCCCCAAGGCCCAGCTGAGACGAAGACATAGCCTGGTGTCAGAGCAAGAGTATGTATGGGCAGCCGTGGGCCTGGGTTCAAACCCCAGTGCTGCTACTTCCTGGCTGTGTGGCCTGGGTCCCAGTCTGTAAATGGGGATCATTATGTCCACCTCTGCAAAGCTGAATGAGGAACACTAAGGAGGAAAGCGCAGGCACGCTGCAAATGTTCATGTCCTTTCCTCGCCAGCCCCCAAGCCTCTCTGGCAAAATCCACCACTAGCAGCAGAGCCATCCCAGACGCTTCCCTAAAAATGCAGGGAGCGGCCGGGGAGGCAGGCACCGTCCACCTGAGGCGAGGCACGTGCGCAGCCCTGACTGCAGCTGTGGGTGGAAGCAGGGATTGAGTTATAGCACCTGAGAGAGGCAGGGCTGGCAAGAACTCAGAGAGCAGATTCTGGCCCGGCTCCCTTATTTCAAAAAAGGGGAAAGGCAGAGGGGAGCTTCTGGCTAGGGCCACCCAGAGAGTCGGGGTCTGGTGGAGCCAGGCCCGAATCCAGTTTGCTTGTGATTTTGTGTCCTTGGTGTCAGGAGAGACAGGTCCTGTGAGAGGGGCCCAGGTTACACCGAGAGGGCCCCTGACTAGGAGGCCTGCTGCTCTTGGCCGCTTTCCTAGCACCTGGAATAGTGCCTGGCGCATAGTGGGCACTCGAGTATTCAACGAATGACTGAGTAGATGAATGAATGAATGAATGAATGAATGGGGTAGTAGGAAGACAAAGGTGCCCTTCCAGGATAGGGGGTGTTTCTGTGACATTATAATCACCTTGAGAAGGAGCCTTCTTTGCCTCCTGCAGATGTCAGCTATGGGAGGAGGGGCAGGGGGATTCCACAGGATGAGGACGGGAGCAGCAGCCAGAGGGAAGCAGTTAGACAGCAGGGAGTTATGTGAAGGAGGCAGGGAGGCTGGTGGCTTCTTCTATCGGAGCTCTGTGAGGGAGGAGCAGGAGGTCTGTGTCTGGGGCAGGAGGGGGCTTTGTGAGGGTGGGGGTCTGGGGGAGCCCCAAGGCACACTTGCTCAGAGCCTGGGCACCTGGGGCTCTGCAGGCAAAGCCCACTTCCGTTCCTCAGAAGCAGAGCAAGCTCAGCCTTGGCTGCTCAGGATCCTGTTGCCATGGAGATACGAAAGGCTCCTCTGAGAGCATTGGAGGCACGGGCCTGCCCTCAGCGTGGTTTGAAGCTGGTGGTGGGGATGGGGGCACAGCTGGGCAGCAGAGGGTTTTGCTAGGACCTTGTCAGGCACAACACCACAGACATATGCGACATGGCAGCCACTGGCTTTAGAGTTCACAACCTGGGCTAAGTTCCAGTTATAAACTGATGGCCCTGGACAAGTGACACCACATCTCCGAGCCTCAGTTCTGTCATCTGTAAAATGGGGTTGATAATACTCTTCATAGGGTTGCTGTGCCATTCACTTGAGCCTGTACATGGAAAGCACAGCGCTGGGGCACAGTGGGGACTCAGAAAGGTAACTATTATTTGTGTAATTGCAGTTAGGATTGGGGTGCCATAGGAGTCTACCCCTAAGGCAGCAGCCCCTGCCCTCAGCCTGCTCCCTGGCACTCCTGGGTGAGGCTGGAGAGAGGCCTGATTCTTTCTCCCCAGACAGGCGATCAAGAGCCGGAGTTATGTCATCCTTTGAACATGGGCCTGGAGGCTCTGCTGCAGGCACATCTGAAAAATAAATAATAACAACTTGAATAATTCACAGAATCCGTGTGAATAATTCACCATGGCTTCCCAAGCACCAGCCGATTAGTCACTGCAGACCCAGACTCCTGTCCTGTCTGCCCCTAGCGGCCCCAACGGCCCCGGGGAGTGTGGCCTGGCCCCCCACCGGCCCTGGGGAGTGTGGCCTGGCCCCCCACCGGCCCTGGGGAGTGTGGCCTGGCCCCCCACCGGCCCTGGGGAGTGTGGTCTGGCCCCCCACCGGCCCTGGGCAGTGTGGCTTGGCCCCCCACCGGCCCTGGGGAGTGTGGCCTGGCCCGCCACCGTTCCTGGGGAGTGTGGCCTGGCCCCCCACCGGCCCTGGGGAGTGTGGCCTGGCCACAGGTGCGAGAGGTGGAGGTCACGTGGGAATACTCGGAGGGACCCTGCCGAGGCTGCAGGGACCTGAGGGCAGCCGGGGATGTAGGGTTCATGGTCTCTGGGTTCTACAGAGACCCAGGGCTGAGGAAGCCAAAGGGGACTGTCCTAGGACCCCTGAGCGAGGGGATCCTGCAGCAGGCCATCTCTGGGCTGCATGCTAGAGACTGGGAGGGGAAGAGTGACCCTTCTTGTGATATTTTAGTAACTAGCACAGCCCAGTGTAGCCCATCTCCACAGGGACCCAGGCTGCCTGGTCTCTCGGCCCTGACATCAATCCTGAGGGGCCCACGCAGACGTCTCACGTTTCTCCCGGGAGGCGGGATGAGGTGGGATGAGGTGGGGTTAAACGCCTCTGCTCAGGACTCAGACAGACCTCCATTCAAGGCCCCAGTTACTTACTGTGTGACTTGACCAAATGGCTCAAGCATTTCGGGTCTCCGTGTCCTTATCTGTAAAATGGGGATTAAAAGCACCTACTTCATAACGTTATTATTGTTCTGTGGAAGAAATGATGTAATGACCATAAATTGCTTAGTGCAATGCCTGGCACAAAGTAAGTGTTAAAAAACAGGAGCTGTTATAGATACTCATTATCTTTCCAAAGATAGCATGCTGGGGACTTGGGCTAGGAAGAGGGCTGCTCAGATGCTGCAGATGTTCATATGAAACATGATCTGCAGGCCCAAGAGATGGGCATGGACTGCCGGCCAAGCCAGGGAGGCCTGCCTGTTAAGGTGTGCAGGGCCCCAAGATCCTCCAAGTAGATGCTCCACTCAAAACACCAGTATCCTGTTTATTTTCTCCCCAGCATTTGCCACAGTGATTATTTTCTTAGACACTTTTCTAGGGCCTGGGGAGATACTGGTCCAGAACAAGGCAGATGAGGTCCCTGTCTTTGTGGAGCTCACTGTCTAGTGGGGAAGTGAAAGTGCCTTCCACCCCCCCTCCCCCCGAGGCACCTTCACCCCTAGAGGCACCTTCACCCCCATAGGCACCTTCACCCCCAGAGGCACTTCCATTTCCCCACTAGACAGTGAGCTCCACAAAGACAGGGACCTCATCTGCCTTGTTCTGGACCACATCTCCCCAGGCCCTAGAGAACTGCCTGGCACATAGTAGGTGAAAAATTAATAGCTTCATCAGCTGGGCAAGGCTTTAGAAGACATGAGATCATGAAGAGCTGCCAGAACACAGCCTCCATTGGGGGTGGGTCAGGATGGATTCTGGGGACAGTAGGTGGGTGTGCAGCTCAGAGCAGAGAAGGTGGTTCAGGGGCTGGTCCCTGCCAGATTGGCTGCTGGGCGGGCGCAATGTCCATCTCCCCCGGCTCCCCCACCGCCCAGGTGAGCCTTCCCCAGACCAATAATACAAAGCAGGCTTAATGGTGGCACAGGCTCGCTGTGCCTTCCCCAGTAATGATTTAATCGCTTGTTTAGAATTTCCTGTGGCATTAATGATTATTCCCCAGAACGGGGAATAATTGGCTGCGCTCTCACTGTGAGCGAGCTCCCTGTTAGCGGGGAGCGGAGCACGTTCTTCTGTAATCTTCTTCTTTCACCTGCCTGCCACTCACTCACCGGGCGATAGAGATGGATGAGCTCATGTGTACAGAGGGCTGGGAAGCCACCTGGAGGCTGCAGGACCTGGCTGGGGTGAGGAGGCTGCAGCGGTGGTAGGAAGACTGAGAAAGAGATGCACAGACATGGGGAGACCAATGGAGAAACAGCCAGAGCCAGGGACAGTGTGAGAGAAGATGCTGCAATCTGTGTTCTCGGGCCGGGTATCCCTACCCTTAGCTCTTAGCTTCTAGTCCTCCCCAGCTGCCTCGCTCTTGCTGTTTTACAGAACCTTCCATGTATGGATGCGCGCCCTCCTGTATGTGTGCGTAGACATCGCTAGTGCTGTGGTTCTCACAGAGTGGTACCCGGACCAGCAGCATCAGCAGTGCCTGGGCACTTGCTTAACATGCACATTCTCGGGCCCCGTCCCAGACCCACCGAATCAGAAATCCGGCTGGAGGTGGAGCCTAGCACTCCAATAAGACTTTCAGGCAATTCTGATGCACCCACGTGTGAGATGCCCCGCTCTAATGTGTAGCGTATGTAGAGATGTGTGGTGGATGCATGTCTCTATGAGCACGGCCACGTGTACACACATATAGGGTGCCTGTGTGAGCATTCAGACCACTGTCCCCAGCCAGAAGCCAGAAAATGCCTAGGCAGAAATCAGGCCCCACCAGAGGGCCCAGGCGGCTGATTGTGGAGAGGGGTTTCAGGTCCAGCTACCCACGGCCCCACCATAGCCACTGTGCCTGGGAGGCCACAGGACCCCCCACCTGGGGAGTATGAGAGGGAGGGTGTAAGAGGGGCCACCATCCCTGCCAGGGTCTCCATAAAGTAGGCTTGGGGGCAGATCAATTGAGAGTTGCTGGCTCAGCCCTGACATCCCAGCATGGCTCAAAGAGGGACCATATCCTGGCTCCCTGGGCCAGGGACTTGGAATCCTAGGGACCTGTCCCTGCCCTGCCCCTCCAGGAGCCACTGCTGTTGGGCTTTGAGGAAGTGAGTTTTCAGAAATTAAGCTATTTATGGAGAACTATGCCGGGCGGTGGGGGGTGGGGGGGATGAATTACCAGCTGGGAGCTAAGACCGCAGCACCCACCTGCAGGAGCAGCCACAGCGTGGGCCTGTGGGTGATGTTTGGGGAAGGGGGAGTGGAGGTTAAAGACTGGGTTGGGGAGGAGTGGGGAGAAGGAAAATGGGTGAAGCAGAGAGCAGGAAGCTGTGGGAGGTGGCAGACTGAGAGGAGTAAGGGAGGAAGGTAAGGGGAGGAGAAGGGAGAAGAGCAGAGGAGGGAGACACTCTGGGTGGAGGAGGCAAGGGAAGAAGCTATGGGGAGGTCAAGATGGCAAATAATGAGAGTGGTACTCCCAAAGAGGAAATCACTGAGCACGAGGATGCTCCATGGGGCAGGGGACTCTCCGGCCCCAGGCTCACCTGAAGGAAAGGGCGTGGGCATGAAATCCACTGTGCATCTGAAACAAATGAGAGTGAGCTGCTTGCTGAGTTTTATATTTAACAAGACAGAAGAAATGGAAGGAATATGATTAATTAGAAAGTAATAAAGACCTTGCCAAAATAGCTTTTTCTCTAAAAATATAGAAGCAAAGAAAATACTCAGAAACCAGAACATATGCAAATTGCCATTCTTGGGCAGGTGCATGAGTCAGCAAGCCAAGACACCCAGCCCTTAACAGTCCAGCTGGGCCTGGGGATGAGGGGGTGGTGAGGAGAGGGGGAAAGGGGAAGGCATTGGCCACCAGCCAAACCCTGCAAGAGTGCGCTGGACATTGAGATTATGTGCCTCCCCCATGCTTCTCTGCTGGAGCATCCGAGACCCATTTGGGGGAGAGCATGGCAGTCCCCAGCAGTTGATGCCGACCTCAAATGACTGAGCCCAAAGCCCCAGCATCTCTCACTTCCTTTAATTACCGTGGGGACCGTCATCCATTAATTTTGTGCAACCCTTTCTGAACTCCTTTCTATTTTCAGTGTGTGAGGACCCCTTGGGAGTAACAAATTCGAGAAGCTGTGTAAAGCAGGACTTTCCTTTAGAAACCCTAAAGTAAGTAACTCCAGCTTCAGAGGGGACCTCCTTGCTCTGGGCTGATGTCTCCTTATCAGTAACTTGGGAGGTATGAGTCACCACTCTCGCCCACCCCAGTGTTCTAACCATCCCTTTGCTTCCACATTCCAAGTATTATGAGTGTGGAGGTCAGACAGCCTTGGGTGCAGAATGGGCTCTGTCATGTCCCAGCTGTGTGACCTTTGAGCAAGTCACTTATCTTTCTGTCCTCAGTGTTTCTACCTGAAAAAAAGAAATAATTATGCTGCCTCTTTCAAAGATTGGGACATGACGAAATAATGTACGTAAATCACCTAAAACAGTTTCCAGCATGCAAGTTGTGGCTCTGTGCCAGATGCTGTTTCAGGCCCCGTGGGAAAACTATGAGTGAGGCAGGGAGACTGCTGCCCTCAGGGAGCTTACGTGCCAGGGGGGAGGTGGGGAGATGACCACAGGCCTGGAAACAAGTCCTAGAGAGCGAAAGTATGAGGACAATAAAAAGGTGATGGGAAGGTGGGGGACAGATGGCTGATCTGAGAAGACTTCTCTGTGGAAGTGACGTTTGCACGGAGAAGAAGCCAGCTAAATGGACCTGGGGTGGGATTTTTGTAATTAATCTCAGGATTTGAAAGTAATTCAGCCACATTTGCTGTATCTTGTAGGTTTCCTAGAATTTGACCTCCAACCTTCTTCCCACTTTCCTTCCTTCTTGGGTTTCACCCTTCTCTGGGCTGAGTCGCCCTTTGTGTTGGGTCCCAGGCCTGAGCAAGGGATGGAGCAGCAGAGCGGCTAAGAGCACTGCCTCCTCCCTCCCTCACAGCCAAGCTGTTCCTCCCCTGGATCTCTGCCTCACTGGCTGCCCAGGGTAATGGATGCCTCCTTCCCAGGCTGAGTCATGTGCTGAGTCCAAGCTCTGGGTGAAGTCCCAGCCACTCCCTGCTCCTGAGGGGATGTGTACGCATTTAGCTTCACTACGGCTGAAGCTGCAGAAGGGTCACTTTCTGAGCCACTTTCTTCAATCACACAAGGAAACGAGGCCTGGAGGGAGAAGGGGCTCTTAAGGTTGTGCCACCACCTGGCTTGAGGCTGCACCTCCAGGCTCTGTGTCCAGTGCTCTTTTCCCTGGCACACTTGGATGTGTGGCTACATTTAAGGCTTTGTCAGGGTCTCGGAGCTGGGTTTGTGCAGCCCCTTCTGAACAGCCTCCAGCCCAGTGCTCTGTGCAATTAGCCTCATGTGGGATCTGGGGCTGATCAGCAGTGACTCCTTAGAGTTCGTGGGGAGGATGTTTTTTTGTACATGCTGTTCCCACTGTCTGGAATATCACTCCAACCCCCGGCCTTGCTTATTGCCTAAGAAACTCCAACTTCTTCGTTAGACCTCAGGTTAGTCACTGTTTCCTCAGGGAAGCTGTCCCTGACCTCCCCGACCTGCTCAAATGCCCCATCTGTGTTCTCGCAGCCCTCTGAGCTTCTTCTTTGAAGTTGTTAGTACAAGTGCAGTGACATGTAAGTGATTATTTGATTAACCCCTGCCTAGCCTACCAGGCCATCAGCTTCAGGAAGGCAGGGACCATGTATTCTTTTTACTGATCATTGATCTCTAAAGCCTAGCACAGTGCCTGTTATATAGTAGGGGCTCAGTAAGTATTTGTAGAAAGAGAGCAAGAGGGCAAGGTGTTCTGAATTTCCATTGGGTTTCTGTTTAAGGTTTTTCTGGAGGAGGAAGAGAGGACATGGTCAACCAGTAACCAACAATATTTATTGAGCACCTACTGTATAGGCCTCAGTGCTAAGGTTCCTCTGCTGTGGATAAGAACAAGCTCTGAGGTGGCCAGTGAGAAGGGGGATTTACTGAACCCTCTCTTAGGGTTGGTACATTGCTTTCACATACACTATCTCATTTCATTCTCAGAATAGATCAGCGGTATTCTTCCCAGGTGAAGAAACTGAGGCTCCGAGAAGCCAAATGAGTTGTGTGTGAGGCCTGTGTATGAATCCCCTTCTTCCATCAAACCTTAGAAGAGTCTGAGGGTGCCCGATGAGAGAAGGCACCACTGTTAGGGTGGCTGACAGGGGGGACTCTATGTTTGGGTCAGGTGATTCCAAACTGCTCATTCACCCATTCTACAGACCCATAGCTGGAGGTGCTGAGTATGCAGCAGTGAAAAGGCAAAGGCCCGGCCCTCGTGGAGCTTACATTCTGTTACAGGAGACAGAGGCCAAGTATGAACTAGACATTGTCAGAAAGTTGTAAATTCTGTGAAGGAAATAAATCAGGGTAATGAGCCAGTGGGTGGCTATGGGGAATATTTCAAGGGGAGTGTTCAAGGAAGGCCTTTCAGAGGAAGTGATGTTTGAACTGAGGCTAAATTATGAGAAGGCTCCAACCGAACCAACTGCTCCATTAGGGACAGTAGCACAGTCTAGGGCCCATGAAGATGTTTCAGTTTCTTTTAAAGTCAGTAAAGACAATGAACTTTTAGGTCGAAGAAAATACTTTAATATATCACATTAGTATATTCATACTCCTACCAAAACAACCATAAAATATAATTTATAAAAAACATAAAACATATTTTTATAGATGAAGGAACTCACAAAAGAGGAAGTGCTTAGAGACCATGAAAATCATAATGTGACCCTGGATCCAACTATGAGAAAAGCCACAGGAGAGCATTCCAGGCAGAGGGAACAGCAAGTGCAAAGGTCCTGAGGTGGGAATGAGCTGGGCATGTTTGGGGAGTGGCAGGAAGGTCCCATGGCTGAAGTGAGATGGGTGGATTGAGAAGAGCAATGAGGGATAGGTTGCAGGCTCAGATCTCCAAAGATGTGTGTAGACAGCTGCAGGCCAAGGTGAGGTAGGCTGATGCCCAGGGGTCAGCACTGACTGCTCTTGGCTGCTTCTTAGAGTCAGAGTGGCTAGGCTCAGACCTGGCCCCATGCATCCCCTAAAGGGAGGGCAGAATGAAAACGTGCCTGTTGCAATCGCAGTCAAGATAACAGGTCCAGGCAGAGCCTGTCCTCTGACAACTCCCAGTCCCTAAGAGATTTCCTGGACCCCCGCCTACCCAAGAGAAAAGTGGGCTATGCCTCTGAGGCACAGTGATGAACAGGTGTTGTTTGGCAGGCATTCCTGTGACTGGAGGGTGTTTCTGAGTTGGGGGAGCTAAGCCCCTCTGTCTTGGCCTAATTTCTGGGGCTCATGCAGCCCCTCCCTGGGGCAGCCAGACTTGGGGGTGGGGGTGGGGGTGGGGCTTCGGCAAGTGAGATACAGCGAGGAGCTATTTAAAGCTGCAGGCAGCTCGCCCCTTCTGTTCACGGCTCTGCCGGGTGGGAGCTGCCGTCGTCACGCACCCACCGGCGCCACAGGAACACAGCAGCCCAGTACACCCACACAGAGCTGTGGGGGCAGGGGGGGTCTTCGGCACCCCACAGCCCGGTAGGGGGTCCTGCTGCTGTGGGGCAGGGCAGATATGGCAGGAGTGGACTTTGGACAGCCTCTCACTCCACCCCCTTGTTCCCATTCACAGCCCAGGGAGGCAGCCTAAATTTAGGTCACCCCACACACTGGCTACAAGTGTGACCAATTAACGGCTTTTTCCGAGGGTGTTGGTGGAGGTGGGGGGATCTTCAGGCCCAAGAGGGACTGGGGGGCCATCCCAGGCCTTGGCCGGGGAGCCTGGAGGACGAGGCCCCTCCTGCAGCTGGGGCTCTGGACTGAGCATGAGCATCCTCACCGGCATCACTCACGCCTCCCAGTCCCAGAGCAGCAGTAGCGTGTGGGGGCTTCGCAGGGCCCGCAGGGGTTCAAAGCACAAGCTGTGGAGGCAAATGGGCCCAGGTATGAATCCAGGCAGCTGCCAAAAGCTCCGAGCCTCAGTTTTTTTTCAGACAAAAGTAACATCCACCTCATAGATAGTGGTGAGGACATTTCAATTCAGGCATGGAGCTTCCCTATAGCCTTGCCCCAAGTAAACTCCCAAAGAGTGGTGGCTTTGCCAACGTTACTGTTGTTATCAGGATATATTTTGAAATTGGTCTTCTTTTCCCCAAACCAGAGGCTACAGTGTCCCTGTTTCAGCCCCTGCGGATACAGACGCAGGCTGAAGGTCCTGGGAGGGGGAGTGGCAGGCAGGTTTGACCTTGAGTTGACTGTACGTGCTCTCTGTGGCCTGGACACTTGGGCCCAGGGAACACACTGGGACTCCAGCAGGGCCAACGGGAATGTGCTGGAGACTCCAGTGCCAGCGGAACCTCCGGCTCACAGACCCAGGCTCAGGCGCTCTCACGGGCTCCTCTGCAGGTGAGACCAGGGCTGGTGGGAACTGGGGCTCTTCTTTCAGGACCAGATAGATGGACAGGCAGACAGACAGGCAGTGGGACAGATCTCTGCAGGGTCAGCCCTGAAATACAGTCTGTCACGTGCAGGTCCCTAAATGGGAAGGGCTGTTAACAACCCACTCAACGGGCAGGGGGAGAAGAGGGCTGGGGAAGCCGCGGGACAGTGAGGCTGGAAGCAGCACTCTGAGAAGTGGGAACAGGGAGTCCTGGCCTGAGGTGCAAGTGGGGAGACAGGGGAAGGGCAAGGGTAGGTCCCCAAGGAACCCCTTCTCATAGTCTTTCACCACACCCGTGTTTCATGTAATGCCTCCTTCTGCTCTCCCATACCCCCTTCTCCCCATTCACCATCCCTTGGACCCTCGCCCAATGTCACTGCACTCCAAGTCTCCTCCACTCACCTAGGGTCCCCTTCATCACACCAATGCCCCTTCTCCCATCCCAGCCCTTCTCCGAACCCCCTTTGTTTTACGCCCTTAGGGTCACACTGTCGCATCCGATGTTACGACCCCCACTCAACCCCTTCACTATCCCACCCAGAGTCCTCTCTAGGCAGCCCCGGGCCCTCTGCCAAAGTCCAGGACTCCTCTCCAGCCCAGCTCCCTCTTCTGGGTCCCCATCACCCCATTCCATCATCGTGTTCTGAAGCCAGCCACCGGGAGCTGAATCAGAGCCACAGAGCTAACATTTTGCACACACGTCTCTCCAGATGACAGGCAAGATGGGCCTTCTGCCCTCAGCCCACACACACCCGTGCTCAGGAAGCACAGAGAGCCAGGGCTGCACCCCGCATGGCGGTGGGGGGGGGAGAGGGGAGGGGCCTGGGGGAGCCCTTCTGGATAACTGGCCTGGTCCTGGCCCCTTGGGCCTTGGCTCAAGGCTAGGACTCACCTTTTAAGGAGCAGAATAAATACCATGTGACACAGAGGCAGCCATGGAGCTCATATCAGAGACAGGACAACTGGGAAGGACAGGCAGGGATGGGGACTGAATAGAGACGGACATCAGAGACAGGCACAAGGAGAGACAGAAATAGGAAGAGAGACAGGGAGAGGGACTGAGGAGGGAACACAGCGAAAAGGAAGCAGAGATGAGTGAAAGGAAAGTGAGGCACTTGTGAGAGTGGGGGAGGGAGAGTAGAAGGGACGTTGAGAGGGAATAGGAGCTGTCGCCCGGAGTGAGAACTCAGGTGGGGAGAAGCTGTCAGAAGCCTGAGCAAACCCTGAGGGTAGGCCTCAGAGCTGCTCAGGGAAAAGGAACCCAGGGTTTCTGCGGAAGGACCCAGGGCTGCACCCGAGGGAGCAGGCCCCAGGACCAGAAGGGAGCTGTTGGCAGGTGAGCCTAAAGAAACAGGGAGGACCACGTACCCCGGAGCTGGCAGGGCCCAGGTCCAGACTCTGGCTAGGAAGGGTTGGACTGATCCCAGCAGAGGCCTCCCAATGCCAGGCCGGTGCTCTTTTGCTGCGGGCATTCCTTCTGCCCAATCATATTCAAGTAGCCACCATTTAACTATATGCCAGTCACTTACATCCATTATCTCCTCCAGTGCTTCACACCAGGGTCAGCCAGTTTTGCAGATGAGGAAACTGAGACTCAGAAACATGAAGTCTAGATCTAACCTCACTGCATTAGCTATGAACTTCTGCTTTCCTTGTAGTACCAGGAAGTTTCATCTCTGCTCCAACATTGTGTGATTCTGCAGATTCCCAGCACATACACATGTGTGGACCCCAGGACACACACACACACACACACACACACACACACACACACACATGTGTTCCCAGGGGGGCTTGGTATCTGTCCTTCACCTGCCCCGTGGCTTCCCCACCCCCAGTCCCAGCATTTCTTGCTTCCTCTCCACAGTATCTCAGATCACCTCCCTCTAGCTCAGCAGCTAGCATGAGGATGACGTCATTCCTTTATTTAAAGAAAAGGGCTGAGCTGGAGCCTCAGGATGGGAGTCCATCTGGCAGCAGGAGGCAAGTGACTGGCCACCCCAGTTCCTGGACCAGCCTCTCTGTGCCCTCAGCTGCCATTTGCTGAGTTGCTTCATGACCCCTGCCCCCTCTCCTGAGAGGCACCCCTGAGAGGGCCCTGCTCAGCCTGGGAGAGACCGAGGGAGGAAGAAAAGAAGGTGCCAGAGGTCTGCAGGGCTCTGTGCTTGTTAAGGGCTCTCAGGGGAAACTGAGACTCCAGGACATTCGGTCAGGCCTCCGAGGTGGTATCTCTGTGTGGCATCCCGGGAAGAGGGTAGTGGGGAGGAGGATTGAATGGGGAGCCTGCTCCCAGAATTGCTAAGTCTGAGTTCTTCCTCTTTCATCCTCGAATGGTCAGGGTCTAATCATGTTTCTCCCTGGAACACCTGAGAGGGGCACCAGTGAGGAAAGAGCCCCCGTCGGAAGTGGGACCCTGGGCTCCCAACTCCCGAGCAGCCCTGGGCTCCCATGCAGCAAGACCCCTGCCCCTTTCAGGCCTCAGCCACTCCCTTCAGGGAGCCCTTTTTAGAGGGTGCGGAGCACTTGTTATTACCTCATTTAAATCTAGCAACATGGCTAAGTGCTTGGTACAACTATTACCATCCCCATGTTATAACCAAGGCAACTGAGGCTTGGGAAGGGTGAGCAGCCCACCCCAGGCACACAGCGGGGAGCGGCAGAACCAGGGCGCATGCCCAGGGATGTCAGTTCCGAAGCCATGATCCTCTGCTTCTCACTGTTCTTCAGGGCTCTCCCTCTGCTCCCAGGAGACCCGCACAGCTTCCCCGCATCCCCAGCCTCTAAAAAGGCTGACGCGTGTATTAGGAGTCCACGAGCTCCTCTTCCCTGCAGCCCTGTCCGCCATCCTCTGTTTCCCCAGTCTGTTCCCAGCCCCTTCCCCAGGCAGTTCTCAGCGAGTCCCTGCCAGAAGCCGCGGAGATGCCTGTTCTGTGTTTTATTTAGTCACTAATTGCCTGCATTTAAAAGGCATCACAGTGCCACAGTCGTCCTCTACTTCATGCCCTGATGCGTGTTTCTGCATGAAGGGACACTGGGGCAGGGGAATAAGTGAGAGAGGGGCCACGGTCTCCCCAATGACAGCTTTAAAAGCCTGACCCCAGAGCTGAGTGCCCGAGGATGTCAGGCTGTCACCCTGAGAAGTGAGAGGGGGCATGCAGGGGCTGGGCCTCTGCAGAAAGGAGGAGAGAGGTCAGGGCCCTGGCAGGGGCCAGGAAGGAGTGGGAGGGGACGTTCCATGTCCCCGCTCACCCGTAGGATGAGGGTCCAGCTGATGGAGCCCTACCCAGAATGCCTTGGGTCAAACTCAGTTCTCTAGCCCAGAGGACTCTGCAGTAAAGCAGCCACTTGGAAAAGGGCACAGCGCAGGCCTCAGCCACAGGTGCTGGGATAGAAGGAGGCGACATGGAAGGTACCCAAAGTGAGATGGCAGGTGAGGTGGGGGGAAGCACGGGAAGGCGGAGGTAAGTGGGTGAGACAGGTGGTCGACAGCAGGTAACTTGTGTGACAGCCCCAGTCATCCACGTTGGGTTTTCCACCTGCTCGGAAAGTGCACACGCTGGAAGGCGAAGAGAAAACTTGTTTCCCACCATTTCACAATCACTTCCCAGTCTAATTCTGAGCCAAATAGCATCTCACTCCGACCCCAACCCTCACACCAACAGCAAATCTACACTTTAGCCACAACCCTGCTGACCCTCATCCCAACCAGAACTTTACCCTCAATCCTGTCACTGACACCCCAAAGTCCACCCTGAATTCTCACCCTAATAGCAATAATCCTAGTCCTATTTCAAACTCCAACCTCAACCTTGCTCTCATCTCACTCTATCCCTAACTCCATCCTTATTCTAATGTCCAGGTCAGATGGACATCCACCTCCGGCTTCCTTTGCAGTCTTTAGTTCTCACCTGACCCAGCCCTTTCTCCAACCCAAGTTGACCTCCCAACTGCACCTGATGCCAGTGCCACACCCTGACACTATGCCCGGTGGTGGCGTGATGCCATGACACCTGGACTAGGCTGAAGGTGTCTTAGAGGGCTGCCACCTTGAGCTAAACCACTAATCATGGGAACTCTGGGGCAGTGCCTCCCCCATCTCTGAGCCTCACCTGCTGCGCGCAGCTCTGCAACCAGCCCAGTGACCCAGGACACGGGCAGGAGGTGACAAGCCCCGACCGAGGAGCCATGTTTCTCCTGGGAAATGGCGAGGAATGAGCGCTCTGCGGAGCAGCCCACCACTGTCACGCCTTACACCTCGCGGGGCAATTTCTACAGGTGGAGGGCTGAGCCTAACGGGCCGGCCGCCTGCTTCCAGCCAGATGGAGAGCAGCCCCAGGGTCTCCCACAGACGGAGGGGCTCTGTGCTCCGCTGAGAGGCTGACATTTACATCTGTGAGGAGAGAAGTGCTCTCTGAACGCGGGAATCCTGCAGCCACTGGGAGAGAAGAGCAAGTTACAGCCGTCCTGAGCCCTGAGAAGCAGGAAAACTTCCTCTCTGGGGATGGGCATAAAAGTCATCCCTGTTAGGGGCTGGAGTGCCAAGGAGCCGCCGTCTGAGCTCAGCAAATGCCAAGTGATTAAGCCTCCAATGTGCAAAGCTTTCCAAGCAGCCCCTCCAAGAGCAGCTCTTTGTACTCGCACCCTGTTCCCGGGGCCCACCACCGTCCACCCTCCAGCCACCTGGTGATAAGCGCCAGCCGTTGCCACCGCATGGGCTGGCACCCCTCCTCCTCCAGCCCCCTGTCATCACCCGCCCCTCTTCCTGGGGTCTGTCTGTCTGTCTGCTCAGATGGGGAGCTGGCTGGCCGGGCTGGCCGCCAGTTCTGCATTTCCTGCCGGGCCCAGTGCGCTGTGGTTGCTCACCAAACGCTAACTGAACATTTGCTCTAAACTTTCTCCAGCTTCATTTCCCAGCGACTTCCACTTCCTGGGAGGTGGGATGGTGACTTCCACTCTATCCTGTGGGGGACACAAGATGGCCAAGTGGCCAAGAACTCCAGCTCTAGGGTCAAACAGACATGCCTGGGTGCTAACAGCACTTCTGGCCCCACCATTTGCTAGCTGTGTGACCTCGGGCAAGGTGTCTGCACTTCTCTGAACCTCACTTCTCTATTTTGTAAATGAAGATAATTATGGTACTTATCACACAGAGTTGCTTTGAGAATTCAATGAAGGAGCACACAATAAGTGTGTGTGTATAAAGTGTTGAGCATTGCCGAAACCGGTTTGGCTCAGTGGATAGAGCATCAGCCTGCAGACTGAAAGGTCCCAGGTTCGATTCTGGTCAAGGGCATGTACCTTGGTTGCAGGCACATCCCCAGTGGGAGGTGTGCAGGAGGCAGCTGATTGATGTTTCTCTCTCATCGATGTTTCTAACTCTCTATCCCTCTCCCTTCCTCTCTGTAAAAATCAATAAAATATTTAAAAAAATAATAAAGTGTTGAGCATAGTAGCCAGCACACAGTAGGTCTGCAGTAAACACTAGCTATCCTAAGGATATGGCTACGGACACTGGTGGCCTAACTTCAAGAGATCACCTTGCATCCTTCTCTTTGATATATTTAGAGTGCTGTCCCCTTTCTCTTTTTTTAAAACAAATATGCTTTTATTGATTTTAGAGAGAGAGGAAGGGAGAGGGAGAGATAGACACAATGAAAGAGAAACATCAACCTCATCAACTGCCTCTTGCACCCCCCCCCACCCCCCTTCTGGGGAATGAGCCTGCAACTGGAGCATGTGCCCTGACCAGGAACTGAACCAGTGACCTGTTGGTGCATGGTGGGTGATCAACCACTGAACTACACTGGCCAGGCCCTACTCCCTTTTCTCTTCATCCCCCAAAACATAGTCCTTTCCCCCTTCAAGCTGAGGCCAGGAAATCCAATTATTCATTCATTCAGTCACTCATTCCTAGCTTTATCTAACTAATGTTTATAGATTGACTGCTCTGGGTCAGGCTGGGAGATAAGTAAACAGGTCGAGGTCCCTACCCTCACAGAGCTCATAGCCTAGAGGGGAGGGAGCCCACTTGCTTGCCGCACTGGGGGGCACACAGGAGGATCTCCTAGCTTAAGGGACAGGCTTCCTGAAGAGGAATTGGTCTAAGCTAACTTCTGGAGGACAGGTAGGAGTTAGCTAGGGAAAGAGGAGAAAGAACGTTCCAGGCAGAGGAAACAGCTGGGCAAAAGCCTGGGTAGGAAAGAACACACAGATTGAGGACTTTGAGGGTGTTCAGAGTGGAAGTGGAGCCAAAGGCGATCACAGAGCTCTTTCTTCGGGGATCGGACCTGGCCCGAGCTTTCCCTTCTCTCCACACACAGCCTCTGCCTCAACAAGGGAACCCGTCCTGTCCTGAGCCCTGGCTGGTTGTTGGGGTGGGAACCAGGGAGAGGAGTTCACATGCTGCGAGGGCCTGAGATGGACAGAAACCAGGAGGAGGAACATTTGCAAGAGCCAGCACGACCAAAGCATTAACTCCCTCTTTGTGCTCCATCCTCCTAACATGATGAGAGCCTCCTCTTCCTGGTTCCATTTTACAAATAAGGAAATTGAGGCACTGAGTTTCTCAGTAACATGAATGTGGCCCTGGTGTCAGTCCCCAGAGCCTGTGTTCTTCACCACCAGGCCACCCTGCATGTCGGACAGTGCTGGGGGAGAGGCCAGGAACAGGAAGGCAGGGGGGAATGGAGCCTTCTGGGGGGTGACTCCCCTTGGCCTCTTGACCAGCCAGTGTCCCAGACACAGACCCCCGAGCAAGTGCCTACCAGTCCCCTGGAGGGACAAAGCCTCCCATTCAAGTCCTCTGATGATCTATGCTCCCAGCTGCTCAGCTCCTTGCAAAGCATTTTCTCTTAATAGCCTCCCATTCAGCAGGACGGCTGCAGCCCACATCTGCGGAAACCAGGCCATGGCAACTCCTCCTACCAGGCCAGCAAGGCTGCCACAGACATGGTTTGCCACGTCCCAAGTTACCCCTTCTCCCCAAGCTTCCCCTTGTCCCTTAAGTCAGGAATCTTCCAACCTCTTTCCTCCTCACCTGCAATTTCCAGGACTCTGCCTATAATGGGGACAGAGTTGAGATCCTTTCCCTCAGGCCAGTCTGTCCTAACTTTTCTCTGCAAAATGTGTCTGAAAAGGTGAGGATGGGAAGCAGGAGGAAGAGAAGAGCTCTTGGGTTCTAATTTGCCTCCAATTAGCTGTGTGACGTTGGGAAAGTCACTTCACTTCTCTGGGCCTCCTGTTTTCCCAACTGTAGAATGAGAAGGTGGCCCAACCATGGATTCAGACTGCCTAGGTCTGAATCTTGGATCCTCCACTAACAAATCATGTGACCTTTGACATAGCTCTCTGAGCCTGTTTCCTCAACTTTATAAATGGGCTGGCCTACTTCAGCACCAACTGAGCAGATTAAAGGAGACAATCCTTGCAAAGCACTTAGCATAGTGCCAAGCTCACAGTAAACCATCAATAAATGTTAGCTATAATTATTATTATTACCATAATAGACATTTCCCAAACTTTTTAGCTGTAGAATTTTTTTCTTTTCAAACACAGTTTTCAAGTAGAAACCGGATACTATATGTAAAAGGTAAAGTGGTGGGGGAGGGTTTGTCCACCACTGGACAAAGACAGCTCTTCCAGCTCTTCCCAGCTCTGGCCCTGAGTGACTTCTGGTTTTGACAAGGTAAGTCCCCAATTTAGATGACTGTAAGACCCTCCTGAGAGTGTTTAAAACCCATTTCCCAGGTCCCACCCCCAAGGCTCTCACTCAGGAGATCTGGGGTGAGCCAAGACAGTAGATCTTGTGAAAGCATCCCAGGTAGTTCTAATGATCTCTAGGTTCGGGCTCCACTAAGGTCCTCTCTGGCCCTTAGTGACATCAATACTTTGAGCACAAAGGCCTCCTTCCCCATCACCCTCTCCGAGACTGAAAACCAACCCACACAGGCGCAGCAGGCTCCAGTTGTTCCCATAGCCACGCTCATCTCCCAGCCTTCATCAGGGTTCCCTTCTGTGAGTTCTTTCTCTGCGAGCCTTGATCAAAAGGGGGCAGAGAGAAAGTGCCTCTTTCCCTGCCCAGGCCCAGCCCTCAGTCACACATCTTGCCCCTCCTTTCCAGGCCTGCCTCTTTTGATAAAAATGTCTAAATAGCTACTGACGGCTTACCATGTGCCAGGCACCGTCCTAAGCTCCTTACATTTATCATTTTGCTAAATCCTCACAAAGCCCTGTGCGGTATGAATTATCATCACCCCAACCTGACGGATGAGAAAACCAAAGAATAGAGAGGTTAGGTGACTTGATCAAAGTCACACAGCTATAACCAGCCAAGATGAAACTCTAGCCTAGGTCTGCCTGGCCCCATCACTCATGCTCTTAACCACTCTGCTGACGTCCTCCCTCTGGTGCCCCCACGCCTGACCTTACTCTATTAATCTCCACTCCCCACTTCCCACATCCCCAGAGATCTGCTGGAGCCTCTCCCAGGAATGTGGCTCTGGCCACAGCTCCAACGGCAGGCAAGACGCACCCCAGCGGGGCTTGCTCTGACTGGCTGGCACCTGAGAATGCCCTGGGCTCAGAATTGGAGTGAGAGGACAGGCACTCCCTTGAGAGATCCCAGATGCACTGGTGAATGCAGCCACCCTGCCAGCCCCTCCTAGGCAGACCCCCATCGGATCTTCCATCTATCATGTGACATCATCCATGCATCCAGCTATCAGGTCGGCTGCATTTACCAGCCCTGGTCATCTGTCAATCTTCTTTCTGACATCAGAGTCCACCAGATGGTCCTTACATGCTTCTTAGTTCATCCATCAGTCAGTCCCTCTCTACAGACCCAGGGCCTTGATATGTGAATCCCCAGGGTGGAGATCCATGACTCAGGGTCAGTGGGAACAGACCTAACCATTGTCCCCACAGACCTTATAATCGGGCACCTCCGAGTCAGCATTCACCCAGCAGCCCCCCAGGTCATGATGCAGAACAGATCCCTCTTCCTGCCCCCATTACCACATCATCTCCCCTGGTGCCAGCTGCCCTCATGGCTGAGGAACCTTCCCCTTTGTGACCTGTCTTGGTAATTTGGAAGGTGATTAACAGCAATCACGCTTGAGTTTGACATCCAGGCACGGCCACTAAATTGAGGCTCACAAAGCCTCCTTGACATCCAATATGTTATATGCTTTTCCCCTTAATTAGGAGCTAAAGTGGATAAATATGAAGTTGCCATGGCAACAGCCTCCTGGGTTGGTGGAGGGATGCAGCTCAGTTTCTGGTGGCTGGCTGGCTGACATGTTGGCTGACGGAGCAAGTCGGCTTCTGGGAAGGGGTGGGATAGAGCCCCCTCCCACTTTCGTGGGACCCCGCCTCCCAAGCCCCAGTTCTCCTTATCCTCTCCATCACTTCTCACCAGACTTCGCAGAGCCTGGTGATGCCCCACCTGGACCATGAACCTCAGTTGACCTTACCCCTCCTGGAGCAGATGGGGAAAGTTAGGAGGAGGTTGCTGCCTGAGGAGTGAGTGGCAGATGAAATCTAATGCCCAGACCTCCTGACTTCCAGACCAGAGTCCAGAGTGGTTCTTAACCAATTTGGGGTCTTAGATTCCTTGGAGAATCTGCTAACAAACAGCTTGGATCCTCTCTTGGAATACATGTCCCAGAGGTCCCTGGACCCCCTTGAAGTTTGTCTGTGTACCCCACCCAGCTGTTCCTCCAAAGTTTGACCATCCACAGAAACTCGTGCCGAGTGTATTTGTGCAGTGAGCCTTCACTCTGTCATTTCTGCCCTCTTCCCTGATGCTCCTGCAGCCTGCCCTTGATGGCTGAAGGGAACAACTTTCCCAGCTCTGCAGGCACAGGGTGGCCTACATAGTTGCCTTTTGCCTGGGAGTCAGAGGCTTGCGGTGTTGGGGGCAATGATGGGTGAGCAAAGTCAGTCAGATCCAAGAGGAAATCTCAGAACGTGGGCCTGCGATCAGCCACAAAGTTGGTTTCAGACACAAGTTAGGGCTGAGTCTGCTTTTTAAATGTAATCAACTAACAGTTGAGCGTTTACTATGTGCAATTTCTCACATTATCTCATTTAATCCTTGGCAATCCTATGGGGCAGGAACTATAATTATCCCTGCTTTACAGGGGAGAAGACAGAGCAGGTTAGCCACTTCTTCAATGTCACACAGCTGGTAGAGGAGTCGGGATTTGAACCCAGGTCTGTCTGATTGCAGAGTCCAAGCTCTGACAACTACGCCCTCCTGCCACTTGAACTGCCTTTCTCTGACCTACAGTAATGACAGTAGCAGCTGTGGGGTTTTAGCCTGGGCGTCTAAAAGCCTCCTGCTGGGGAGGTGGGGACACTGAAAAAGTCCTCCCTCTCTACCCCCAGCTCTGCTGTGAGGGTGGGTGGAGGAGAGTCTGGGCTCATGCCTCATACGAACCTCCCACTGAGGAAGAGCCAGCCCCCAGCACCTTGGAATAGAGGGCAGGGTGTTTAAACCTTGAAGGAGGAAGCAGGGGTTCCACTCAAAGAGCTCACAAAGGAAAGCACCTCAGAGCTACCGAAGTTCTATTTTCAGGAGACCAAACTGGGTCTTTCTTCTTTTCCACCTTTTCCTTCTAGTGCAGAGCTGCATGTTCAGGCAGGGAGAGGGGGCAGCACCCCACCCCACCCCCAATCCAGAGGATGTCCCCTCATTACAGCCATCAGGCCCAGCACCTGTGCTGGCAGGTGGGAGGGAGGATTGTCCCACCTTCCTGAGGAGCTGGGACTTGGGGCTCCTCCTGCACCCCTGCACCATATGGTATGGGTGCTGGCAGCAGGAGCTGGGGCTGGTGGCATGGCCCCCAAACTTCCTTTTCTTCCAGTTCTGACTAAAAATAGACAGAGCAAGGACATAGCTTATGCTGTCAGACAGTGTGTGTGTGTGGGGGGGGCGGGGATGCCTGTGCAAACAACCCCCCCTTTTCGGCACGTGAGACCCAGCTCCCAGTTTTCCCCATATACACTCCTGCCTCCCACAGCCTTCCTCTGCTGTAGCTGTCATTGGTCCAGGATCCAGGATGGGGGCGGGGGCGGGGGCTGGGGCGGGGTGTGTGGGTGGGATTTGCTACTTTTCTCCAAAGTCTCAGGGAACATTCTCATTGGTCTCCTTCAGGAGGGTCTGGGCCAGGGCTACAGTCTAGAGGAGCAGAAGACCTGACTTCAGAGCTTTCCTCCCCTTCTTACCCCAAGTCATGTGAGGGAGGGGCAGGCTGCCAGGACTGGGGCCCCTCTTACCTTTCAATATTGGAATAATGCCCGGAAGCCCAGGCAGCTAAGCAGAGCTGAGAAGGGTCGGAAGGGAGCATGTGCCCTCTAAGCCAAGTGTCTTACATTTCTCAGGAGGATGACTTCAAGCCTCAGGGTCCCTCCTGCCTCTCGGCCTTCCTGCAGGTCTCCTCCTTGGGTGATTGACAGCAACCACAGCCAACTGAGTCTCTGTTTGGGTGCGTGGGCAGTACCCTCCTAGCACACCCCTCCAGCAGACAAGCCCAGGAGGGGGCTATCATAGGGGTTGAGGGAAGAGCCTGGCATCCTTTACTGTTCCCCTCTGCCTCCCACACCGCGCCCTAGCTGCCCAGTCTGAGCTCTACTCAGGGAGGCACACACACACACTTTTCCCGACAAGGCATGACCATACAAGCACACACCAGGTCCTGAGGCACGAGGAGCTGGTGCGGGGCTGGAGACAGGCACACAAAAAATGCTTCTACCCCAGTTCCCTGTCACGCAAGGAGATGTTTTTCACCTGAGGTCCGAGCCCAAGCCTGAGACCTATTCTGATCCCTCACCCCCACTGCAATCCCATCTAGGCACGTGAACGGCCCCAGATCTCTGCTCCTTCAATCGCACCTGAGCAGTGGGAGAGAGGAAGCAGTTTGCTGTTGTATCCCAGTGTCTGGACAGTGTCTGGCACACAGTAGGTGCTTGGCAACATCTGTTGAATGAGTGAATGAAAGAATGAATAAATGAATAGGAGGCAGTTATGACTCAAGACAGGAAAGGAATCATTAAAGCCATCATTATGGTATTTCTGCAACAGGGCTAGACTGAAAAATGAGAGAGCCAAGGACAGGCTAATAATTCGATGCCTCTTCAAACCAACGCTCTTCTAATATTTGTTCAATATTTATTTGGAAGAGGGGCTACACGGGGCCTGGGCAGGAAGGGGGGCTCCCCCGCTGCAGCTCTCAGCCTCTCCCCCATCAGCCAGAACAATTCAGCTCCGGCCCTGACCTCGCCAGTTAGTTCCACTAAGCTACACCTAAACCTTGTGGTTCCCCAGGTGCCCCTCCTCTGCAAGGAGCTTAATGAACAGTTGTTGAAGCCTGAGCGCCTGTGGGGATCTCACCTCTGTGCCCAGCAGCTTATGGAAGTGTTCCTGCCACCCCCTCCCACCCGGAGGCTTGTGCCTGGTAAACACTCTTTTCTCCAACTCGTTAAGTGACCAGTGAAGCCTTAGTGCCCCTCAGAGAGGGGCGCTCCGGGCAGCTGCCTGGTGGGCTGCCCTCCGTCGGATCCCTTCTCTGGTGACTCTGGAGGGGAGCAGCATGGAGGGGTCTCCTCAGTGCCCTCTCAGGATGGGTGGTGTGTGGAGGAGTCAACCCCATTGTTTATAGCTCTGAGCAGGTGAGAGAGACTGGCCGGCAGCTAGAAGGGACTCCCACTCCCTCCCAGGGAGCTCCTGGAGCAGACCCCTGCTCTCTGCCCGTTCTGCAGGCAGTGTCCCGAGCCCAGTGAGTGCCGGCAAGCCTAGGTGGGTGGCCTTAGAGCTGCGAAGTCATGCTGTCTGACTCCCCTTCCCCAGGGGCTGCCTGGGAAAACCAGATGTTTGGCCAATGAGGCGATCAGCGGAGCAAAACCTTTATGTAAATACACAGTCACTCACTTCTATGTCCTCCACTCTCCTTGTGCCTGCCTCCCCTGCTTTCTGCATCCGGCACCCCCTTCCCACCCCAGCACACCTGCATCTGCACCACAGCCTCCCTGCAGCTGCCTTCCCCGCCCCCAACCCCATACCAGCTTCTCCATCTCTCTCAGCACCCTGCTCCCTGAGCAGCATAAAATGAAAACTCAGCACCTGTAGCGATGAATAAATAGCAACAACACTGATTGTTTCTTGAGCACGCTGTGTGCCAGGCACTGGGCTAGACACTTCTTTATGTATGTTCTCCTTTATTCCTCACAGAGACCCCGAGACATGTACCATGCATCCCTTGGGATGAGGCTCTGAGGTCAGAGTCCCAACTTTGTCCCTTACCAGCTGTGTGATTGTAGGAACATCACTTAACCTCTCGGAGCCTGTTTCCTCATCTGCAGAATGAGATTGATTTACTTACCACATAGGGCTGTGAGGACATAACGGAATAAAGTGCTTAGCCAGTGCCTGGCATATAGTCAGACTGGCTCACGCTGTTGTTACCTTTGTTATGTTCTTCTTAGATGAGGAAGCTAAGGAGGTTAAGTCATGTCACTTGTGGCTAGAACATGGCAGAGTCAGGCTTCTAACCAAGGCCTCCCAGTCTTGTCTGAGGGGCTGCAGTTTGGGGCCCGGTCAGATATCTCCCTGTCCCCGACTCTGCCCACCCCGGGTCACAGGCCCCTCTTTCACCTTGCCTGAGGGAAGGAAACTGGGACTGAAGGAGCTGGAGCCAGCCTCTGCGGCTCCCCAGTGACAGCCAGCATCCCACAATGCTCTGGGGATGTGTGCACACGCCCACCTGCAGGGCCTGGAGGAATCCAGGCTTTACACTTGAAAGGTAATTCAGTCCCCCGTGATTCCTCCCCTCCCCCACAGCGCTGGGTGTTCATGACGACACAGACCCAGTTTCAGAGAGTGAGCCGGCAAGTGCAGGAGTTCTCCTGGCTCAGGGAACCTTGCTGCATTATGGAGACACAGCCCACCCCAGCTTCTCATACCTCCTCCGGCCTTGACAATTTCCACCCTTTCTCCAGCTCGCCTGACCCAGGCTCCTTGTCCCAAGGCATGGGGAGCTGAAGAAAGGGTGACGTTCTGTCTCCCTGACTGTCCCTTTTCCTGCTCCCAGTCCCTAGACCCAGGGTCACTTCTCATCAGAGTGGACAGGATGCCTTCACCTGCCACGTCCCTCCCCCCTCTCCTCACCCCTGCTTCTCTCCACCCAGTGGCCTGACTCAGCCCAGGCTTAGAGCCTGGTGCCCAGCACTTGGGGCTGGGGCAGAAGGAAGCTCCTGTTTAATTAATAATGAGTAATAAGTCAACATGTAATTAGAGGATGCCGCACGTGGCTGTGCTCCCTGGACTCTGCCCTGGGAGCGTAGGCTGAGCTCCTTCCCACAAGCCCCTCCTTCCAGGTACCCCTGTCACCGCCCTCCCAGGTTCACAGGGGTCCTGTGGCCAGCTTTCTGACAGGTAGTCCCACTTATTCAGCTCTCAGGACTGTCCCCACTCAGTGCTGCTTTTTTTTTTTTTTAATATATTTTATTGATTTTTTACAGAGAGGAAGGAAGAGGGATAGATAGTCAGAAACATCGATGAGAGAGAAACATCGATCAGTTGCCTCTTGCACACCTCCTACTGGGGATGTGCCCGCAACCAAGTTACATGCCCTTGACCGGAATCGAACCTGGGACCCTTCAGTCCGCAGGCTGACGCTCTATCCACTGAGCCAAACCGGTTTTGGCTCAGTGCTGCTTTTTAAAAATATGTATTTTTTTATTGATCTTAGAGAGGAAGGGAGAGGAGAGATAGAAACATCAATGATGAAAGCGAATCATTGATTGGTTGCCTTCTGCACGCCCCCTACTGGGGATTGAGCCTGCATGTGCCCTTGACAAGAATCAAACCCGGGGCCCTTCAGTCCGTAGGCCGACACTCTATCCTTTGAGCCAAACTGGTCAGGGCATCAGTCCTGCAATTGTGGGGACCCCAAACACTCCTAACATCAAAACTTCCTGAGGGGTCAGGCTGGTCCCCCATCTCCACCAAGGCCTGGAGTACTTGGAACAAGAAGTCCCCCAAAGAAGCCCACAGCAAGTCAAGCCCCACAGCTCTCCTGCCTCCCCCATTTGGCTCCTACATTCTGTCTCCTCCATTGGCATTTCCCCCAGTCTACCCACCTGCCAAGCAGGGCGCCAGCGATGCCACTCCAGGGACTCTTCCCATCCCATCCAGTTTCCTGTCTTCTTCCTCTCTAACACCTGAAAGGTGATAAGAAGGCAACACTGCTCCCCCACCCTCCACACCCCATTGTCCACGGAGAAGCATTCTGTCCCCCAGTGGCTGTGGCTAGCTGTGTCCTGGGGAGGAAAGGGTGTCAGGTCCAGTCTGTCTGGGTGAGAGTTAGGGAGGCACTGAGAGACACCTCTGAAAGGCCGGGAGCCACCAGGCTTCCCAGGAGCCTAGGTAGCGCTTACCCCATCACTCTCATCCACCCTGTGGACCTGCTGGATCAGGTTCATCCCTGACCCCTCCACCCTGAACATTTTTGGTACTTTCACCGGCTCTTTAGATTTAACACACGCCCTACTCACACACTCCCACCCAGCACTGTCCAGCAAAGGGCCTGTCACAGTGTCAATTAACCACGAAGTAAAAACAAACCAGATCAACCTTCCCAGGAGCGCGTGGCAGGTCCTGAGTGCTGGGCAAGGGCTTTGCAAACCTTGGCCTGCTCAGGCCTCACAGCAGCCCCGAGAGGTTGGGGAAACTGTCAACCCCATTTTACAGTGGAGGAAACAGAATCTCAGGGAAATTAGGTAATTTCCTGGCTCACCCAGCCCAGAGGGGCTGAGTTGGGAATCAATCTAGAGCCCAGCTCCTCATCAGGAGGTATTTGGCTCCCCATCAGATGGTCATTGATGGAGAGGGGGTTAGGGACGAGGGAAGGATGTGGCTCCTGTAGGTGCATGGGGAGTGAAGTGAGAGGTGAGTGAGTGTCAGGAACAGGTTCCAGAAAGTGATGTGCAGAGAGGATGTGCAGTGTGGATAAAGGGATGAGAAGTAGAGGGGAGAAGTGTATGAGGGGTGAAGGAGGTGAGCTGGGGAGGGGTGAGGTGTGAGGAGTGAAACTGCGGGGGGAGGGGAATATCAGGCATGTGAGAGGGTAGATGGTGGGGTGGTATAGGACCAGAGGTATGAGGGGGATGAGGAGTGAGGGGTGAAAGGGCATTGTGAGGACACAGTAGGAGGTGGGGGGAGTGTCAGGTGTGTGTATGTGTGTGTGTGTGTGTGAGGTGGAGAGTGGAAGGTGTGAGGCTATGAAGAGTGAAAAAGCAGTGTGAGGACAAGTGGGGGGGGGGAGTGTCAGGTGTGTAGGGGTGTAAGAGGCACGAAGTAGTTGAGGGAGGAAGTGGGAAGGCATAAAGGAGTGTGAGGATTGGGAAGGTCTCTGAGCATCCTGAGGTCCTGAGCAGGGCAGAGGAGTAGAGGAGGCGTGTGGGCAGCATTGGGAGGGGTGGGTAGATCTAAGGGACTTTGACAGTTCGGTTTTAGTCCCTGTCCACATCCCCAGCTGCCGCAGCCCCACCAAACCTGGCCTCACTGCCAGGCTCATTTCAGGGATGGGTGGAAATTTCCATTTCAGCAGAATCCATTTGTAAAGCCCTGGAGCTTTGAGCCTCACTCCGCTCTGCCTGCCTGGCTCTGCCCGCCTGGCTCTGCTTACCCAGAGCCCCATTCTCTACCCCAGCTCTCCCTCTACTCTCCCTCCCCAGCAGGCAGAGCCTGGGCTCAGGGCCTGGCCTCCCCCTGACCCACTACAACTCTACCCCAATAGCCTTCAGAGGGGCCCACCCCTGCCGAGCATCTTGACATCCTGGGATGCCCCAAGGGTCTCAGATGTGGGGGATTGGTCACTGTCTTGCCCTTGAGTTCCATCAGCACAGTCTGTGCGCACTGCCCCCTTGCCCAGCGCCGAGGGTGTGGTGACATCACAGGATGGGACAGGCTCTTCTCTATAATCCTAGTTAGGCCTTTTAATTTCTAGATGGGGAAATGGAGGTCCAGCAAGGAAAAGGGACTTGCTTGTCCAGAGCGACACAACCAGCTGGTGTGCGGAGTCTTCATGACCACACGGCCCAGAGGAGGAATTGTAGGAAAACAGCCATGCAAACTTAGGTTCGAATCCTGGCTCTATTGAAGGGGCATGCCTTCCACATGTGATTTTACTACTCTGCACCTCAATTTGCTCAAATGGTGCTCATGACCATTGTCCCAGGCTGGTGTGAGAATTGTGAGTTGACCGCAGCTGATGCAGCAAAGTGGGATGGGCCCTCCAGTCCATGGATAGGCAGAAGCAGACACCACCTCTAAATTCTGGCCCTTCACCCTATTCCATACCTTCCCAGGAACCACAGAAACTGCTGGGACCAGCAGGGATGACATGAGGCTCTGGAAGATAAGCTGTGGGGTTCTTGGGTAGAAGGTGAGGGGTCAGGTAGGGCCATTTCACTCAGGCCTCTGGGCAAGGCCTTCCTCCCCCAGTAAGGAGGAATGGCTACTCCAGACTCAGGGCAGAGGGGTGAGTTCCTTGAGTCCAAGCCAAAGCTCTGCATGGGGAGGAAGATTGAGCTCTCCACGGGCAGGGCCTGTCTTCCTCACTTCTGTATCCTGGCACAGCACATAGCAGAGAAGGTACACTGCCCTGCCACAGTGAGAGGCAGCTCAGGACAGATCTTAGTAGCTGGTACAGGGAAAGCACCCAGGATCATCTGTCCTAGTCTGCTCCCTGCCCAAGTCCCTCATCCTGTAGCACGTACCCCAACACATCCTCCAACTACTGCCCTCCTCCCTCTGCCCTCACAGGAATCCCAGGCCCCATCTGCTCCAATTCCCTGCATCTCCCCTGAACATCTGCATTGCTCCTGAAATCTGGCTTCAGGCTCCATCCAGAGGGAACAGCTGGAGGGAAGAAGAGACTCCTGGGTCCAGTTAGACCTGAGCTGGGGCCAGGGAAGCCTCTGCCTGACCCTCCTCTCCCCCCTGCATCAGCCAGAATGAACAGGCCAAACAAGACCCTGGTCCCCATCTCCTACTTCCCCTACCCTTGGGTACTCCCTCACCTGTAGAGTGGTAACTGTTCCCTTCTCTCATGCACACATAACACAGCCACCCCAACAACTGCCCAAGGGTGACTCCATTCTCTTGAAGGAAAGGTAGAATCTGAATTTTATATCACTGAATTGTACTCTGAAAAATGGTTATGATGCTAAATTTTATGTTATGTGTACTTTACAACACAAAACAACAAACCCAAACCATAATCTGCTTATGTGTTTAGCTTTGAACTCTATATGCAAAGGTTCCCAGGGCTTCATAGCAAGAGCTGTGCTCCAGAACTACACGCCAGACCACAGGCTGCTCCCCGCCTCCCACTCTCCTTGGTGGCGGTAGTGGGATCCTTTGATCGAGGGAAGCAAAACTTCTGAGTCCCAGGTCAGAGACTCAGCCTACGAGGACTAGGGTGGAAACGACCCTTGCCTATATTCTCTTTCCCCATCACCTCTTCCCTACTTCATCTCCTTACACTCTACAGACCAAGTTCTTTTGTTGTTTTGGGAGAGGGCCTCGGCCGGCGGGGTGCTCTCCGTGGTCCTGAACCACCAGATCTGGGGCAGAATTACTTCTCCCTAACCTTGAGGAATGGATCACTCACTCCTAGCCAACATCTCCAAGGCGTGCTGACCCAGGTGAGGAAGATGATAGTGGAAGAGAAGTCAGTAGAGGGATAACAGAGTGTGAGACACAAAGGAATAGAGAGACTATTCATAAGACTGCCAAGAGGAAGAAAAAGTGATTTTTGTGTTTGTTCCTTCTAAGAAAAGTAATCCTCCCTCTGGGTTCTTGGGTGTGGGTCAAGGCCTCCTTCTCTATCTTATGCAAATGAAACTCCAGTTTACCTCTAAACCAATTAGCAGTTCTTTCTCTCACCCTCAGTTTCTTGCCCATTCCTGACCTGGGGTCCCTGTATGTTGGGGACCACTTCCAGCCCTGGCCCTAAAGGCTCAGCTGTTGCCACCTGATTCCTGAAAGCTGAGGGAGGAGACCCCTCTCCAGATTTGTCCCATCCAGTGCTTCTCCAAGAGTGGATGGGGAGAGGGGGTGCAGAAGGCCTGTTCAGTCGCCCTGAGAGCAGTGTCCCTCCACCCCAGCCCCTCCTGGGTGGATGGATGCCTGCAGCTGGGGGCAGGGAGGGAGGGCACTGACCCAGCCTGGGATCTCCTGGGACCAACCCTAGAAGGAGCTGGGGAAACAGAAAAGAGAGGAAAGCCATTTCCCACTCGGTTATGGCTATTATTATTTATTTATTCATGTATTTTTTTATTAAGGAGGAGATGTCGGCCTAATGAACAAGGAGCCCAGCGGCAGAGCTGGGGGTAATGGGGCTCTGTCCACACACACAGGGCCCCTCTCCAGCCACTGGGGACCTTCTCCTCAGCTCAAAGTCTTCTGCAGCCTGTCCTTCCTCTGGGCCAGCTCCCCTCTCTCTTCACACTGCATCTATGCCCAAGCCATAGGGCCTCTAGCACAGAGCCTTGCCCCCCACCCCTGGGAGGGGACGGTTCTCTCTTCCCCTATCGGGTTCTGTGGACACAAAGCCAGAACTGGAACCTCAAAGGCACCTCTCCTTATCCACGGAGAGCTCCCTTCCCACACCCTGCCTGGGGAGCCCCACACCCAACTATCCCCCTCCAGCTCCTCCTCCAACTATAGCTCCCAGCGTTGGCCAGGTAGGGGACTAGCTCAGCCCTTATCCCTTAGTCAGGGGCCACCTCAGCTATCATCAAGAACAAGATTTAGCTTCGGCTCTCAGTCAACAGCAGGCTTCAGACCTAGGTACACCCCAAGTCTTAAACCCAACTCCTAAATCCTTGGGCCCTGGAAGTGGAGACAACAGCTTAGTCCCAACATTAAGACTCTCCCTGGGAAGCTAGTCTCCGACCCAGATCAATACCCAGCTCCTAAGGTAGGGTCAGCCCTAATCCTAGTCTGTATCTGTGGAACAGCCTCAGACTCAACTTCCAGCCCTGAGCCCAGTGCCAGGGTTTAGGGCAATGAGGAAGGTGAAACTTTTAAATAAACTATGGCCAGTGAGGGTAAGGTGGTAGGGGGATGGGTAGGGGGTGCAACTGGTTGTTCCCTTTGGCCGAGACACTGCAGCTTTACTCCAGTGGCAGAGGGTTGTTCCCTGCTTGTGGTAAGGACTCAATTGAAGGCACACCTCAGGGGTTCATGGAGAGAAGTGGGGGGCTTGGAGGGTCCTCTATTTATGTGAACTCAAGGCCACAAACTCCATCATGTTTCTCTCCACATCCAACAAAAGCTGGACCAAGGGAAGCAATTTGTTCCACAAACATCAACAGAACTCTGCTCTGTGCCAGGAGTTGAGATAGGGAGAGCATCCCCAATAAGCCAGGTCTGTCTAAATGGAGTGGGTGAAGGTGGAACATCTTAGCAGCACCTAGCTATTGAGCATGTATCTATGCCAAGCCCTGTGCTGAACTGCATTATCTTACTGCATCATTACAGCCCTACAAGGTACACACTGTTATTGTTCCCATTTTATTTATTAAATAACACTTTATTATTACAGAAGCAATACTTGAGCATTGTGCAAAATTTTAAGAAGACAGAAAGCAAAAATATAGAAAGAAAATGTCACATTCCTACCATTATTAACACCTTGATGTATATCCCTCCAGTTCTTAAGAATCTTTTTACGAAATGTGATCACGTTATACATAGGGCTTCATGATGTCCTTCTTGTCAGTTAACAATCTTGACCTTTCCATTTCAGTAAATTTTCATCCCTTTTAATGCCCAGATCTTAATACACATCTCCTCAACTGACCCCCAAAACGTCCTCTACAGTTGGCTTGTCAGAACCCAATACAGAGTTACACATGGCATCTGACATCATATGCATTAAGTTGCTTAAGATAGTGCATTCCAACCCTGGCATGTGTTGCTCAGTAGTTAGAGCATTGGCCCACACACCAAAGGGTCACAAGTTTGGTCCCCAGTCAAGCGCAATCAAGGGAACATATCTGAGTTGCAGGTTCAATCTCAGCCCCAGTAGGGGTGTGTGCGGGAGGCAACCAACTCATGATGTTTCTCTCTGTCTCCCTCTCCCTCCATCCCTTCCACTCTCTCTACCAAAAAAAAAAAAAAAAAAAAAAAAAAATCATTGGAAAAATATCCTTGGGTGAGGATTAACTAAGTAAGTAAATAAATAAAGATGGTGTGTCCCCCCCCCCTTTTTTTTTTGGCCACTGACCCATGAAACATCTAGTTTTTCTACCGAATATCCCTCCTTCCAGATACCTGGTGACTTCCTTGTGCTAGTTTACTTCTTCTAAGCTAGAAGTAAGATCTAAAGGCTTGAATGATTCAAGTTAAATGTCTTTTTCCCAGAACACATGTGTGCCGATGGCATACACCTCACTTTGCTTTACATCAGAAGACACAGAATAACTAATTCATCCACCGTGAGAAATGCTCGGCCAATGACAGTCCTGATTTTCTCCCCACCTTATTCCTAGAAAACAATGTTTGTGGGTTACTCTAGCACTGAACAAATGTCGATTTCCCCACCAACTATCCCCTTAATGGTGTGTAATGCTCATCCATAATCCTTGCCTGATTATTGATTTTTAAAGATAAGAAAACTTGAGTCTGGAGTTGAGGAAGAGAATCACTCAAGCTCACACAATCAGCAAATTAGGACTCTGACTAGGAATCAAGTTTTCTTCCTCTTTACCACCGTGCTGAGGGAGGTGCACATTTGGTGCCTGGTACACATTTAAATGCATGAAAATCTGTGGGGACAGGTTTTCCCTTCTTATAGACTAGGCTGACTGGAGGAGGAAAAGGGTCTGGGGAAGCCCAGTCTGCCTCCTGGGTCTGAGTGCTGATGCCACAAATCATGGCTCAGCACCTGTTATGTGGCAGCCCATACTAAGTGTTTTACTGCGTTAGCTTCTCTGATCCTCCCAACAAACCTACAAGGTATGTATCATTATTACCCTGCATTTTACAGATGAAGAAAATGAGGCTCCGAGAGGTAAAGTACTTGCCTAAGGCTGCGCAGCTAATGACCAACAGAGCGAAGATTAGTTCTTTTGACTCTGAATTCCAGGCTCTTTACCACCACCCCCACCTAGCCTCTCAAGCTGGTCTCCCTCCCAGCCCTGAGAGCACAGAGTAAAACTAGCAAGAGGCTTTGGGGGCCTGGGTGGGCTGGTTCCAACACTGGGTCTGTCAGCATCAACGGGGACATCAGAGGGTTCCCTAGTCTCCTCTGCTGGCCTCTACCCTCCAAGTAGCCTTCTACAGTCTGAGAAATTGCCAGAATCTGACCTGGTTCCTCTGGCCTCGGCACCTAGTTAATCCCTCCAAGCTCCATCCTTCCTACCCACCATCTACCTTAGGGCTTAATGCCCCCATTAGAGCCCTTCACACTTGCACAATCACCCACAGTATATAAGGTACTTCCCTTTTCTCACATTCATGTAGTTGGAGCCCCACAACCATTCTTTGGAGGAGGCGGGTATTGTGGGCTCCATTTTACAGATGCAGACACTGGGCTTGGTGAGGAGAGCTCTGGGCCCAGAGCTGCCTCACTCTTCCCCTCATCAGCGTTTCCACAAGGGCCCTAGGGCCCTGGGCCAGGTCAGGAACAACCCAGCACATGATACTTTGCTGCTGTTTGGAATGTGAGGCTCATCCTGGGTGGGGCCTGTGGCCTGAGCCTGCCTGGGCCTGGAGCAGGTCAGCCTTGCATCCTGCAGCCCTGTCTCTGAAATGTCACCAGCACTGAGGGCATCCTGGGAAATGTCAACACATGCTGATCTGGGTCCCCTGGCAGAGGGTGCAGCCAGCCTTTCTCTGCAGAGCCTCTCTCCACCATCTCCCTGTTCCCAACACAGAAGGGATAGAAGCCAGAGAGCCTTAGAGCCAGCCAAGCCCAGCAGTGTTTTGATGGGGGAACTGGGACCCAGACTCACAGAGTAAGCTGCTGATTTTTCTCAGGAAACACTGAGGATTAGTGATGGCTCTCCCCATTCCTCACTCCTATCTTCCTTGGAGCCCTGGAGCCTGCAGCCCCCTTGAATCAAGACACGGATTTCCAGCGGCCAAGGAGCAGGGGGAGGGCTGAGCAAAGGCCAGGGCTGTGGGCCGGGCAGGAGAGGCTACAGGAAGAACAGCTTGAGCTGGCGCCAGGTGGCCTCTGCCCTCCCTGCCCCTTCACTGGGCTACACCTGGGCCAGGCTCTTCCTGCCGCCTCCACACAGAGAAAATAAAGGTCCCGTTGAGTGGCAGAACGTGGGCTGAGGCAGCAAGCAACACAGTAGCTTCTGTGAGCTCTGGGAACCTGCCACCCGCTCCAGGTCCTATGTGGCTGGCCCGCCTGCCTCTCACCTTCTCTCTGTGGGAGCCCCTTGCTCCATCTTTCCTACACCCTAACCAGGGAAGGTTGCGTCTTACGTCCATTCGTTTTCACCTGTACCGAATGCAAAGGATCCCGCCTCCCGTCCCCGGGGCCCTGGGTGTCTGGACCCCCTGTTTTCAGCTGCAGAGTCTGCATCCTTCCTCCCTCAGCCCTCTCACAGTTAGAATACAGCAAGCGCTGAGTCCTCTCTGTGCTGTGTCTGTCTGTTTGCACTGAGAACAGGAGCCGAGTGAGGGGAGGGCCTGGCTGCATGCTTATCCTCCATGCTGGCTATATCGCAGGTGCACAGTGAACGGTCATCGAGGAAATAAACATTGAGCTCAGTCCTGGACTGTACTTAATAGTCTGCCTTGAAACACTTCCTACTTGGCTTCCCCACAGACTGTGAGCTGCCTGAGGGCAGGGAGCTTGTCTTTCTGAGTAACTTCTACATTCTCAGTGATTAACCTGGTACCCGGCCCACACTAAGCCCCTAATAAATCTTCATGGAAGGGAATATGTGGATGGATGGATGGATGGATGGATGGATGGATGGATGGATACATAATGAATGAATGATCTAGGCAGGCTATTTTTAGCCTCTTATTAAAATGGGGGAAGGATACAGAGAGGATGGGAACCTGGAAAAGGCATCCCGGATGTTAAGTGGTGGAGTCAGGATTTAATGCAGGGAACGCTGGCCCAGGAGGCTTGGGCTACTGACTAGGGAGTGGATGATAGGGGTGGGGTGGGAGGCTGGATGGGGAAGTCTCTGGCTCAGGTCCAGGCAGATGGACCCTCTGCCCAAGATGAAGGACTTTCCTGGAATCATCCCGCCTCCAGGTAGAAAAGCAGGAAAGCCTAATTGGTTTTTTCTGCTCTTGGAGCTGGGTCCATAAATCATGGCTCCCTTTAAGACACGGGTGCCCGCTCTCTGGAGACCCAGGTGTGACTTGATACACATTCCCAGTGACATGGGAGGCATGCAGCTTTCACATGCAGGTGCCGTCCTTGCCCAGAAGAGAAGGCGCCACTCAATAGGGCCTGCCAGTCAGCTGCTGTGTTCAAGGTGTGTAGTCCCATGGGGTGCGGGGTGGGGGTAGGGAAGGATTAGGGAAGGGGCTCGGGAAAGACAGTGAGCCCTGCTGGGGGAAGTGGGGAGGAGAGGAAAGTGGGGAGTACAGGAGAGTGGCTAAGACCCATAACCTTCCTTTTGTGAATTCAATCCCATCTGCCATTTATCAAGTGCCTCCCTTGTGCCAGATGCTGTGCTGGGCACTGGGGACCCCGAGATGGCTCAGAAGCAGGAGAGAGAGAGGGAGAGGCAGCTACGAGACAATAATCACAACATGGGTGATAAGTGCTTGAGAGGGATATACAAAGTGCTCTGGGAGCTCAGAGCACCAGGCCATTAATTCTTTCCCTGGTGGAAAAGGATTTTGGAAGACTTCACTGAGGAGGAGGTGTTTCAGCTGGGTTTGGTCAGCTTGGAGGCTGGAGGAGGGAGGGAAGGGCATTTCAGGCAGAGGTGAGCATGTGCAAAGGCAGGGGTATGAAAGCGAAACCAGAAAACCACCGCAGGGCTGGAGCAGAGGAGAGGCAGGAGGAGAACTGGACAGGGAGCCTCGGCCAGAATTTTCAGGGCCATGAATGGTCCTACTAGAGACTTTGGACCTGATCCAGTCGTGGGCAAAGGGGAGCCATTGAAGAATTTTAAGCAGGGGTGTGACAGGACCAGATTTGTATTTTCGAAAGCCTTCTCTGGGGGAGATAGAATGGGCCAGGACTATGGCCAAGGGGCAGAGAGAAGGGAATGGATTCTGGGGACATTTTTGGAGGGAAAATGGACTGAACCTTTTCCTTCCAAAGTCATTATTTTGGACCTTCTTGCCTTTCTACCCAGATTCTGAGATCCCCTGAGGATGGGGGCTGCTCCCTCCTTTCTCTGTGTCTGGTGCAGGCTTCTGCATTCACCGAACTGAATTACAGGGTCTGATTGACTGACAAGAACAGAGCAGCAGAATTGGATCCCCGTGGTGGGGAGTCCTGCTCTGAGGATGAGCTGGTAACTTCTCTTCAACTCAGTCCACAGGCCCCAGAGCCAGGTGAGGCTTAGCCCAGGCCTCTGGGGACGACCCATGATGTCCTCCCCTCTCTCTTTTCCTCTCTCTTTTCCTCTCTCTCTCTCTCCTTCCCTCCTCCTCCTCCCCAGAGCCCAAGCTTTCTTGCTGGGAGGCTCTCAGAGCCAGCAGAGCTGTGGATGAAATGGTTCGGTGGCTCCAGCCCAGCTGCTGCCATGGCAACTAGGCTGCCTGCCAGACCCACAGTCAGAAGCAGATCAAGCTTTCAGCTCCAGAACTACGACTCCCAGCATGCAAAGCACTTAGGGCTCTGAGAGACTCATCTAAGGGTGTCCAGCCAGAGCCTTCTAACTTGGAAGAGGACATATATGCCCCACCCCCTGCCGGGGAACACAGTTCAGAATGTGGGACTCTGGGGGCCCAGAGGGCAGAGATTCTTCTGGGGGAGGCCTGGGGACCCTTCCTCATGGTGGCCCACTAGACATCCCAGCAGGAGGCCAACAGCTACAGGAAGGTGCAAAGGCTGGGATGATCACTAGTCCCCCTCCACCCCGTGGTGCTGCTGGAAAACTTTCTCTCAAAAACTGTCCAATATCTCGACCTCCACCAGCCTTCATGGTCTGAGCCTGGATGGCTGCAACGCCCCACTTATTGGCCTCCTCGCCTCCACTTGAGCCTCTCTCTTCCTTCTTCATGCTAAAGCCTGGGTGACCTTCTCAGAATACAGTTCTGATTATATCACCACTGCCTCCGGCCTCCTCCCCCACCTTCCACCCCCACCCCCAGCTATTTAAATTCCTCAGTGTATAAGCCCTTTGGTCTTAGATAAAGTAAGTAACTCCTTACCTCACCTAATAAGGCCCTGCATGGTCTGGCTCCTGATTGCTTTCCAGCCTCCCATTTATCACCCATGGCCAGAACTTACAAACTTTTAGTTTCTTGTCGAAGCCATGCTTCCTTTCTGCCACAGGACCTTTGCACATGCTGTTCTCTCTCTCTCCAGAACACTCTTTTCTTCACTATTACTCTAAACAACCCCCTCTATCTCAGAGAAATATCATTCTCTCAGGAAACTTCCTTCCCTGACCTCCTTGACTTGACCAAGTCCCCTTTTATGTGCTCTTGTTGACACCATGAGTCCATCAGAGTTACAAATTTCCAGTACTGAGCATGATTATTTGATTGCAGCCTCAATGACCTCCCTGCTTCCCTCCTCTAGCCCTGCTCTTGGGTCCAGCTGCTGAGCAAGCCCATGGCTCAGTTACTGCTGGCTAGTGGGAAGGAAGGGAAAAAGAGGTGGGAAGGGCAGGGAAAAAGAGGTGGGAAGGGCAGGGAAAAAGAGTGAGTGCCGTTTTGCCTGCTGCTGAATCCTCAGGGTCTAGCACCGTGCCTGACACACAGCAGATGCTCAGGAGCCATTTACTGAAACAAATGACTCTGTCTAAGCTTCAGTCTTCCCGGCTGAGTGCCCACCTTGTGCCAGTTACTGCGGGTGGTGGTGCCAGGGATATGGCAGTGGACAAGACACACAGGTGTGGTCCCTCCTGCCGTGGAGCTCACAGCCAAGTGGGGAGATGGACACTGAATATGTAATGACAAGAGCGCGGAGTACTGCAAACAGTGAGCCCAGAGCCAGAGTATCTGGAAGGAACCACTGAGGAAGAGAGGTAGGAGTTATCAGACAAAAGGGATGGAAGAGTGTAAAAGAGCATGGCAGGCAGAGGGAACAGCATGAGCAAGGATGCTGCTGAGGCAAAAGAGAGCTTGACGTGTTGGAAGCATAAAGTGAGGAGAGTTGCTGGAGCATAAAGAGGAAGGAATGTGGTGTTAGTTCCATCTACATGCTTTGATTTGACTAGGCAGAAGTGGCATGGGTGAGCTGGCCTTTTAAACTAGTTGGCCCTTATCTTCCATACTTCCTCCTGATCTCAGGCCTGGTGGATGCCCTGCATGAATACACCAGGGTATGCCATTGCTCAGGGACACTGTCCTTCACTGCTGAGCACCCACTGCTGTATTTCAGGTATCCTGTGCAGCTCTGCCTGACTAGTATGATGGGGATGTGACATTTGGTGTGTGTGTGTGTGTGTGTGTGTGTGTGTGTGTGTGTGCATGGTGGGGGCATATGCTGGGATAGCAGTCAATCAATCCTGGAGCACACATTGCTGACAAGCCTGTGAGAGGTCCCCTGAAGAGGCAGGGAGCTGGCCTGGGGCTTGGGGGTGGGTGCACAGCTTGCCTGGGAAATGAGGCATGACTTACCAGCTGCAGAGACTGCAATGGGTGGGGGAGCAGAGGCCCCTGGGCACACGGCAGGGAGGGCTCCTTCTCCTCACATCTGTTGCTGTCCTCCTCTTCCTCTGGGGTCCTGGGTTGGGTGGGGGAACTACCTTTCTTTGAATATGGGGGCTCTCCCATTGTATGTAGACTGAGGTGGCACCTAGTTGGAAATAATGGATTTTAGCTTCCTCATTCCATTGCAAGTATTCCAACTACTACCCTTCCAACACACACACACACACACACACACACACAGCAGCCTAGATCCCTGGTTCTCCTGAGATCTACCTGGAGCAGAAACCCCCACCTCACCCATTTCTCAGAACAATGTTCCTCAAAGTGTGAACTTCAGACCCGCTGCCTCGGAATCACACAGAATGCTTGTGAAAATGCAGGCTGTCAGGGGACTCCAATGTAGTGGTTCATGGAACACATTTTAAAAAGCTTTGTCCTGGAGGCCACCTACTTCTGCCCACAAACCACTGAAGCATTCCCTTCCCTAGAAAGGTCTCCCCAAATCCAGCCAGTCATGTTGTCACTGGCCAGCCAACCCTGGACCCTGCACCCTCCCCACACCACCAGACCTCTGCAAAAGGGCAAGCCATTCCTGCCCCTTCAGACCTGCCACGCCATGTGGTCAATAAGCATTTACCAAGGACCTACTAGGTGCTAGGTGCTGAAGTTCTGGGAAGAACATGGCAGCCATAACCCCTGCCCTCATGGATCTTCTAATTTATGGGTGAGGACAAATTATAGAAGCAAATAAATAAATAAATAAACAAGACAATAATAGTGAGTGCTATGAAGACAATAAAAAAAGAGTTGTCTGGTAAAATACCCAAAAGGGCCTGCTTGATTCAGGGTTCAGGAAAGGAGGCTTTCTTGGTGCTTGTGGAAAACAAGGTTCTGGAAATGAAAGAAAAAGCCCTTCCTCTCTCTTTGCTACTGCTTTTGTCTCTCTTCCTTCTTTCTCCTCTTTGCCTTGGCTTGGCTCTCTGTTTCTCTTTATCTCGTTTCTTCTCTCCTCCTCTGCTCCCCCCTCTTTCTCCCCCTGCCTCCCTCTTCTCCCCACCCCAGCCCCCTCTCTTCTGCTCCCTCCAGAGAAATGGAAGAAACCAGATCCCTTTGGCTCTTGGGCTAGCCAGCAGTAATTGAGCCGTGGGCTTGCTCAGCAGCTGGACCTGAGCGCAGTGCTAGAGGAGGGAAGCATGGAGGTCAGAGGGGAGCTGGAGAGATGGAAGCAGGGAGGGGTCTGGGGAAGGAGGGGGCACTCAAGGGGCTAGAGGTGGTTGCTGAGCCAGGTAATCTAATCAGGGGGTGAGTCATAAAGATCACTCACTCCCATGCACAAGACGGGCCTAGGAAATCACATTAATTTGAAGAGGGTGTAAAATCCACAGAGAATTCCCCCCTCTCTCCACCATACACATGAAGATAAACTGTCTTCAGCTTCCAATATGATCTTACAACAGCTTGTCAGTGACAAAACAGCCTCAAATCCTCCCATTTATCAAATGGCCAATCCTGTTAGCAGCTTAAAAGAGACATAATTACCTGCGGCCTTTTGTGTGATTCTTTATACTAACGCCGCTTCCTTCTTCCTGGCAGCGTTCCAGAACGTGAGCTCAGAATTTGTTCCTGGTGACTGGGGAGATCATCAGAGATGTTAAAGTTGTGTGTGTGTGTGTGTGCGCGCGTGCACGCGCGGGGGGCGGGGGTGCTGTGGGTGCTGGTTGGGGTAAGAAGTTCGGCACTGTGGACCAGTCTCAGGCCAAGATGTGGGTTAGCACCATGGACAGGGACAAGGCTGGGAGCCTGGGAGTGGCGGCTTGGACAGTGGGGAAAGGAGGAAGCCCAACTAGCGTAGGCAGATGCCTGGCAGGCATCTCAAGGGCTAGGTTCCAGCTGCCTTTACCCTTTACCGAGAAAGCGGTGGAGCCCTGGCCCATGGCGCATCAGCACTGACAGTGGGGGGCAGGGCATAGAACACAGCCTGGCCTGTAGACATGTAATTTGGGTAGAATGACCCACCTCAGGCAGAGCCAGGAGTCCCTTCTGTTGACTCCATAATGGCTGACACATTTTAGGTTTTCCTGTCTTCAGACTCTGCCATGCTGCTACGAGGGAGAACAATAATGTTCCCAGCTAACATTTACTGAGTGCTTGCAGGGGCCAGGCCTTGTGCTAAGCACTTTATACACATGGTCTTAATTAATATAAACCTCATGCAATCCTATTATATTATACCACTTTATAGATGAGGAATCAGAAGGTGAGGCTAAGTCACATGTCACTCTTAGCTGGTTCAGACTCATGGTCTGTGAGCTGGGCTGCCTCCAGGGCAGGCTCTGGCCGTGATGACAGATCAGGCTGTGGCTCTGGGTTGGTCTCTCTCCCTCTCTGCACTTCTTGCTATTCCCCCGGGAGCCTAATCAAGGCAGGTCTCTGCTCACACTGCTTTGGGGAGAGGGATAAGAGAACCACATGACGTGACCTTTCCCTCTATGAGAAATAGGCCATTCTGGAAACTGGCTTTTCTCTGGCCAGGGCTGCTCTACAAACTCATATCTGTATTCCTCCAGTCCCGCCCTCTCTCTGCTGACCAGGTCCCTCACCTCCGCCCATTCCAAGAGGCTACTTCACCCCTCTCCTCCCACTTCCCACTGCCAAGGCCCTACTTGCTACTGGCCTTCCCCACATGCCTTCCCTTATTCCAGAAGGCCCAAAGAAATCCTCTGATGGGCGGAAACCATCAGAGTCCATTTGGAAACCGTATAAAGAGGCAGACAGTGAGACAAACAGCAAGAGACAGACGAAAGACAGACTTAAAATGAATTTTGAAGCACTGCTGAGTTAATGATTGTGGTCAAATTCTGTTGAAAGAAAAGGCTGGGATTAGTTATCCAGGGGCATCTCATAGAATTTCTGGAGCTCAGCTTTAACTCAGCTGGCTTCCTCTGCCCACCAACCCTCCATCCTCACCCTTCTTCTTCCCTGGGCTGCTGCCCAAATTAGTATTCTTTCCCCCCACCCCAACCAGCCTCAGGGCATTCATCACTTGGGTTAGTGATTTATCAAAGACTCCGACAGTCCCTCTTTGGCAAAAATCGATCAGTGAAGAATGGGACCAACCCAGGGCCCCCTGTTCTCCTGAGCCCCCACCATCAATCTGCCCCAAGGAACTCCATGGCTCTTACATCAGCACGGCCCCACTGCCCCACTGCCCCCCACCCCACCCCACCCCAGCTTTGGGTGGGTCTCTGGATTCCTTCCTGTTCTTAGAGAGAAGAGTAAAGGAAGAAGAGGAGGAGGAGAAGGAGGAGGAGGAGGAGGAGGAGGAGGAGGAGGAGGAGGAGGAGGAGGAGAGAGAAGTGAGTTAGTGCCTTCTCTGAGATGTTTATTTTGTTGTTTTTAAGTGAGAAAGTCCCAGCTCTATTAAATGCAATCAATACTTGGCCCAAGAGAAGCTTCCCTTCTCTGAGACGTTTGAAATCTGGTCAAATCATTTTGCCCCAATGCAAAGTAATTTATCAATTTCAAAGCCTTTCTCATCAGTAGAGGCTGTAGAGTCCCCATTCCTGCCATCTTTTCTGCAGAACTCTCTCTCTCTCTCTCTCTCTCTCTCTCTCTCTCTCTCACACACACACACACACACACACACACACTTTTGCACACACAGCTGTGCACAAACTCCTCCATTCTCTCTGCAAACTCCCCTTCCTCCCTCCCACCTCCCAAGAACTGCAGGTTGCCTTCCCCTCCAGGCCTGGTGCCATTCTCAGTGTCTCCAGCCCATCCTATGTGCTCCTGGCCCAGAGAGGCTGCAGGCCCCTGCAGGTCTGTAGCGCTCAGCCCTGGGGAAGTGGAGATGGGCACCGGCCCAGCCACAGTGCACAGGGCTGGAAAGGGGCCTGAGACCACTAAAACCATCCCCTAGGACCTTGGCCCAAGTCTCCAAGGGGCAAGCAGGATCAGCTGGCTGGAGAGGGGTTTGCTGGCTGAATCTGGGGATGATGTTACAACACTCTCCTGCCTCTGAAGCTGCTATTTTTGCCCTCGAGGACAGCCTGGGCCTAAAGGGAGATTGCAACAGCAGTGAAATTACCTTGCAACTCACCCTCCTGCTCCCAGGAAGAGCAGCTAGAGCCTTTGCTGCTCCATTAGATTGGATTTTCAGCAGGTCTTTTGTGGCCGCCAGCTGCAGTGGCCAGATAGGCCACTGACCTTTGCAGGGGGACCACTCACTGAATAGCTGATTCAAATGCTCTCCTTACAATGGACTTTGCACATTCCTCTCTCAGAGAATGACTGAGAAAAGTGACTCAGGGAGCCAGAGGCCTCCGCACAAGGGAACTCAGGAACATAGATAGCATAAAGCTTTCTGAGACCTCCATCCACAGAACAGTCAATTTGGGGCCTTACCTTGACCTTCAAGGCCCCTCCATCAGGCCTAACCTATAAACCTCCAATAGACCTATGAAAGCATGCCTAGTGTTCCTTAAATATGTGCTCAGCCAATGAATGGGTGGAGCTCTGTGTTGTCCTGCCCCTGCTTTGTGTCTTCTCTCCCCAAATCTACCACAGCTCCTCCAGAGCTAGGACCAAGAACTTGCCACATCTTTAGAGCCCTCATAGTCCCTCACCCAGGGCTCTTCACAGTGTAATACTGAACTAGAGTGAGCACAGTACCCTATGGTGTGCAAGGCATTTTATTATTTACTTTCTATTCTGCAATAATGCTTGGGGCAGGTGTTATACTATTTTTATAATGGGAAATCCCAAGATTCAGAGAGGTGAAGGCACTTGTCCCCAACCACATAGAAACTAAGGCATAAACCTGAGATGCCAATCCAAGTCCTCTGAATTCAAATCCTAAAATCTTTCCACACCATTCATTCATTCATCATATAAATATTGAGCATCCTTCTTATACTAAATGACATGGTGATCTAAAACTAGGTGACATTATTCTCTTTCTAAAGAGTAGGAAATAGAGACTTCATGGTAAAATGATTTGCCCAAGGTAACACAGTGAATAAGAGATAGAAGTAGATTCAAACCCAGGTCTTCTGATCTCAAACCTGGGGGCTTTGCCATTGTCTATACCACACATGGTTTTTGTAGTGACATTCATGAAGGGCTTGCTATATGCTGAGCACTATCACATGTAATCTTCACAACATCCGACAAGGGTTCTATGACCACTCCCTTCTTACAGATGAAGAAACTGAAACTTTAAAAGTTCTGTGTCTAGTGGCCAAGCTCAGATTTGAACTGTGTCTATGACTCCAGAATCTGAGCTCTCGGTTCTGCTGGCTTTCTGATGATAATAAAAAACACTCATTACACATTCAAATAATCAATGCGTATTGGTTGAATGACTGGTCACTGTGGATATAAGGTTCATAGCACCGCTGGGAAGAGCAGTTGTACATTCTGGGTTCCAAGCCAGCATCTGGCCCTTGGTTCACACTGTGCCTCACAAAGCCCTCTGTACTTTGTAATAACTGCCCGCATTTCCTGAGTGCTCACTTCACGCCAAGTGCTGTGCAGGGCCCAATATGCACTGTCTCTTTGTATCTTCACATAACCTTATGCCACAGGTATTATTTTCCCCGTTTGAGGGATGTGGAAACCAAAGCTCAGAGAGATTCAGTCACTAGTCTCTGGCCACACAGCATATCAAAGGGATATCACTGTGAAGATGTTATCTCTCTTCTCAGTCCTGGAAACCATCGGGGGGCAGCTGCTCTAGTCCTAGCTCCGCACTAGAATCACATGTGGGGATTATGGACATTATTTCCCTGGACATTTGGAAAGAGCATGGAATATGGCACCAAGGGCCACACGGCAGCTGGAGGTGGTCCCCAGTGCTAAGCAGAGATGCACATAGATCCTGGGTTAAAACCCTGCTGGGAGATAGATGGGAACCAGGAAGAAGTTGTTGGGAGAACAGCTGCCTTGTGGGGGCAGTGTCCATTACTGGCTTGGATCCCCCATTCCCACCCCTCTAGAGTTGAGAACTGCTCAAGCCTCCTTCAGGAGGGGGCCCCCCCTAAAGAATGACTTCAGCATCAAGGGGCTCCAGACGTGTCCCTATTGCTTCTCATTGATGGATGAGTGTGCCTCCGCAAATTGGATAAATAACTAATGTGCTACTCCCAAATCCTGCTGCCTGAGAGTGCAGGGGGCTCTTCTGGGTTAACCCAAGAACTGGGAGGAATCAATCCCCTGAATAACAACCCAAAGCTTCCAGCCTGGTGGGGGTGGAATTACATTTCCTACAGGGTATTCTCCGTGTCACCTCTCATCACCATAATATTTACATCAAATGCAAAAGGCCTCCTTGGAATAGAACCCTGAGGTTGTAAATGCCAAATCCAAGAATGTCAGTGAATGCAAAAGATCAGGTTCTTGGAGCAGCAGTCTCTCCCTCCCCACCACAGCGTCTGCCGTGTCTGCCACACCCCCGGTTCAGGCGGGGTGGGCTCTCAGCAGCCCTGAACCTCTCCCAAGATGGGGAAAGGCTGGGGGCAGGCAGCGCGCCCATGGACACCCATCTCTGGTCCAAAGATGCCAGGAAGCCTGTCCCTTTCACCTGGCTTCACACGAAGTCCAAGGAAACCTGTCCACACATATTCCCTGTGTGGAAAGGGAGGCCAGGCCACCTCACAGACAGTCGGACAGGTAGGTTCTCTTCTATTAACCCCAAAGCCTCAATGATCAGGCCTCAATTTGGTCTGAAACCCAGCAGCCAAGTTCTCTGCCCAGCGTGTCTCCCATGCCTCTAGCTGCCTCCTTGAGGTTCAGGGAAGCTTTTCTGAGGTCATTTATCCATTGAGCATTTATTGAGCACTTACTTAGTGCCAGGCCCTGTAAAACCCGAAGAAATTATATTCTAGAGGACAAAACACAATAAACAAGTTAACAAATACACAACTTCAGACGCTGTTAAATGCTGAGAAGGAAAGAAATTGGGATGAGGGATAGAGGCGGGCAGAGGAGGGTCATTGCGGCCTGGGCAGTCAGGGAAGGCCTCTCCAGGGAGGTGGCATTTCACCTGAAGAATGAAGAGGAGCCTCCCCATGAAGATTTTGGGGGAAAGCATTCCAAATAGGAGGAACAGCAAATGCAAGAGCCTGTGAAGAGAATGAGGTGTCTGCTAGAGGAGCAGAAAGGGGGACAGAGTGAGTGATGAGGAGTGGAGATGAGATTAGAGGTGCGGGTCTTGGCAGCCCTGGAAAGGAGAAAGATTTCAAGATGAAGACACTGGGAAGCCATGGGAGTGATTGAAGCAGGGGATGGCACTCTTGGATTTGCATTTTTAAATTTTTCTCAGATAATAAAAGTCTTGGTCTAGGTCTGACTTTACAACTTACTCACTGTGTGATCTTGGGCCAAGTTCCTTCCTGAATTAATAAGCCTTAGTTTCCTTAAGAACTTCTTGGGGAGTCAGAAGGATGACATGAGTTAACATGCATAGTGTGTCTAGTTCAGGGCTTGGTGTCAGCAGGTGCACAATTAATGACCCACATTGTGTCTCTCCCACTCTGTCTTTCCACTGAGCCCCAGTCTAGCCCACCTTTCCCCAGCTGTCACACACCAAGTGCACCCAGGGCCTAGCTGGGGTCCTAGAACAAGGGGACAGGCCTTGTCCACTGGCATCAGGACTAGCTGAGGTGGGCCCAATGTTCCCTTCCACCAGTGCCCCAGCATTTGTGGGCACCACCTCTTGGGATACAAGAGATCAGACTATAGAGGGGACTCTCCAGGGGCTGTATGCTGCTCCTGGAGTGACCAGGATGCCTGAGCACATTTGCAATCAGACACTTCGCATTTCCACGCATTTGCATGTCCTTTGCTGCACCAATAGGGCAGGCAGTGTCCAGGGGAAAGGTTATCATTGCCACCCAAGGCTGTGCTACTCTATGCTCATCTGCATTCCTCCCCAAGTCCTTTGTACCTGATCTTTGACCCCAGAAATTGTCTGGGGAGGATTAGAGAAAAGGGTGGAAGCAATTGGAGGGAGAAAATGATAAAGGCTTTTGTCAGACCATTTGGAAACTAAGCCAGGGCTGAGAACAGACAGGATGACCCTCACTTCTTCCTGGGGCAGAGCTTACACTGCAGCAAGCTTCAGAGTGGGGAGAGGGCGGCAGATCTGAGAGAGAATCCCCCAGCACTGCCTGAGTAGCCACATGTCCACTTGACTGTCCTCAAGGGACAAGGCACTTCTCCTCCCTCCCTCCCTGCACTGGGCTCCACAGAAAGGAGGCGATGAGGTTAATTAATTACTTGTAGAAAGTCCTTTGGCAGGAAGAGAAGGAGCAAGAGAGCCATCCGTCTGAAATCCGGAAGATCCCAACACAGTGCCAGCAGTGAAGTCCTGCGGGCTCCAGCAGGGGGTGCAGAGGGCAGGGTGAGGGGCTCTGATGGCAGTAGGCAGGCACAGGAAGGGGGTGGGGAACCCACAGAAGGGAAAGTGTTCATTGGGCAAGGATGGCAAGGCCTATGGTGGCTCAGCCCAGTGCCTGAGGCAAGTGGGAGGAAAAACAACCCCAGCCACAGGCACTTCCTCCCCCTCCTCCCACTGGCTGAGTCTGAAGCCAGGAGCTCGCCCACCATGCCTCCACCCCACTCCCTGCCCCTAGTCCTTGGAGATCCTCCTCCCTCATTCTTTTGCGGTCGGAGGAGGGGGGGGGCGGGGGGGGAGTGCACTTAGTTAATCATGAGTGGACCTCCTATGTCCATCCAGCTTCTCAGAAGCTTCTGTAGTCCCAACGAGATCCCCAACTATAATCTGAACTTTTCAAGTAGGTCCGTTGTACTCTGCATCTCCACCAAACCCAGAGGATTAACATAAGGCAGGCTGGGGACAGCAGAGAAAGCCCACACAGCAGGAACCCAGCGGGTACTGACCAAGGTGCTGAAGAGCATCAGTGCCTTCTACAGAACCTTCACAATTCTCCCTGTGCACACTTCTCCTACCCCTACCTACATAGCCACGTGGCTGCACCTCCAAGGCTTAAATGTGAACCACATAGGGCTGATTAGTTAGGAAGCTGATCTCAAGGAGCTCCTCTAGGTTACAAGCCTCTTCCAGAAAGCAGCAGCCTCCACCCCTCCCCTCCTGTCCTTAACACTGGCTCCGTCTGTTCTACCAACCCCGTCAAGGACAGCCCCCTGCAATCTGACCAGGGCAGCAGCTGGCAGGGCCTGGGGCTGCACTTGACATCCTGATCCAACCATATTCTCAGAGAGGAAGCAGGTTAGGAGTTCCGCATGCTTGCACACACCTGCGCATACCACATACACACTCACACCCTCAATGTCAACCTAGACTAAAGAGATGGCCCTTAGATCTCCTGAATCACAGACCCTCTGGCCTTGATGAAAACCAGGCACCCTCTCCCCAGAAAAATGCACACAATCGTTTGCATGTTGGTCCAGGAAGTCCAGGGATAGGAAGGACCCTTCCCCTGATTCCTGCCCTCAGCAGCAGCCCTTGTTCTCTAAGAAGATGTGTTCCAGAAAAGTGGAGATTCAGCCAAGTCACAGGACTGAGTTTGGGGGACTCCCCGGAGCAGCGCCAATGGGGCTGGCTAAGGGGCAAGAGGTCTCTGAACCATCTCTAAGGCTACCTTCAGCTCTCAAACTTGAAGGCTCAGCAGTTCTGTCCCACACATGCCTCTTGCTAACCAATGCCATCCAGGTCCCATCCTCCCTGTCTTCTTAAACCAGAGCTCTGAGCTCCTGATAACTCATGGCACACTCTGACCAGGTTTTGGGTTTTGCCATCCACAGTGTGTACCTTCATGCAGATTCTGGGCTCTGCCTAGCTTCACACTTCCTGTGACTAACACAAACCCATTGCATTGGGTTCAATGCACACCTGCAGATCATCTACACACATGCACTGACAGCAAAGCACGCAGAGATTAAGACACACACACACACACACACACACCATGTGAGAACATGCAGAAACACACAAATCATAACAACAAGATGAAACATGTAAACTCCAAAAAGCTCATGAACACACAAACTATTCACATAAACACAACTACAGTCATGCAAACCATATATACACACACACTCTAACATGTAACTTCATTCCCACCTCCTAGGGAACATTCTGGCCCTACTGAACTTCCTATTTCTCTCTGCTGTGCTCTCTCACTCCTCCATGCCTTTGCATAGTCTGTTCCCTGTGATAGACTCATTCTTCCCTCCTTTTCCTCACCTGACAGATACCTAATTTGCCTACTAAGCCTCTGTTTTAAGGCTGTCCTATGGCTGCCATAACAAAGTATCACAAGCTGGGTGGCTTATAACAACAGAAATACATTCTCTTAATTGTTCTGCAGGCCAGATGCCCAAAATCAAGGTTTCAACAGGGTTGGTTCCTACTTGGGGCCTCAGAGAGAGAATCTGTTCCATAACTCTCACTTAGCTTTTGGTGGTTGCAATTCTTGCCATCCCTTGACTTGTAGACATCTCTGAAGTCACATGGTCTTCTTACCATGTCTGTGTCCAAATTTCCCTCTCTTATAAAGACACCAGCCCAGCCGGCATGGCTCAGTGGTTGAGCATCGACCTATGAACCAGGAGGTCTCAGTTCGATTCCTGGTCAGGGCACATACTTGAGGTTGTGGGCTTGATCCCCAGTGTGGAGCATGCAGGAGGCAAGCTGATCAATGATTTTCTCTCATCATTGATGTTTCTATCTGTCCCTCTCCCTTCCTCTCTGAAATCAATAAAAATAAAAAAATAACAATAAACAGACACCAGTCATTGGATTAGGGCCCACCCTAATCCCACATGACCTCATCGCAACTTGATAACATCAACAAAGACTCTATTTCCAAACAAGGTCACATTCGCAGGAAGTTAGGACTTGAACATATTTTTTTGGTGGAGAGACACAATTCAACCTTCAACAGCCTCGAAGTCATAGCCAAATTTTACCTTTCTCCATGAGTCCTTCCCTAGCCTGTCTCCCTAGACCAGCCAAAGTAAGTGCTCCCTCCATGTGCTGCTCCATCATGACACTTAGCTCACATTATGGTTATTGCTTCTTTAATGGTCTGTCTTCCCATCTCTGAGGGGCTAGAAGAGTCTATTTCTTTACTCATCATTGTAGGCCCAGCATTTGGCATAATAGCCAGTAATGGGGTCTCAATAAATGCTTGTTGAATAAATTAAGCCATTTATACACATGGTAAAATATGTGAATCATATTCACACACATGACCACAAACACTTTACATGTGTGTACAAACATGTAAATCAAACAGACAATGAAAAATGTACAGACATAGAAACACCAGGCCCTGAACTCAGTCCAGCAGGTTCCAATTAGTGAACCATTAATGACTGAGTTCCAAAAAAACTCAGCTCTTTTCTAAGTCCCCTGGGAGAGGGATAAAGGGGTCATCTATGGTCTCCTGTCCTCAAGGGACTGACAGGCTAATTGGAAAAACAAGACTAATATATGATGAAAGATACTACAGAATTTAGTTCTATTTTATGAGCTGAGGGTTCAGAGGAAGGAGCTCTTATTTTGAACTGAGTAGTCAAAAAAGGCTCCCTGGGGAAGGTGAAAGTTGAGTTTGGCCCTCCTATGTGGTCAGGATTTAGACAGAGGGAGAGGAGAGGGGAGGAGAGGAGAGGAGAGGAGGGGAGGGGAGGGGAGGGGAGGGGAGGGGAGGGGAGGGGAGGGGAGGGGAGGGGAGGGGAGGGGAGGGGAGGGGAGGGGAGGGGAGGGGAGAGGGCATGTGTAAAGGTTCAGGGACCTGTTCATGGAACCAGTCTGAGAGGAGAAACCCAGGATAATAGTTGGAATATGGAAGGGAGATCTAGATGCCGAGGCCTGCAATGCCAGGCTGAGGATCTCCAGATTCCGGTAGTTCAATCTCTTCCTGTCAGGTACAGGGAGAAATTTCCCCAGAGTCTTGTGACCCAGGCTTCAGGGGGCTGGGGTTAGGCAGGGATATGCTGTGTACCTCAAGCTGTGTTAACACGGGGCAGCCCCTGGCAGGTCTCTTCTCCTCCCTCTGACACTGGGAAGCTATACGTAGGAGCAGCACCTGCTGGAAGGGCAGGGTCCAGTGCAATGACTGGTCCCTCCACCCACTCCTTCCTGGGAGAGGTAACTGGCAAGCTAGCAGAAAGCTTTGAAACACCTTAGTTAGCAAAGCAGCCCCTGTCAGTCACTGACAGGGTGGGGGTGGGTGGCCAATAGGAAGAGAGGAAGCCTCTCAATGTTCCTTCCCAGCCCCCAGTCCTGACACCAAAGGTCCCCTAAAGGACCAGCCACACAGTAGTGAGTAAAGGCTCAGCAAGGAGGAGGGGCAGTAGTGCCTGTTCCCACCAGAGAGGATGGAGAGGTGGTTAGCTCCTTTGTTTGGTACTTTGAGAAATGGTAATTTGTTCTCTCATCCAGAGGGACAGAGAAGGGCTGAGTCTGGGGCTCCAGAAACACATTCAAGGCCTCTATCACCCTGCAGGCCTCCTCTCTAACCTTGAAATTGTCCAATTCCTAGGGATGTGGGCCAGGAAGTAGTGGTTGTCATGGGAGCTTGGAGAAGAAGAGAGTTAAGACTTCCAGGAAGAGGAGAGGGACTGAGGATTCAAGCATGGGAAATTTGGCCTGAGCACCTTCTTTCTGTAGACACCCCCTCCCTGTCCTTCTATGTGAAGCTCAGAAAAGCCCCCAGTGGGGAGTAGGAAAGAGTAGGACAAGCTCTGTGTCTGAAAGGTTAAGTGATTTTCTTGAACTTGCAGTGATTGGGTTCTGGAAAACCATTCCCCTGGGGCAGCTGGGTGAGTCACTAAAGAGCAGCTGGGCAGGCAGGTGGAGCAGGAGACAGCAGCCAGGGAAGGGATGAACACTCACTGACTCCTGGGCATCATCAGCGGCTGCTTCCTCTGCAGTGACACTGGAGGCAGCCCTCCTGCAGGAGCCCAGAGCATGGTAGGTGGTCCAGCCTGAGTGAGGGCAGGAAATGTGAGAAAAGATGCTGGAGAGAGAAGGACAAGAGGAAGGCCACAATTGGGCAAAAAGGACAGATGGAGGGGGCAACACAGGGGGCCAGAGGGCAAGGGAGGGGAGTTTGGGGGACAGGCAAACAGGAGAAAACTGGGGCAAGCTGACGGGGCCATCTCTCAGGCCATGAGACTCAGCGATTGCTCAGCCATGTCCATGTGGGAGCCCAGTGACAGACTCACAAAGGGGCGATCAGGTCTTTCTTGGCAGCCCCCCTGCCCAGATCTTCACAGGATTCAGTCTGCTAACTTGACAGCATTTACTCAAGTTTATCCCACCACCAGCCACTGGACATGAACAACCAGGGAGTCTGAGGTCAATTTTCTGTGCTTTAAGGCGGAAGAGGCTGCTCCACTAGACTCCCTGGATAACCCTCAGTAGAGGAGCTCCTGGAAGACCTCTCCCCGTCCCCCACAAGCCTAGGGATGTCAGAGCCAACTCTGCCTTCTCCTCTCTCAAGAACCAGTCTCCTAAGTCACAGCCAAGTCACAGTGAGGTTTTGGGGGTGAGGGGAGGCAGTCCTAGATGTTGCCTTCTCTCTTCTGCCTCTGTCTGGCCCCAGAATGTCCTTCCCCTGTAGCTGCTGGGCCCCATGAGCCTCTGTGAAACCTCATTTCCTCTCCATTTAGTGACACAGACCCTGCCTCAGACTCTCTGACTTCCGTCCCACATCCTGAGCATTTCTGGGCCAGAACCTCTAGCCACCAAGATCACAGAAGCCTGCTGACCCCACAGTTCCAAGGAGGCAGGAACGCTAATTGGCATTAACAGAAACCAGGCCAGCAGCTAACAAAAGATCCTCTCTTCCTGACCAGAGCCATGCCTGGGGCACAGCCAGCTCCTGGTGTCTGCTAAGGGGGGGAGGGGCCCCTTCGGGGAGAGGGGAAGAGAAGGGGGCCTCTCACTGGGATTTACTCTCTTCCTGGGCCTCAGATACACTCAGCAGGAGGCTGGCCCTTCGTGCAGTCTCTCAACACAACACTTTAGGTAGCACAGCTTACCCAGGGACTTTGTCCCCTCGAAGCCCACCACCCTCTATGCTCATTTTAACCTGAACTCACCTGGAATAGAAAGCTCTGAAGTCAGACTGCCTGCCTTGATATTTCAGCACCACACTTAACATGGATGACCTGGGACAAAAAAGAAATAGTGCCTCCGTTTTCTTGTCTATGGAAAGGGTTGGCGTGAAGATTTTGGCATAGTCCCCAGCATGTAGTAAACACTCACTGAACGGTAGTTGCAGTTATATGATTAAGATTGTTCTTTCCTGGACTCTGTGCCCTTTGCTGCAGGAAGTTCCCACTTCAGGACTTCACCACTGAGCATAGAGAATGGAATAGAGCAGGTACCCAGAGAAGGTTGTTGAATAGATGGGAGGAAGGGAGGGAAAGAGGGAAGGAGAAAGGAAAGTGGATATATTTGTCACAAGTGAAACCAGTTTTGTGCATAGCACAGAAAGTCCCCATTCAATACTCCATCTAACAGATTCTCTGCCTAGAACTTCACCAATGTTCATTCATTCTTTAAAATTTTTTTAATTTACTTATTGATTTGAAAGAGAGACAGAGAGAGGGAGAAATATCAGTTTATGTTCCACTTATTTATGCATTCATTTGTTGCTTCTTGTATGTGCCCTGACCAAACATTGAACCTACAACCTTGGGATATCAGAAGGATGCTCTAACCAACTGAGCTAATTTATTCTTTTCAGCAAAGCACCACCCTATTCCCATTGGTCCCAATTAAGATACAAACAATCACACTTTAGTTTAAATAAGTTATAAGACTGACTGATGAAAAGAGGTGGTTTGAAAGCATTAGAGCCTCAGTGGGAAGGAAGGGAATTTTGACATGGAAGGTGCCAAAGGGATCATACAATTTTGCAGGAGGCTGGCTGTAAGAAAATTGAGTGCAGGATGCTGCAATTTCCCTTAGTAACAGTTCAGATGTGACTGAACCTCATATTCAAGAATGTCTTCCTTGTCTCCATCCTAAATCCTTCATGCTATGGATTATAGAACAAAACAATCATTTAATTTCTCCATGTTATGGGCCCAGCACAGAAGGTATGACTGTATTTGTTACTGAAGATTTTTTTCTTGAGGTAGGAACTAGCCATATGCAATCTCAATCCTAAAGTGATTTTCATTTGCTGGGAAAATTTGAAGACTATCTCTTGCCAGTCTGAGGTTAAACACAGAGGAAAATCTAAATGCAATTTTCCTGTTAGAGAAACAGTTACAATATTTTTAAGCAATTGAAGCTTCAAAATTTCAAATTTAACATGCAGTTAGACCTCAAACACAAGAACTACAGATTTTGCGAAGTTTACAAAACTGTGGAATATCTCGGTGGCTTTCCCCCGAGTGCTGAGCTTTTGAGTGTTTCATAAACGAAGAGGTTCTGAGAGGCTAGGTGCAGTTTCATTGTTGTGGGCTTTTGGCTGGGGCCTTTTAAAGTAAATGTTACATGGGGGAAAATAAGAGGAAAGATGTTATAACAAAGCGCCGGAGCAATGATACATTTTTAATAGCATTATTTATCAACATGTATTGGCGTTTGGAGTTAACAAACACTCCGGCCCATCCCCATTGAGCGTTTGCAGTAATTTAAAGGACTTGTCTTGCCTTTGGCACAGGGAAAATGACCCAACAAGGGTCCTTGTGCCATTTTGCAGAGGCAGACTGTTGGATGCTGGGGCAGAGCACACAGATACAGAGACCATAGCTGGTCCCGACCCTTCCCTAGTCTATTCCCCAGGCCTGGAGAACCCAGTCTGCTTTATGAGTTTCCCCCAAGCCTCTTCCTCACCTCCATCCTGCAGCAAGCAGACAGAGGGCTCCAAAACACTGGGATCACACTGCCCACTCCACCAAGGCTACCAAAGGGGCAGCCACAGGGGCCCATCTTCGTAGGCAAAGCTGATCAGGCCATTACCAGGAACCTGGTAGGGGCTCCACAGGCCAGGAACCTCTGCTGGGGCCGGTGGGAGGAAAAAGGTGAGTTGAATTAGACTTTCCCTTCAGGGAATCTAAATAGGCAAGTGTAAGGACTATCGTTTGCCTGTGCAGCACTCATTTCACATTTTCCTGGTAATAGTATCCCCACATTCCTTGGAGAGCAACTCTTCCAGTCCCTAGAGTTCAGGTGAGCTGGTCCCAGCCCCAGATTCAGGGACAGAGCCCCAATCCCAGGTCTGGCCAGTCAGCAGATTTTATCCCCTGAACACAATGATGGGTTCAGGATGGGGAATTACTGGTCTGGCTACTATAACAGAGACCCACATAGCAGTGACTTAAACAAGATACAAGCTTGTTTCTGTCTCATATAAAAGCCCAAGCGGCTGCAGTAACTGTGCTCCACGGAATCCTCAGGGGCCCCCGCTCTGGGAGGTGGGGCTGGTCTCCTCACACTAGGACCTTCATCCAGCCAGCCAGGGGGCAGGGAAAAGGAAGGAGAAGCATGACCTTCCTTTAAGGGAACAGCCCAAAGTTGCACACATCACTTTTGCTTACATCCCATTAGCCAGAAACCAGTCCCAAACCATATCTACTTGCAAGGGAGGCCATATGGCCAGCCAGAAACTTCTACCATGTTAGAAAGAGAGGGGAAGGGCTATTTGGAGACAACCAGAGGCCTCTGCTATCAGCCATCCCGTCACCATGATGGGAGAGTCTGTTCAAAGATGGAAATAACACAGAGGAAGGAAGAGAAGAGGGATGCAAGGACATCGTTGGAGCCCACAGGTCTAGCCAGGCTGAAAGCTACTTCTACCTTTGATTTTTCAGTTATGTGAGCCAATAAATTCCTTTCTTGTTTCTGTTTTCTTTCTTCTTCTTTCCTTTATTTTTCTTACTTCCTCTTTCTTTTTAAAACTACATTGATTTGTATTTCTGGCACCTGAACCTCAAGAGTTTGGGCTAATTCATGGCAAGATCAGAAGGTAAAAGGTCATAAGGAACAAAGAGGGCAAAGGGACCACGAAGGGGAAGCCGACATCATAAGGAAACAGGATCCTCAAGACTGAAAAGCAGAAGCCACAAGACATGGAAAAAGTCCCACAAGTCAGCGGGTGGTGAGAGGGGAAGAGGTGGACCGCGGGGAAGCTAAGCTGCCTGAGCTACTACGTCCTCCTACACAGGTCCCTCTAAGCCACTTTGAGGTTCAAATTACCTTCTAGTTCAGTTACAATGTACAGAAAGTTGTGTTATTGTTCAAAATAGTTGCTGTCCCTCCCTTGGGCGCCCTTTCTGAAGGAGGAATATAATTCCTTCCCACTGATGCCAGGCTTGGTCGTGTGATTTGCTTTGGTCAATAAGATGTCAGGGAAGCCCTAGCCAGTTTGGCTCAGTGGATAGAGTGTCAGCCTGTGGACCGAAGGGCACGTACCTTCGGTTGCAGGCTCCTCGGCCTGGGCCCTGGTCGTGGCCCGTGCAGGAGGCAACCAATAAATGTGTTCCTCTAACATCGATATTTCTCTCTGTCTTACCCTCTCGCTTCTACACTCTCTAAGAAGCAATGGAAAGATATCCTCAGGTGAGGATTTTAAAAAATGTCTGGGGAAGCTTTAAGATCCAGTGTGCTCCTTTGTCGGCCTGGGCTCCAGAGTAAATAAAACATGGAGCAAATGTTCAGCTGACCATGACAGGCATGTAACATAAGGGAGAAATAAGTATTCGTCATAAGCCTCTGAGATTTGGGGATTGTTTGTTACTGTAGCATAACTTAAGCTGACTGCCACAGTGTCTGCACAATCTGTATTTACTACAGCTCCTGCTGAACTTGAAGTTTGATTGTTCATCTTTTCAGGCACATATTTCCTTATAATACAACCTTTCCTTATAGCCAATGGGGAGAAGCCTTGAACAATCACCTTGATATATAGAAACTTTGGAGAGCAATATCCACTAAGCCAGAAATGACAGGTCAACGTTTCATGACCAAGTACCCCTTATTAGCAAGTCCCTTTCCAATTCCTACTCCCCAATACTTCCTGTAGCCCTAAGAGGACATGGAATAGATCCAAGTATTATAAAACTGAGTAATTGCATACTTCAAGTTCTTTCATATTTGTAAATTTTGCAGAATTTCTGTAAAACAAAATCAGAAATAGGTCACTTTACAGATGCTGACTTCTCAAACTTAAGGCAGTTTCAGGTTAGAGTACAGGCTGCACTCGTGAAGATAACGATGACGGTGACAGAAATTTGTGCAGCACGTTTATATTTCCAAAGCGTGACACATATTTGCTCCCTTTTAGTTCACAATAGACTGCAAACATCCCCACTTTACATACATACAGGGAGACTGAGAATGAGAAGGTGGGAGAGACTTTACAAATTATGGAGCTGGTTCTGTATCTCCTGGCTCCTTGTACTGCTTCTCCCCTTCCTGCTACATTAGTCATAGCAGGAGAACACCTACCTCCATGACAGGAGCTGGGGAAGGGCAATCAGAGACAGCCGTGATTTGAATAAATAGCTGAATGCATGAAGATATGACTAAATGAATTGATGGATGGATGATGGATAAATGGATGAGTAAATTGATGGACAGATAAATGGGTGGATGAGCACATGAAGGATGACTAGATGAATGGCTGGATGGATCTCTTTTGTATGGGTGGATGGATGGATGGGATTCATGTGGTCTGAGGGAAAAGGCAGCAGTATTCTCCCAGAGTCTGGAAAGTGTTCACAGACACTCCTAATACTCTACCACCCTAAGGCGACCCTGCTAGCGGTTCTCAACCACTGCTGTAGAGCCTAAAACCATCGGAAAACACAGATATTTACATTACGATTCATTAACAGTAGCAAAATTACAGTTATGAAGTAGCAACGAAAATGATTTTATGGTTGGGGGTCACCACAACATGAGGAACTGTATTAAAGGGTCGCGGCATTAGAAAGGTTGAGAACCACCGCCCTAGACAGTATTTGGCCAATGGAGAGTTAAAATGGAGCATTAAAACCCTGGACTTAACCCTGCCTGTCCAAGTATTTTAACTCTCCATCACCCCCAGGAAGATATAATGTTTTACCCACAAGGTTGTCTAGTGCTACTGTCCAACTTACTAGCCACGTTTACTCCACCTCTACTTGCCTTAGTTTCCTCATTTGCAAAATGGAGATGAAAACAACATCTCTGCCCTAACCGGTTTGGCTCAGTGGATAGAGCATCAGCCTGCAGACTCAAGGGTCCCAGGTTCAATTCCGGTCAAGGGCATGTACCTTGGTTGCGGGCACATCCCCAGTAGGGGGTGTGCAGGAGACAGATGATTGATGTTTCTCTCTCATCGATGTTTCTTACTCTCTATCCCTCTCCCTTCCTCTCTGTAAAAAACCAATAAAATATATTTTTTTAAAAAACACAAAACAACAACAACAACATCTCCTTCATAGGGTTGTTGCAGGAATACATAACGTATAGCAATCATTTAGTAAAGTGCTTAGCCTATTACAAGTTCTCAATAAATAGTAACTATTAGAGTTACTATTCCCTAAAGTTCGGGCTGGCTGCCTGTGGAAATCAAGCTAAGTCCCCACTAAGCCTACCATATTGTGATTACGGTCTTTAGCCCTTTTTCATTAGTGGTTGAATCTGTAATAATACAATAACCTTTATTTTATTACATAGCCCTTGGAAATTGAGGGTTTCATCCGTGTCAATTAATTCCTTTGCAGCCCACGTTGGCAGTGACAATCAGAATGTCAAAGTGTCTCCGAGGATTCCTGGGAAGTCTGAGGCACTTGGAGGAGCGTGTTCAGGTGAGAGACCAGCCAGAGTGAATCCTTAATGCACTTCACAGAAAGGGGGACTCTTTGGAAATGCTAAGACAATCAACCTGAAAGGCAAACTTCAAGCTTCCTGCTCTGTGATCCGAGAGGTGCTCCCAGTGCTGGGGCGCCCTCCACTGAGGAGGCCAGAGGCTGCTTCGTCACCTGCCCTGCCTGCCAGGCAGGAGCAGCCCCTCCTCAGCACATTGCAGCTGCCAGCAGGGCTCGCAGGTACTTCCTGTGGAAGCCAGGGTGGTGCCCAGACTATCTCTGGCCACGGGGACCCATGTCTGCTCCAAGGAGACAGCCCATTTCTGGAGAAGGCTTAGCCTAGAAATCACCCCGCAGTGAGGAAGGAGATAAATGTCTGGAAGAATGAGGAAATGCCCAACCCCCCCCCCCACACACACACACACATGCACCCCACCCACGTGTGCTCCTGGGACCCAGTTTGTAGCATCCTCTGGTGCCTCAGTTCAAACCCTGCTCCCCCTCTCCCTAGCCCCTAGCTGTGTGGCCTTGGGTACATTACTTAACCTTGCCTGCCTTACTTTTCTCATTTGTAGAATGCATATAATAACAATACTACCTCCTAGGATTGTGAGAGGATTTAATGATTTAATAAAGCACTGAGAACAATGCCTGCTGCATGGAAAGCACTGTATGTTCTGTTATGATTTATTCTTTCTTATATTCCTTCATTCATGCATGCATTAATTCTCCCACCCATTCATTTACTCCTGCACTCATGCACACATCTATCCAACATCCCAACTGAACCTCTGATGAGGTCAGGTGGAAAATGAATTATAAATATCAAGGTTAGGTCTGAGAGACAAAGAGCTACCCCGGAGAGCCTGGGGGAGGTATCCTAAACCTCCACTTTGTGCAGGCAACATTCCACACAATCTCCAACAGCATGCCTTTGCTCAGGTGGTTTTCTCTCTTCGGATGCTTCTGTCCCTCTTCTCCCCTCGGAAAACTCTTACTCATCCTTCAAGGCCCAGTTCAAGGATCACCTGGGTGAAACTTTTCTAACTCCCAGGTATAATTATTCTCCATCTCCTCGATGAATGTTTGCTTTAATGAGTAAATGATTGATTGGATGAATAAAGACTCCCAGTGCTCTTTGTTCATATTAATATTATAGCCTGTATCACCTTGTATTATAATTTGTCACTTGTGCTCTTCCTTCTGCCTGGAACACTCTTTCCCATACAAGTAGGCCATGTTTATTTATCTTTCAGGTCTTGGTTTAGAAGTCACTTCTTCCAGAAAGCCTTCTTTGACTTACCAAGTGTAGTCCTGGGACTTCTCCTGCAAGCTCTCACTGCTCCTCCCCTATCACCACACTGGTCACACTGTGAGGTCATTCCTGGTTCATTGGACTGTCACTCCGATGGAACATCACCTTCCATGAGGTTAGGGACCAGGTCAGTCTTGCTTACCATGGCATTCCCAGCACCCAACACCCAGTAAAAGTGTCAGGTAAACGTGTCCATAGTATGAACAGTGCCCCAGAGGTTTGGGTGTTACATGACTGTGCATAGCAGCCATGTCCCGGAATGGTGCCCAACACCGAATATTTGGTGAATTCATAGATGGTGGCAAAGCTCAGCAATCCCCAGGTGCCTGGGCCTGGTGTCTCCCAACGCTGCTCTAGGCCCCTCCTAGAGGGGGCAAAGGTGTTGCAGGCTCTCCGCTCCCTCCTCAGTTGGGAGGCTCTATGTGTTTGGAAGCTTGAAGAGCACCTGGAGAGAACTGGATGGTGGAATGAATGGATGGAGAAGGTGCCTCCTGGAGCCTAAAAGGAAGGAGGCAGCCACTCTCACCTTGGTAACTGGACACACTGAGTGCTTCCTGCAGATAATGGAGCCCGACCCCACCGCCCTCCAGCTCTGACAAAGGGCCCCTAAAGCCCCTCCTTCTCCAAACATTTAGGCATCCCTGGACTGAACCCACAGAAGGCAGAATAGAGGGGTGGGTAAGAGCTGACCTCATTTCAAATTCCAGCCCACCTCTTATTAGCTGTTTGGCTTTAGGCAGGTTGCTCAGCCTTTCTGAGCTCCACTCCCTCAACTGTTTAAGGATCATACCTCACCAGGGAGGTCTGGGAGGTCTGAGGATTAAATGAATTAACGCATGTCATATGCCTGCCATAGAGTAAATGCTACACAATGTTTGCTGATATTATTGTTGTTGTTAATCATCTTCTCAGAGTTAGATGGGGGCTCAGAGCCGATGTATAACATGGCATTGATCCATCCTCACCTCAACCCAGCCCCTCACTGAGGCCCAGAGGAGAATGGGGATGTGTGAGGACCACAATCTGGCAGCAGAACCAGAACCTCCTGATGCCCCACATCCATGTTCCCATCCTCGGCACCTGGAGGCTACATATAGAGTGGAGGTGAAACTGGACCCTGGACTGACATTCTGCATCTGTCTGGTCCTTCCCACCCATGTGAACTTGGTGAGCTGCTCAGCCTCTGCTAGCTTCACTTTCCTCCTCTAAAAGATGGGAGTAATAAGAATAGTTCCTGCCTTAATGTGAAGAATCAAAAAGATAATCAGGAAATGCAAGGAGAGCACTTAGTACACTCTTTGGCTCAGAGTAACAGAATAGTAACTGTTCATTATTATTTTATTTTATTAGCAAGTCTTAGGATAGATGATTGTTGAGAGAGGGAGGATTTCAACTGTATCCTTGATGGAGGCTGTTATTCTTCCTGGAAGTCCAGGCTCTGGAGCAGATGTGGGAGCCCCCACCTCCAGGTGCCCAGAGGCCCGACATGGGCACACCCTGCCCACTCCGTTCCGCACAGCACCTCCCACTCCGCCCAGGCAAGCTGTGGCCTGCCTCTCCCTCCCTGATGACCCCACCAGGAGACACTAATCTCAGAGCCCTCTCTCCAGCATTCCAGGGTCTATGAATGCAGTTCTTACAATGCCAGAGGGGCCCAGGCTCTGCCTCCCACTGGCCAAAGAAACCTGCTCAGACCATAGTGAAGGCAACACATGGCTAGATGACTTCTCTGTGCTTTGTTCTCTGTCTCTGCAGCCAGAGCTGGTGGCTGGTCCTTGGGGATGTCCAACTGACGTGGGTTTTGTTCCCAAGTTGACATCACCACACTCACTCCAGTGTCATCTAAAGAACTGTCTGTCCCCTAGGTCCCAGAGCAACTGGCTATGTGGGGGCCCCTCCAATCTGTCACACCTGGGAGGTGGTATCCCAGAGCTGGGGGATTGGAGGGGAAGGAGGACCCTAACCCCACCCCAGGTCCTCACATGTCCCACCAGCTTCTTTTCCAGGAGCGGATGTGGGGGACCCCCACCTCAAGGTACCCAGAGGCCTGAGGAATTGTTGGAACGGCTAAACCTGACATGCATAACTGCAGGAGACGCCAGTCGTCTCTTCCAGATGCAGGCTAAAAATACAAAGGAGCAAGGACCCTCGGTAATGGAGACTTTAAGAGCCTGTGACATGCGGCAATGGCTGTGTGGCTGCTAATGAGCTCCAAGGCGGTCGATGCTGGAGCCCCGAGTGAACATGTGGGCTGGGAGCAGGGACAGGGGTGTCACTCAGCATTTGTCCATCCCCGCTCAGAAATCTGAAATGTCGGTATGGGCCAGATGCTTAGGGACCAACTCGAGTAACCCCTTGATGTTTAGATGGGGAGACTGAGATCACGTGACAGGAGGTTGGAAGACATATCTGGGAGAGGCAGAGGCCTCCAGGGACCCTAGCCAGACCTCTGCCTCTTTGGGTCCCTGTCTTGCCCCAGCCCTGTGCCCCAGAACCCAAACAGAACCTGTACTGGGAGACCCTAGCAAATGGGTGAGACGTGACCAACTGAATTAACAAATGAATAAGCGAATGAATACATATCTTCCTCACTGCAGTGTGAGCTCCCCATGAATGGGGACTGTAGCTTAGTCACCCAGCGGCTCCAGGAGTGCCTGGCACAGAATAGGCCCTCAAACCCGCTCGCTGAATACGTGAACACCCGGTCTGCTTCTTGTTCTATCCCTTCCTGAGCGCGGAGATAGGGAGTCTATGAAAACTGTGCCTGGGGTCTCTTTCCATTGGTCCCCCCACTCAAAGAGCCAAGAAGGTAGTCCCACCAACCAGAGAAAAACCACCACAACACTGCTGATATTTCTTAAACACATGGTAGGCACAGTCCTAAGAACTTAGCACAAATTATCTCTTTAGTCCTCACATCAACCTTATGAATTAAGTTCAATGATTCTACCCATTGTGCAGAGGAGACAGCTGAAGGGCTCAAGAGCCTGAGGAATTTGCCAGGGGTCACACCTCTAGGAAGAGGTGGGACCAGGATTCAAAGTACAGCAGGAGAGGAGAGGAGAATTGTGGGCCAGAGAAAGCCACACATAATAGAGGCAAAAAGACCTCCAGGGCCCATAAAGTGTTTGATAAATTCTAGGAGAAGAATAGGAAGAAATAATAAGCATTTGTCAGAGTCTTTTATAGCATAAGATGCTTTCCCCTGCATTCTCTCATTTGATCTTCACCACAGACCTCGGAAGAAGGTATTATCATTACCTACATTTTATTGGTGAGGAAAGTAAGGCTCCCACACCACCCAGGTTGGCCCGGGCAGGCTGCATACCTGGGAGGTAGGGAGGTGGATGGTGGTGCCATGACAAGAACTTGCTTCTCATATCCTGGAATAACCCCTCCCCAAATTGTCATGGGCTAAAGGGTAAATCTAGGCTGAGGCCCATCTGACATTTCTAAGCTCCCTATAATCACAGGGGAAAGGCCAGCAGGGGGTAGAGGCCAGACCAAATGCCACTTCCTCCAAGGAGCCTGCCTGGACCCGCCAGTCTCAGGAATCTCGCTGTTCTTTGAGCTGTCCACCTCTCCCATTCCTTTGGCAGCCCCTCCCAAAGCAGGGCAGAGCTTGTTATCTCTGCATCAGCACAAAGGTATTAGCCAGCAACTAGTTACCGAGGCTGCGGGAAAGTCCACACCGGTACCTGTTCTGGAGCATTGGTGGTTTGTGGCGGCTGTAAGCACAGAAAGTATGTGTGGAATGAAACCAGAGCCCCTCACCCTCTCCGGGCCCTCTGGCTTCCCAGCTTCTCTGTCAGCTCCGTGACCATCAGAGCATGAGGCCAAGGTTGGACACAAAGCGGGTGTGGTGGCACCTTTCCTAATGCCTCCCCAGGAGAAATGTAAATTCAGACATAACATGCCAGAGGACTGGGTGGGGCTCTGGCCTATGCCCAGTCCCAGTGAATGGGGGTGTCAAGAAGTGACTGCCCCGTGATTATCTGGAACTTCCTCCATTCAGTATGGGGTCTGTTGTGTACAGCATAAGTCTTACCATCTTTGCTTTTTGTACCATCTCAGGTGGAGGAAAAATATTGTTTTCACTAACCCTGTAAAAATGAGAACCCAGACTTTATGCGATCAAAATTTGGGGGCCCTATTTAATGCATACATTAAGGTCTTACAGTCCTGTAATCGCAAAGGGGGAGCCAGAGCAGGAATGTGCCTGAGTAGCATTTATGCAAGCACTCAACAAACCTGTGGAGCCCCTGCTGCGTGCCAGGCACTGTGCTAGGCTTGGAGGACGCAGCGGTGAACCAGGCAAACACGCCCTGATGCCAAGAGTTTCCAGTCCAGCCCTAGCTGGTTTGGCTCAGTGGATAGAGCGTCGACCTGTGGACTGAAGGGTCCTGGGTTCAATTCCTGTCAAGGGCACATGCCTGCATTGCAGGTTCGATCCCCAATAGGGGGCGTGCAGGAGGCAGCCAATCAATGATTTTCTCTCATCGTTGATGTTTCTATCTCTCCTTTCCTCTCAGAAATCAATAAAAATATATTTTTTAAAGAAAAGAAAAGAAAAAAAGAGTTTCCAGTCCAGCAGGGGACTGGCAAGCAAACCTCACAGGGTGGTCGGTGCTTCTAGGATGGGAGAAGGATGTTGTTCAGCACAAGGCGCCATGGAAGCCCACAGGGAGCTCCTGACTAATCAAGGAAAGAGGAAGCCTCCAGAACTTGGTCCTAAAGGATGTACAGGAAGCAGAGGGTATAGTGGTAATGAACTTCTGAACTGGAACCTGGGTTCTGACACTTCTGGCTGGTGACCCTTGGCAAGTCGCTTGACTGCTCTATGCCTCAGTTTCCCCATGTGCAAAATAGGGGTAATCATGGTAACGTGTCCTAACTGGGGTTGTAAGGATTAAGCGAGTGATACATAGAAAGCACTTAGAACAGTGCCTGGCAAATGGCAGGCATCTACTACATGTCAATTATGATTATTTTTACCTCGTACGTTGTTGTGAAGATTAAATAAGATAACATTTGGGAAGCACTTAGCACAGAGTGAGTGCTCAGTAAATGTAAGCTGCTATTATTTTTGTTTGCCAATACTAGCCAGGTGCACGGAGAGGTTTGGAGGAGAGGAATCCAAGGCAGAGACAACAGCATATGCAAAGGCCTACCGGCCAGAGAGAGCCTGGTGCAGTTGGCAAAGCTTAGAAGTTCAATTAGACTGGCGCATAGCCTGGGTCCCAGGAGTGATGCAGGATGGGGCTGGAGAGGGGGAGCCAGGGGCTGGATCTGAAGGCACTGGGAATAATGAGCCTCCTTTCCTTCACAAACAGCTCAGCTGAGCGTGCCCAGGCTGATGAAGGCTTGCCTGGGGGAGGGGAGTAGGATGGAGGGCAGGGCAGTGTGAGGTGGGCTGCTCTGTCCCCCTCCCCCCTCCTGCCCAGTGTCACTCTGCACAGAGCCACTGGCTGTCAATTAGGCAGCCTCAGTGCAAGAGGCTCTCTTTCCTCATGCGATACATGTCACATCCGGGAACGATCAAAACAGCTTTGCTTTGGCAAAACGTCTTGTGCTGCGTGTTTGTTCTTTGGTGTCTGAGTGTAACTCCTGTTGTTCCTGCGACACCTGTGATTTGCTGGTCCCTGACAACCATTACCAGCTCAAAGTCTCTGCCTGCCACACAACCCACCTGGTGGCACCCCCATGCCTTTCTCTGCCATCCCCAGAGCACTAACTGCCTCTCCGGACCACAGGGCTGAGGCTGGCGCTGAGTCAGACACAGCGGCAAGGTGGCCAATTTTAGTAATCACCTCCACCATTTGGCAATACCTATTATGTGCCAGGTGCTCTGAATGCCTTATTAATCTGCCCACCACCCCACAACTAGGCCTTATTATCTCTATTTAACTGAAGCACGGTAAGGCTAAGAAATTGGCCCAAGTCCACTGAGTTGATGAGAGGCCCACGTAGAATTTGAACCCAGATCTCTTGGCCACCACAGCCTGCACACTTGCTCCCACACCAGGCTGCCTCTCTCCAGCTCACTTGCTTCACAAGCCGATGATTCTGAAGGAGGGGCTTGGGGACGGCTGGGCTTCAATACAGCCAGGAGGTAGCAGGTGAGAGGTCAGTTCATCTGACCCCAGGGGGCCCCCTTGCCTGCTGCTTTCAGGTCCTGGACCCATCCTTTGGCCTCTACTACCCACCGACCAAATCTCCCCTTGAGTTCATACATGTCAAGCATTCAATTCAAGTTAACTGTTACTGTTTATTATTATTATTATTGGTGTAATCATAGCCTCTTATGTAAGGCTTGAGGTCCCATCCCTGTCCCCTGACCCCCTTTTCCTACCTTCTGGTACCGCTGAGAGAGTAGGAGCCACAGAAGGTACAGCCCTCCATCCTGTGATCAGCTGCTTGAGGGCAGAGCCCTGTCTGTCTTCACCATGTTTTCCCAGGGCCTGGAGCCGCAGTAGGTTCCGACTGAGCTGCACTGAGCACTCCACTTGCATGACCCCATTTAGTCATGATAGGGACCATATACTGGTAAAGGGGGTATTATTTTCCCCGCAGATGAGGAAACAGAGGCTGTGAAAGATGAAGTGATGTGCCATGGACCCCAGCTAGGAGGTGTGGAGCCAGGAGTCAAAACTCAGGCCTGACTGGCTCCAAGGTTATGTTCCTTACCACCTCCCCCATCCTATATTCCCCCTTAATGTAATCAATTAATGAAGAATCAGTCAATCAATCAATGCTCTCTGCAGTCAGCTGCACCTGGCCTGACCCCTCCCACAACCTCCTAGGACATAGGAGTCCTAGGTCCATCCTGCCCCCTCCCCTGGCCATAGGCTGAGCAAGCCTCTCCCAACAAGGCATATTATCTCTAACCTGCCTCAGTTTGAAGGCATTTCAATTCCATTTCAAGTCAAGGAAGAGTTTTCACTTTGCCTCTCTGACCCCTACCACCCCCACCTACTCCTTCAACTGGCACCAATAACGCAAGATAAATCTTTCCTCAGAAATATAATAGTTGTTCTTCCTCTTCCCGTGGAAGCCTCTGCCAGGTAATTAGCATACTCTGACACCTTGATAGACGAAAAGAAAGGCATAAGATAATTCCCTTTTTCTTTAACCATTATAGTATGAAGCTGCCTTTCAATTTGCCAGTTACCCAATCCGGCATTCCTGAACGCAGCCCACCGTGTGACATGTTATTCTAGTTGATTCTACCATCTCTGGTATTCATCGCCAACCCCAGGTCACACTTGAAGGAGCAAATTCCCCCTTTGCATTGACATTTCTCTGGTAGGAGGGGCGGCGGGGTTCAGATGCTCTGGAAATTGTGGGATGATGCAGTCATATTTGGTTGGGCGCCCCCAGTGGGCAGCCTGAGGCCTTGCGAGGGCCCACATGCCTACAGGGCTGCTTTCAAAATCCTTCCCACTTCTTTCCTCTTTAGAGGACTGGCCCTCACATTTATATGATTTTCTCCTTGTCCTTTTTTGGGGTGAGTGATAGGGGATTGCATTCCTCTATTTACTTTATTTCTTCGTTTTACAATTAATTTGTAGCGCATATATGTGCTCTGCCAGGCAGTATTCTAGGAACTGAAGAAACAGAGATGAGCAAGACAAACAAAGGTCCCAGCCTCATGGATCCAGTCCGAGGAAACACACAAGGAATTATTAACAAAGCAGTAAAAGACATTATTTCAGATGGTAACATGTGCTTTTTAGAATACAAAACAAGTGAGGTGAGAGGGAGGAAGTGGGAGGACTCTCTGAGACAGGTGGCCAGGGAGGGTCTGAGATTTGAACTAATAAATTGATGAAGGCAAATATGCCAGCTATGAATGAGTTGGGGGAGAAATTCCTGAAAATAGAAACAAGTGCTCATAACTCATAAACCGGTTTGAGAACCTGTCCTCCTGCAGCTGGGCCTGTCACTATGGAGGGGTCTGGCCCACCCTGACATAGCTTTGACCTTCCCTAGCACTAGGGCAGGTGGGGCAGGGTGGGACATGCAGCTGGCTCCTCCTTTTGGTGAAGGGGAGAAATAGCTGCCTGGGTTTCCAGTCAACCAGCCCTCCCACAGAGCTGGGAACCAGACCCCCCACACCTGAGCAGAAACCAAAAACCAGATAGAAACCATCATCTTGCCAACAGCTGCTCTAGGAGATCTCCAGCCTCCTACACCCCCATCCCTCAAACTCCTTCTACTCCAGGCAGGAGGCTCAGCTGCCCCAGGCTTCCCCTCCATCTGTTCCTCCTCTTGGCTGGGACAGGTTCCCGACACCCTCACTCTGGGTCTAGGGACAGGGGTGGTGGGTGGGGGAGGACCTGCCAGCCAGTGCAGATACATTTTCTTTCCTCTCAGTTCAGCTAAGACAAGGCAAGAATTTGTTTAAAAGGAAACTCATCTAGCAAACAGAGGGAAGAATAAAACAGAAAGCAAAGGGGGAAAATGCAGAGGCTGGGAAAGGGGTGTCCTCAGATCTGGTACTCATGACTCTAAAGGAATTTGAGCCTCGCCATAGCTCACTTGGCCTTCACAGAACTTAAGCCACCACCACTACTACCACTGCCTTTGTGGCTCAAGATGCAGAATGGCCTTGGGACATCACTCAGATTGCAAGGTGACTTGTTAGCTATTCTAACAAGTGACCTGGGGTTTGGTGATGAATGCCAGAGATGGCTGGGGATGGGGAGGTGCATAGGCCCAGAGCCCACCTGAGCCACATGGAGACTCTCCTTTCCCTGCTTCACAGGGGATCCTGTCTGCACTCCCAGCTGCCTCCGCCTTTGAGCCTGTCTCCCCACTTCACCCTGCCCCCCAATCTGTACATGAAAACCACTGATTTTTTTAAAATTATATATGAATCAGATTGAATTTTTATGATTTAAATCCTCCACTGAAGAAATACTAAGAGAGGCCTGCATACAGGGGTGGACAACATGCACTGCCAAGCAGACCTCCCCTCAGGGAAGGGCTGGTGGCCCAGGTGCTGCATGCTGTGGGCCGACAGCCACAGCTCTCAGCCCCTCCAGGGACTGGCTGAGCTGCAGAGAACTGCTTTGTCCAAGGCCCTGCTTCTTCCTGGGATCTCCACATCCAAGAACAGACTGATGTGGGACATGAAGGACAAGCCATTGGCCAACTCTAAAGGGCAATTCTAGCCCCAGAGTGCCCCAGGGTTGGCCTTGGGCCTGTACCCAGTTCAACTTCTCCTTCTGCCCATGCCAACCTCCTTCCACAGGTGTTGATCCCAAGGGAACACCTTAATAAGGTCCTGCACTAAAGCAGAAACCAAAACAAAAATTCTACTGGCCTCCCATAATATTTTCATTAAAAAAAATTTTTAATGAGGGCCAACAAGGCCTTGCATGCATGCCCTGCCTTTCTCTCCTCATATTACGGAGGTCTTCCCTGCCTATCTTGTCTAAAATTTCTACTTCACATAACCCTGAATATTTTTTCCTTGCCATATATCACTACCTATTATATATTTAAATCTATATATTTTATTTATTTTCTGTCTCCCCACTAGAATATAAGCTCTAAGAGGGCAGAATTTTGTCTGTCTTGTTCCTATTGTACCTCCACAGCTTAGCACAGTGTCTGGCACATAGTAGGTGCTCAATAGTTAGTTGTTCAGCAAAACAACAAATAAACCTCCTACCTACTGCTATCTCACACAGTGCCTGGAACATAGTAGGCCTGGAATAAATATTTATAGAACAAATGAATGCAAGAATGAAGCTGTGTCCACCAGTGGGCCTCTCTCTAAAATCTCCTTTTTGCTCTAAGGAGGTCCCTCTGTTCCCCCAGTTTCTGAAGTTCTCTCTGGTAATACCTCCAGGGGTCCAAGATCACAGGGGATCTGGTAACAGAACTGCACATGCTTGTCCCTCACCACCTGTAAGCACCCAATCACAGACTCTCTGACCATGGGCAGAATGGTCACTGGTTACAAACCAGGGCTCTGGAGCCAACTTCCCACATTCAAATCCTGGTTCCCCCACTTACCAATTGGGTGACCTTGACATCTGTGAGCCTCTCACCTGCAAAATGCAGCAAGATGACTACTTACCTCACGGGGTTCTGGAATGTACCTACTAAACACTTGTCTCCTACTAGACTCTGAAAGCTTGGAGGGCAGGGACCAAATCCACAAGTTCACGTCTGACTCCTCAGCATTTAGTAGGTGCTTGATAAATTGGAAAGTGAATTTCTGTGTTTCCCACTGTGTGTGGCACCCAATATGTACATGAGCGAAACTGGTCAGGTGGCAGGCATGGCAGAGGCAGACCCCAACTGGCCCAGTCACCCAGAATTTGCCTTCTTCTTCCTTCACCTGAGAATTCCCACTGTTCTCTCATTTGGTAGGTGGAGGTGAGGAGGAGAAAGTCCAGTGGTGGCCATCACCATCCATCCTAAGCCCAGGGGTCCCTGTGTACCCCCAGGTCTCCAAGCTTCCCTGTGGCCTCTCTGCTCATGGGCTTCTGACCAAACCCCAATCTTTGCTCTTGCTCCCACCTCACTACAGAATTCAGCTAAGTGCCCGCTCCATACAGCCTCCGACAGCGCAGGCCACAGTGTTCTCTCCCTTCCTGACCACCCACTGCATATATTGACTGAATCGTGCTTTCTGGCATTTGCTTCCACCTAGGCTGGCATTTGATTAGGTTCTGGCACAGGTTCTCATCTCACTTGCCTGTCAGATCTCTCCAAATCAACTTTAATAATAATAATAATAATAATAATAATAATAATAATAATAATGCTCCCTCACATCTGAGAATCCACTGGGACTCATACAAAGGGCTTCCATTTCTTTTATCTCTCTGTCTCCACAATCAGCTCAGAAAGTAGAAAAGGGGGTGTAGAGTCCTCCCAACTCTACAAATAAGGCAACTGAAGCCCAGGTAGGCTCACCACACAAACTCCTCACACCAACCCACTCTAGTTCAACCATAGGTACCACCATCCAAGACGCCCAGCTCGGAAACAAGGGCAACATCGCCATCCTTTCCCTCACAGCCAGACAGTCCTCAAATTCTGCAGATGACACCTAAGTCTCTCCCCAGACCACTCACTGCTCTCCAGTTCTTCCGCTTTAGCCTCTGTGAACTGGCCACCCACTCTCCCCAGGAAGACTGCAAAGATCTCCCTCCCCATCTTCACTATTCCCCGTCCCACCCCATTCGATCTTTACATTGCATCAGAGTGGTCTTTCTCTGATGCATACTCATTCATTCATTCATGCATTCATTCAACAAATAGTCACTGAGAGCCTACTTTGTACCATGCATTGTTCTCGATGCTGGTGGTACAGCCATGAACAAAGCAAAGTCCTTGCCCGAATGGAATTTATAGTCCAATGCGGAGATGGAGGACCAGTAAGAAATACCAAATAAACATATAGTATTTAGAGAGCGATAACTATCCTGGAAAGAAAAAAAGCAGAGGAGGGAAACAAGGAGTGCTCAGGCAGGAGAGAGGCTTGTTAGTTACAAGATAGGGAGGGAAGCCATCACTGAGCAGACCTCTGAAGAAAGTGAGGGAGGAAGTCTCCCTGACACCTGGGGCTGTTCCAGGAAGGTGGAACAGCAAGTGCAAAATCCTCAGGTGGGATTGTGCTTGGCAAGTTCGTGTCTGAGGAAGTGCACAGAGACCAGCAAGGCTAGAGGAGCAGGAGGAAGAGATTTGGCAGGAGGCCTTGCCTCGCAGGGTTTGGAAGGCCATTTTAAAGACTGGCTTTGACTCTCAGGAAGACGTGGAGTCAGTAGATGGTTTGAGCAGAAGAGTGAAACGATTTGATTTACATTTTAACAGGATCCCTCTAGCTGCTTCATGGAGAATAGGCTGTGGGGGGACAAGGGTAGGATCAGCGAGACCAGTTGGGAGGCCACGTTGGCAATGCTGATGGCTTGGGCCAAGGTGGTGGCTGTGGAAATGATAAAAAGTGGTCAGGCGCTGGGTGATTTATGAAGGTAGAGCTGATGATATTTGCTAATGAATTGGATGTGGAGTGTGAAAGAGAGGGGTCAGGAATGAGGCCAAGGATGACTACAGATTTGATCTTGTCACTCCACTAGTTTCTCTTTGGTCTTATGTTTGTCCAAACCCCTTAACATGTATTATAAGGTCCTTCATAATCAGAACCCCTACTTACCTCCCCAAGCTGTGACCTAATCTTCAGCAACAGTGAATAATACTACTGTTTAACAGTTATTGAATGGTGACCTCCTGCCAGGCCTGGGCTGAGCCCTATACAAAAGTCATCTCATTCATTTTCCACAACAATTCAATGAAAGGGGCACTATTATTAACCCCTTATAATGAGCATACCCATTTCTCAACAAGATGAAACTGAGGCACAGAGAGATTAAGTAACTTGGCTAAGGTCACACAGCTGGTAAATAGCAGAGCCAGGATTTGAATCCAGGCTTTCCATCCCAAAGCTGTTTCCCTAACCACCATGAGAGATTACAGTTTCAGTTTTATTCTGCCATGAGCTCATTCTCTTAACCCCTGTGCCTTCCAAGAGGCAGTTCCATGTGCCTAGAACATTCTCTCTCCCACCTCTCACCCCTCACCCCCACCCCCCACTCTCCACACCTTTGTCTGTCGAAATTGCCTTCCTCTGGGAAGCCAGTTAGGGTGTGGTACCCCTGCTCTGAGCAACCGCAGCTGCCTGTGCCTGCTGTGTTTCTGCCCACCCTGCCACCTAAGGGCCTATTTAGGGACCTGCTCTTCCCTACCAGGCCTGAGGTCTCTGTGCACAAGGCCAAGTCTACCTGTCTCCCAGTTGTATCCACAGAGGGCAGTGCCTGGTACTAGGCACTCAGTGATTATCTGTTGATAGATGAATGGTACTGAGCTCAAACTCAGACATTCTGCTCCTAAGAAGGATGCACTTTGTATCCACTCTCTAATAAATGCCTAGGTCTTTGCCTTCTCACAGCTCTACATGCTACCTTCGTAGATAATAATAATAACTAGCATTTATTGAGTACTTACTTTGTGCCAGGCACAGTACTAAGTACTTTACATGCACTATTCCAGCTCATCCTTCCAATGCATGTATGAGATAAACATGCTTATTACCTCCTTTTCACAGGTGAGAAATTGGCTCTCAGAGGTTAAGTAAATTCCTCATGGTCAAAATGCTTTACTGGGATGCTACACAAATAATTGCTGAATTGCACTGATGACATTGGCATTAACCTGTGTCTGCTGTCTCCGTGCCCATGGCTTTCAGCACAGGTCTGGCACGGAGTGGGCACTGACTCCACCAGTGAGCAGATCCCAATTCCAGCTTTCAACGGGAGAGGAAGGCTTCCCTCCTCCCCCACCCCCAGAGCTTCCCAGCCCCACTTCACACCTTTAATAAAAGCCCTGAGAGTGACCGCTGGAAGGGTGTGATTTCCTCGGGAGAGCAGCAGCATTTACATGGGAACATTCAAACAGGAACAGAATTCTTCCGCGAGGGCATAGGCTTCAGAAGACAGCTGTGGATGGAGAGTTGTTGTTGGGAAGGGGGCTGGGGGTGGTGCCGAGGGACGAGGAACGATCCTTTATTTATTTTCCCCTCGGAGCCTTCACCTTTCATTAAAACAGCCTCCGGATGTGGGTGCAATCAAACATTCATTAGACAAGCAAGGTACACTAAAAAAACTAACAACGCCCAAACGCGCTCGCGCGCGCGCGCGCGCGCACACACACACACACACACACACACACACACACACACAGCAATAATCAATCCGCGAAATGAAAACGGTCCTTCAGGCGAGAAAAGCTGGCTGTGTTCCTGCGCACCGTGCTTCCCCGGCCCTGTGTCCGCCCCCTGGTGTCAGTAGCTCTCTCCCCCTGGTTCCTGCTGGCCGGCCAGGTCCCCTAGCCGGCTACCCTGAGCTGTGACTCCGGGATCTGGCGCTTGCGAGTGGCAGGACCTGCGCAGCCATCCATCTGCCCCGCCCCCCCGTCCCCCCGCCCCCAGCCCGCTAGCCTGATGTGAGGGCGTCCCTCCATGCCCCGCCAATGCCCGCCGGGGCAGGCTTGCCCGTGGTCTGAAGCGCACAGAGTTCTAGCTGGCATCTGTTCGCACATCCTGACTCGAGGCTCAGAGCTTGGCCTTGCGGGTAGTCTGCACTGACATTTCCCCAAAGCCCGGTGGTTGGAGGGATGGGGGGTGGAAGGCTGTGGTCTGGGATGTCCGCCCTCCTCCTCTCCTCAATCACGACCGGCTTCCCGGAGGAGAGGACCGGGAATGGGGACAAGGAAGTGGCTCGGCAGATGGGTAGTGGGAGGTTCTTCCCAGCATATGGGGCTGCGTGGGTGGAAGGAGTCGGGACCGGGCGAGGGGGAGGGGACACAAAGGAAGGAGTCGGGACCGAGAGCGGGAACGCGCACTGTGTGAGGGTGGGCGTGTGAACCGGTCTTAGAGGGGAGGAGGTAAGACCCCAAAGGTGGGGGCCGGGTAGCGGGGGCGGCCTTGGAGGCGCTCAGCTGCGAGCCTGCGGAGGGGGCAGCACAGCACGCTGGGCGCCTTGCACAAGGGCGCCCCCTGATGGCGCCTCTGGACTCAGTCGCGGTTTCCATTTTCTTCTCCATTCAATTTAATAAAATCCTTGATGGAGTGCTTCCTAGGAGCCAGGCGCTGGGCTGAGTCCTCCTTTGGAGGATACTACCGTGCCCATTTTTTTCAGCAAGGGAGCGGGGACCCAGCGAGATCATACAGCTCGACGTGCGAGCAAGAGCCAGGATTCCAACCGATGCATTCATTCACTCAACAGTTATTAAAAAGCCCCTACTGTGCTGGGGACACTGCAGTACCCAGCACCGACAAGTCCCTGGCCTCCAGGGTCTTATAGTCTAGGTGAGGAGACAGCACACAAGTAAACAAATAAATGAGCAAAATCATTTCAGTGGAGGAAATAAACCAGCACTGTGTTCCCAGCTTCCCCCCAGCCTGCCTCCCCTTCACTGCTCCCCAGGGACTGGGATTTGTCAGCCTTGGCTTCAAGGCAGGCAGAAAAAGAAGGTGGCTCTGGGGGGTGAAACTAAGGTGTGTGTGCATGTGTGTGGTACAGATTCCCAAGGCCAGGAGCTTCTCCCACCCCTGGCACCCCCTCACATGTACCCACCACGAGCACCTGCAGCCCCAGGCTTTCCCACTGTGGCCAACCGGCTGAATTATTTCCTCATCTCAACCGGATGAGTTTTTAATCTGTCTTTATACAGAAGCCTGGCTGCCTGCGCAGGGATTATTACTGAGTTCTCTGCACATCGATCCTGCCTCTCCTGGCTGCTCTGACTGAGTGAGGCTCTGAGATGGAGGTGGGAGAGGTCTGGAAAGTTTGAGGGGAGTACAGTGCTGGTTGGGGGCAGAGGGCTGCAGTATTCAGGCATCAGATGCTCAGGATTTCAGGGGCACTGCCCTGCAAGGTGGGGATGCAGCCAGGGTGTGGGGGTGTGGGTATGAAGGAGCAAAGCTCACCATTTGAGCTCAAGAGACAGGGCTGTTCCACAGCTCCATGGGGAGAGAAGAAAGGAGGCAGGAGAGGCTGAGGTGGTCTGGGACAGGGACCAGAAGTCTGGCCAGGAGACCAGGAGAACAGGGTTCTGGTCCCAGCTCTGCTATTTACAAGCTATGTGGCCGTGGGCAATTACTTCATCTCTCCTCTTCTGTACAATGGAGGTGTTTACTGAGGATATTTAATGAGATGGTGTACCCACTGGTCTTCACACAGTGAACACTCACTGTCAGCTATTGTTATTAATGTCATTATCTGTAAATGGGAGTAGGAGTACTGGCTTTACTTCCTGGACAGATCTCTTGTGAAACTCAAGGGACAGAGGCACCAGGCCCATGTGAGGACTATTGTTGATCCACGGCCAGCTCACTGACGCTAATAAAGGTGTGAGGAGGAGTGAGGCGGACACACATATTCAGTTACTCCTGCATGGGTCAGTGACACACTGGCTGACGGCTGTTTAGACATGCAGCCTAGATACACCCTTCCCTGCCTGCATTCCTAGCCTAATAGCAAAGATTGCGGGACAAAAGCGCCCACATGTGACTTTTCATCTGTCCTGGTGCCAGTGGATACCTGAGAGTGGCCTTTCAAATGCACAGATCTGAGCAACTGGTTTACTGCCCTGGGTCAAGCCCCAAATGCCATCCATGGTCTGGGTGTGTCTTCGGTTCCCGTCTTGTCCCTCACCTCTCCTGCCCCTTGTAATCGGAGCTCCCTGTGGCTCCTTCAGAATACTGGGCCCCTCTTGCCTCTGCCTTAGCACATGCAGTTCCTTCTTCCTGGGACACTTTTCCCTTCAAACGTTAACCCCTGGGGGACAGGGACTTGGTCTATTGGTTCATCAAAAGTGGCTGATCAGTAAATATTTGCTGAATCAAATCGAACCCACCCAGGCCCTGGCTGGTTTGGCTCAGTGGATAGAGCATTGGCCTGCTGACTGAAGGGTCCCAGGTTTGATTCTGGTCAAGGGTACATGCCTGGGTGCAGGCTTGATCCCCCCCAGTAGGGGGTGTGCAGGAGGCAGTCAATCAATGATTCTTTCTCATCATTGATGTTTCTATTTCTTTCTCCCTCTCCCTTCCTCTCTGAAATCAATAAAAATATGTATATTAAAAATAAATAAATAAATAAATAAATAAATCGAACCCACCCACATCCCAGCTGACTAATTCCGGTCTCAGCTCAAACCTCACTTCTCAGGAAAAGCCCTCCCGCTGCGGAGGCTGGGAAGAGTCTTTAATTTCAACTCCTGAAGTCTCCTGCACTTCCCAGGGAAATGGGCGTGTTTGGTGTCTGTCTCCTTTGCTAAACAAAACTCCAAGGCCAGAGACAGCTCTTTCTTGTTTACTGCTCTATCTTCAGTTTCCTAACATGTAGTCAGTGCTCAAGAAATATTGTGAACAAGTGAATGAATGCAGGAAGTAAAGCCAGTACTCCTTCTCCCATTTACAGATAATGACATTAATAACAATAGCTGACAGTGAGTGTTCACTGTGTGAAGACCAGTGGGTACACCATCTCAGTACTGGGACTCCGTGTATCTGCTTAAGACCCTCCCACTATCCCTCCTCCCCATCTGTGGAGAAATGACTTCTGGTATCTCCAACAGGTCTTTTCTCTCCAACTCTCTTCCTTCTAACTCCTTCCTACATAGCCATTCACTCTCAGGCCACGCCCTGGCTCCTGGGGACACCCACTGGCTGGGCCCTTTCAGCCTCCATTACCCTTCCCTGATGGCAGAGTGGGGCCTGCTCTGAGTTCCTGAGGGCAGGTCTGGCCCTGGGCACACTGGATCCACCTCCTTTCCACCTTCCAAAGAACACAGCTCTGGGCCTGCAGACACTGAGGCCGGACACCTCTCTCCCCTCAGCAGTCAGCCAGGCCTAGCAAATGCCGAGTCATTGCTGGCTGCTGCTGCCTGTCTCCAGCTCCTCCAGCCTGAGGAGCTGCCAGGAGCAAACCCAGCAGAGCCGCCCCTGGCAGCATGGAAAGCACTTCACAACAGAAACCAAGGCGTTTCTGCTCCCTTTCTGCAGGCTCCCACCTCTGCAAGGGCAAATGGAGGCCCTTGAACCAGGGATAGGCCTGGGGTGGAGCTACCAATGCTGTCCCATCTCAGTGCTGCCTCCCAAACTCCCTCCACTGCCAAGGGCCTCTGGACACATGCTGACCAGCCAGTCTCAGTTTCTCCATGGGACCCTTCCTATCAAAGGAGCTACCAAGGGAATATTTGCAGGGCTGCGCCAAAACTGTGGTGCCTGTGAATGCTGACTAATAATTAAGCCCCTACAAACTGCCTGTAGATAAGCATAATCCCTTGCATTTATACAGCCCTGAACACATTTCAAAGCTTTTTCACATATATTATCTCATATGATCTCCCACAATAATCCGATTGGGTAGTTGCTGGGAAGGAAATTAATGTCTTTCTTTTGTAGAGGAGAAAACCAAGACTCAGAGAGGGAAGAATCTTGTCTGAGGTCACACAGCTTATGGGAGCCAAAGATGGGCCCAGGATATAGGTTCCTGATAATCCACGACTCTTAATTTTTCTCTTGCCCAGGATCCTGGAATTGCCTATACAGCATAAACACTCTCAGCTCTTCTGTCCAGTCCAGCAGCAACAACAAATAGTTGTGGAGCATATTTATGCAACTTGAGTTATGTTATCTCATTCAACTCCCAACACAGCCTTATGATATTATTAGCCCCCATGTTACAGATGAGGTGGCCAAAGCTCAGAGATGTTAAATAACTTGCCTGGGATCACACAGGCTATTCAGATCCAAGACAAAATGCTGGTTTGTTTGAACAATCTAACTGTAATCCCTATCCTTAGGGTTTCCCTGGCTTAATTGAGGCCCCTTCTTAAAGTCTGGGATTATTAGAGGTTCTCTCTTTTCTGTGGCTAGCTGCACTCTCAAGTCACTCATTCATTCATACATTCATTTGACAAACATTCGCTGAAGCCTTCCTTCATGCTTGGCATGTGCAATAGCCCAATCTCCTGCTCTAAAGTAGCAAGCCCAGGCTGGGGAAACCTAGGAGGTCTTCCTGGAGGAAGGACCACCCAAGATAAATCTTGAGAGATGAATAGGGGGCAGACAGAAAAAGAAGGAGGAAAAAGTTTCCAAGCACTAAGAGCCAGAGAGGGCAGTACCTGTTCAGGGGCCCTATAAGTGAGACAGCTTAGCTGGTGGAGAGAGTTGAGGTGAGGCTTGTGCTGTGTTGGAGAGAGAGGGGCATGTGGCAGAGTAGTGACCTGTCAGGTCTGTGTTAAGGATGCTATGGAGGCTGTGTGGAGAATGGAGCTGGTATTGGGGACACTGTTCACTCTAGTGCAAGATCTTTCTCAGCCACTGGAGCTAGCCCTGCAGGCTGTGGGGATGTGGGAGGGCCACTTTCCAGCACACTCTCCGCTGAGCTTGGGAGAGACTTTAGAGGCTGGGGGTGGGTATGGGGAGTCGTTTATGGATGGGGTAAGATATGAAAGACAAACCTTCCCTTCAGTGGTCCTCAATGAGGTACCCATCTGAGAGCAGAAGCGAGTGTGTTCTAATCTAGACAATGGGAACAGCATCTGCAAAGGTGCAGAGGCAAAAGAGAGCAAGATCAGCTGTGGAGCTAGAGTTAAATACGGCTGAAGCCAGGGTCTGAGCTGGGGGGAGCCCCTACCATGCATGGGAATGAACTCGGGCCTTAATGGGTCAGAGTCCAGGAGCTGTGCAGATGGCCACCGAGGTTCAAATCCCAGCTCCTACTAGCTATGTGTCCTTGAGCAAATCACTTAACTTCTCTGCTTCTCAGCTTTCTCATCTGTAAAATGGGGTTATTGCAAGGATTATACAATACACTTAGCATATTATAAACAATAAATGCAACCTATATTAGCATCACTAGCATTAATACTATCATTATTAACAGTTCCACAAGGGGAGATCTACAGTGGAGTACTACTTCTTAAGGAAGGAATCTCATTTTAAAAAGTAAAAACAAGTTGCAAGGTGTGCTTATCTGTAATCTCCAGATTCACAGATAGGTGTGAAATTCCATCTGCAGCTGTTTTCTCAGGGTGTCATCCCATCCCAAATCGAATGACATTGTTGGGTGCTGGACGTTGTTAGGAGCATTACAGGAACTGACAGCAGACTCATGGCGGGGAGTGGGTGCCAAGGAGGGGAGGGGGCTGCTCTCAGTCTCTGGAGGCATGACAAGCCCCCTGAGCTGGGATGGTGTGGGCACTTCTTGTATTGGAGTGCCTCTACCTGCTGCGATAAGATGAGCGTTAGGATCAGCCAAGGTATTCTGTGAGCAGAGTCTGGGACATAGCCCCTGCCTCTGGAAGTTTACAATATTCTAGAGAATTGATCTCTTAGAATCTGAATAGTTTAGTCTTGGGGGTTAAACTTTGCAGGCATTAACCATAAGACATGGCTCCAACATGGTGAGACAAGTGAGCCAGCACCCAGAGGGCTGTGCTCCAGGCAGAGTCCTGCTTGGGTGGGATCCTACCCCTGTCCTTGGCACTGTGGGCCGTAGGCAAGCTGTTTCTCTGGGGCTTGGTTTCCTCGCCTACACAACTGCACTGACCATTAGACATACCCCAGAGGCCGTGTTAAGATTCAATGAAATAATGCGTGTAGAGTGCTTGCCACAGAGCCTGGCACGTGACCAGGGCTCAGTGGTCATTGCTGTAATGAGATGCTCTCCTTCTGGGAAGCTTGACGACCAAGCTCACAGCTCCGGGTGGGCTGCCCATGGAGAGGGGCGGGAGGCAGGACCGGGGACAACACATGTCTCATCAACCAGCCTACTGTCCCCATAGGTAGGGGTCCAGGCCCAGAAAGACCGCTGTGCCCACGAGGGTACAAGAGCCTCTTCCTGCAACATGGGGACAAACTGGGCCTTGGCCTCAGGGGGAGAACAGGGAAGGAACTCAGACCTGCTGCCCTGATCAAGGCCCTCTGCCCAGCACTGGGGGTGGGAAGTTCAGGGGAGGCTGAGGTTATACCGGGAGCACCAGGTGCGATCTTGGTGGAGGCAGGAAGCAAGGCCAGTCATTTTCCAGGCCTTCTGAAATTCAGAAATGTGAAGTGTTAAAAATCAGCACACACACAAAGAAATGTGTTTTGCAGCTGTTTTGGCATTTGGGGAGTCATTTACCAACTTCGAGTTCAACTTAATGAAGTTGGGGGTAGGCAGCTTCCATGGGAGTTCTGCTTCCTAGCAATCTGCAGTCGCCCAGCCGGCAAAGAGGGCTGAGCGGGTGCTCGGCGGGGAGTGTTAACAGTAACACGTTGTGTATTTGTCATCAGAATGGAGCCCCCGGGCACAGGGGTAGTGCCCATTGCCGCTCAATGGTGTATTTGTCATGTGGCCACTGACACAATCAATTGACCCCCTTACACACCGGTGTTTATTAGCCATTGTATAAATATTTCACCCCTCCCCAGCTGACACATAATCTCTTCTTTGCTGCCTCTGACAAATGAACATTTCTCTGTAGACTCTTAAATGAGTATGTGTCACAGCTATGTCACTGATTAATTTTTTTTACCACCACGAACAACGATGCATAGAAATGTAACTTATATTCATTTCCCGGCTTGAGCCCAGCTGTCTAAAAAATTCCACCAACAGCTACGACTGACAGACAGCTATCCCAGCACTTGGGCGTGCTGACATGTGGCTGTGTGAGTGCCAGCTTGTTAATTACGGGCTTTCTCTTCCGGCCTGGCTGCGGAGTAACCAGCCACAGGGACTTGAATCACCGCTGGGGCCGTGAAGGGCCCGCTTCGGAGGGCTCCAGGGGCCGCCTCCCCAACCCAGCCTAACCACACACATTTTCCCCTCCAAGTATTGGCCACCTTTTCCTCTGGGCCTTGGTTTGGGAATGCCCCTGAAGTCACCCCAGTCTTACTCATTGACACCTTAAACTCTTCCCCCAGTGATCTGTGAGATCATGAGGGTAGGAACTGGGTCTTATTTGTTAAGCGCAGGGTGAATGCTCCAGAAATATTTGCTGACATTAAATCAGTTAAGGTGCAATTATTGAACCATGTACCAGCCACTGGGCGTGTGTTGTTTATTTCATTTTTTCAGTGACTGTTCTGGAGCCCCTGCTGTGCAGGCCTGTGGACCCGGAGCCAGAGGAAAAGGTGACCAGTGCTTAGACTGGGGTGGGAACTTGGCCTGGGGAGCCTTCTGAAGCCAGCCCCTCCTGGGCCTCGCAGCACTTAAGGTGCTTGTGGCTGCTTACTTGGTTCCTGCTGCTGGTTACTTGGCAGCTAGGCCAAAATGAAGTTTAGATTCTAATGGTGGAGGACTAGAGGCTCATGGGTAGGCATTGTTTGTACCCTGGTTTGCAGCTGAGGAAACTAAAAGACGGTTCTTGCCATTGAAGTTGGGGTTAGAATCTGTGTCATCTGACCCCAGAGCCTACACACCTAACCATTCTCTGTCAACTGCCCCAGCCCCACAGTCCTTTCCTTGAGCTGCCTCAGTTTCTCCTCCACTACAGCTCACTTCCCATTCTTTCCCTTCTTCGCCTTCACACTTTCCTCTTCCTGGCAGATTTTCGAGTCACCTTGGGCTTCAGAGCCAACTCAGCATCCCTGCCCCCACCCCGACTCATCCATATGCTGCTTCCCCCTCCCCACCCACCCACCCACCTGCACAGGACTGAGTCTTCAGCAGGTGTCTAGGCTGCCTCCCCCACCCTCGACCTCCATGCACCTGTGTCCTGTGCACCTGTGTCCCTTCCCTGATGTCATATAATCTCTGGCTGGAAGCCAAGTGCATGGCACCTGGGGACACTCTCAGTAGATTAACTAGCTCACAACAGCTCTGCCATTGCCCTCAAGGCCCTCGAGGGACTGACCCAAGACATAGAGACTCCTCCCCCTGCACATCCAGGGAACTGATATTCAAAACCACTGATGTATGTGGTAAGGTAGAGAGCCTGGAATGGGACTTGGTCTGAATCCAGTGTCTCTATCTACCCACTGTGTGTCCTTGGGCAGTCACTCACTTCCTTCTCGTCTTGTACATTGGGATGCTGGTACATATTCCTCTGGACTTTCAAGACTCTGTTCCATCTTGACCAATCATCTCCCAGAGAAGACAAGCTGGTTGAACCTGTCTCCTGAGACACATGCAAGTGCCTGGTGACATCCCAGCCCACACTGACCTAGGAGGTGGCCCTCTGTGACCCCATGAACCAAGTGGCTCTGCCTCTCTCCTTCCCTCCTAACCTGAGTGGTGTGAGGCAGCTCCAGGGAATGAGATGAAACTGCTGGAGATGGAGCTGCCCAGAGGATCTGCTCTCACCTTTAATGAGCATCATCCAAAACGATGACCACATATGAGCCTTTGGTTCATGCACCATGGAATGAAGTACATGTTTATGTGCATTGTCTCAATGGAAAGTCACAAAACCCTCTGAGTTAGGTATGACAGAGTTCAGGCTCCTGGTAAAGAAACTGAAACCTAAAGAGGTTAAGGAAACTCCAAAAGGTCACACAGAGCCAGGACTTACTTGAACGTGGGTCTACCTCCTTCCCAATTAAGGGCTCTTAATTACCACAGTATGTCACCTTCCTCAGACCTTCCTCCCCACTACATTCACCAAGCTCCCAGGGTGTCCTCCAGGGAGCAGGTACCACTAGCTCTATGATGTCATCGAGGGCCTGTGCTATGACGTCAAGGCCCCAGTGGGCCTGCCCTGCCCCACCTGTGGGGATTTAGAGGCGCTAAGGGCAAGGTCAGAAGAAGGAAAAGCCCAGATGACACACAGCTGGGTTGGGACCAATTTGACAGCAGGTGTAGGGAGGGGGCTGATGCAAGAAAGGGGCCCACACACTGGCCCTTCAGTTGGAGGCCTGGGTGTGCCATCCCCCATACATTTCCTTGTTCGAAATGGAGCGTGGAGCACCGGAAATCAGGACAAAAGCACCACCCACAGCTCTGGTCTCGATGACTCAGATTCCACCTCCCACAGCCTCCTCCTGTGTATGTTTCTGAATGTGTGTGTACCCAAGCATGCGCCCTGCCAGTCTGTGAGGCTGTCAGCTGTGCACACATGTGCGCACATGCATGCACAGGGATGAGTCCACATGTGTACATGCCCGAGCTATGATCATCTGCATACCTGTCTCCAAGCCTAAGCCCTCAGAATATGATGACCAACAGGGTCAATGGTAATCATAATGTAAATAGCCAACATGCTTCCTATGTTCAAAGGCACTGTGCTAGGCACTTCACATGTAGTACCGTTGGAAACTTTGTAAAGTGGGCCTTATGAGGTGAGCACTATCATTATCCCATTCTACTAATGATGAAACTGAGGCTCAGATAAATTAAACTGTTTTTCCAAGACCACACGGCCAGGAAATGGTATAATTTTCAGATGCCAAAATCTGTGCCCAGTAAGACGTACCTCCGTCCTGGCCTCCTCTAAGGAGTCTGGAGAGAAGACAGGAAGCATTCTTTGGAACCAGAAGCCAATCAGGGTCCCTGAAGGGAAAGGGGCCAGAAGTCAGTCTTGGAGGAAGAGGGCAAATAGCAAATAGATGCCCAAGCAGGAGGGGGTAGGGCAGTTGTCTCTCAGAACAGGTGTCAGAGAAGCTGTGACAGCCACTCAGAACCACAGTGGCAAGCCTCCTTTACATGGCTATTTGCATATATTTGCATGTATTTGCATCACCAAATCTGTGGAATCGGCCTTAATGGTCCCTGCCTTTGAAGACTGGCAGAAGCTGAAGAGGGTGGGAGTGACAGGGAGGGCCTGGGGAATTCTGGAAGGGAGCAGGGAAGAGGCAATGGCAACAATGCTGCGGAGGCAAAGGGAGGTTTGGGGCCCTGCTAAGAGGCAGTTTCCAGGAGAAAGCAGAAAGATTCTTCTCCATGTACCCATCCCCTGAGGGCAGCAGGAAAGTGAGCGGGGGAATTCAGAAATCAGGAGGGCGGAGGAGGACTTGGGCCCTGGGTCAGGGGGAAGCGCTGGAGAGGAAGACCCAGGCCCAGGCCTGGTTCTGGAGCCCCCAGGGCCAGGTCCTGGGAAAGCTGGCTGGTGGAGAAGGGAGGGTCTGGCACTGCGTCTCCCGCTGGGGGGCCGCCTACTAGGCCTCTGAAGCTCAGTGGCTCGGTGTTGGGGCGCCATCTAGTGGACATACTCGGGAAAGCGATCCCTTCCTGCCTGCTCTGGCGCAGCCCCTTCCTCTGTCAGCCGCACAGAACTGGAGTCTACCTCGCCTCTGCGGAGGAAGCACGTGGTGGAACCTGGTCCTGCAACCAGCGGTCTGAATGGGTCTGGGGATTGCGGTTCCGGAGGATCGCCAGCAGGGAGCTGCCCACGGGGCTCAGGCCAGGCTAAGATGGGCTAACACAGCCGAAAGATGAAGAGCTGAGGCTTTAAAGTCAGGAAAACATGGCTGTGCCAGTTACTGACTGTGAGTCTGGCAAATTAACCTCTGAATCAGTTTCCTCATCTGTAAAATGGGAGTGGCAATATTTACTCGTGAGAATGAAAGAGCTTATTAATAAAGAAAAGCAAGTGAGGTGGCTGAGTTGCGAAATTTAAGGACTTGGGACTTGCACAGCACTGAGACCTCCTTAAAATTTGTGTCCTAGGTTCCTCATTCTTTTCACCCTAGTCCTGGCCCTGCTTGTTAGCACAGGGCCTGGCACATGAGGAGCACTGTTAATGTTACCATATTGTTATCAGCGGGAGCTACTGTGATGCTGTCATCCTGTTATTGCTGTGAGGATGCAAAGGCCTTGGGAAGGTGGCATCCTACCTCCAAGGCCTAGAAGGAAATGGCAACCCAGCTCTCATCTGGCCTGGTCTGGCAAGGGTGTGGAAGGAGACTGAAGGCCAAAGGGGTGAGGGGCCTCCTCACAATGATCACGGATAGAGAGGAAGTCACAGGCTGATAGGAGTGGCGGGGGGGGGGGGGGGACATTCGGTCACAAACCTTGTGTGGCTTCTCAGATTCCCTGTGACCAACTGATAGACAAGGAAGAAACTCAGGCCTGGGTCACAGATGATCAGTGTGATAGTTGTTGAAACGGACTGCTGTCACATCACAGCCTTCTTGGGTGACCCTAAAGGATAGTGGTGAAAGGAAGTCCAGTGTGCAAAGCTTTGAACAGTACACTTAGTCGTCAGCTTTGTGTAGAAGTAGAGGTGGCCTGAGGTGTGGATATGCCCTGATTCCTGGGAAGTAGTGAATGGCATGGCTGGTTGGTCAGAGGCTCCACTCTGAGGGCTCACCTGCCTACAGCAAGACCTGGGCCAAACCTTTAGTGCAACTCTCTTCCTCGGAAGACCAGCCAAGCCCCTGGTGGCAGGTGGCTTATACCGAACCCCTTCCTTCCACCCTGGAGGGGACAGTGTGTGCTCAGGATTTGGGCTTGTCTTCCTTGTCCACTGTGCCTCCACAAACAAAGGACAATAATGGGGTCATCTGAGACTTACTTTCAGCTCTTACCTTTATGTCTTTGGTCTGTTTTGAGTTAATTTTTGTATATCGCATGAGGTAATCATAGGATGGTGATCAACAGATTCTTTAGTCATATCAGCTGTACCTCTTCGCCCAGAAGCAGTCGGCTGAGCAGTGGGCAGCCTGTTGAATTCTCAGAAGATGCCCACAGGAGCATGACACCTATGGGCTTGGGCCCGGAACTCCTTGGCATGATACTTGTTTTGAATTAGTACTGAGTCCCCTGTACCTAAAAACTACAGGAATCAATGTAGAAGTAGAAGCAGCCCACCTCACTCTCTGATTTACACAATTTTTGCTTCCTGTCCCCGAATCTTTAGGCTCTGCCAGTTAGAGGTCCTAGGTCCCAGGGAGAGAGAACTTACACCAGGGCACACAGCAATGTTTCCACTAAACTGGAAGCTGTGCTGCCACCCAGCCACTTCCTCATGCCAGTGGACCAATAGCAAGAAAAGGGCATGGCTATACTGGTCAAGGTCATTCATCCTGATGGCCATGAACCAGGGCTATAGATAGAGGCATGTAGGTACAATGAAGTCAGGGAGGAGATGTCTGGACCCAGCCAGGGAGTCCCTGAGCATCTCTTGGAACCTCCCACCCAGGAGTAACTGACAACAGATGACCTCAACAATGACAATCCCTTGACACAAGGTTCAGACCTTTGGGGATGAAAGTCAGCATGTTTGCATCAAGCAAATAGCCAAGATCTGCAAAGGGCCAGCTGAGGGTAAGAGTAGGAGGGAGATGCTATCAATCACAGACTCAGGACCAGCTACAGCATGGGGACTGTGGCTTGCTTCATGAACCCTCTTGTCTTTATCTTTCCTTGAGATCACATCTAACAGTATCTGGAAAGGGACTTGCTTACAGAGGACTGTCCCTCCCTTTTTGAGAGAGAAAAAAAAAAGGTGATGATAAGTTTGTTCTCATGAAAAAAAAAAAGCAAGCAAACAAACAAACAAAAAACCCGGAGGTCCCATGTTGTGGTTTAGAAGTCAGATAAAATGGGAGGCTGTGAGTAGCAGACCAATCATATTGAAACACAGACCTTTCTTCTCAAATGCCTTGACTACCGCCCTGCTCTCTTTGATGCTGACGCTCCACTTTCAGGCTTAGATGGAAGACCCCACACTGTGCAATGTGGAATCTGGTTTCCCAGTGCCACAAGGGCTAGATGACAAGCCCCAGGAGCTTGGGGTGAACCCTGACCCTTGGGGGTAGGTTGTGGGTGGCAGCTGTGGGCTACTTCAGGTGCGCTTCCTCCTTACAGCCTTCCGGAGAAGTCCCACCACTGAGCACACACTGGCTGCACAATGTGCAGTGTCTCTCTGTGGCCTGTGGACGTGCAGTGAGGACCCTAAGGCATTGCTCCACCTTGTCTCACGTCTTCCCTGCCCATATTTCCCTTTCCTCACCCCATGGGCTTTCCCCAGAACCCTGGCCACCAGGGCACCCAAGAAAATAGGTTTCTGAGAGCTGCCTCCCCCTGTGTGGCCCACACCGTGGTCACTGCCAGAGCCTATCTTACCACGCCAGTACTGCCAAAGAAATAGAGACCTCAGGGGGCAGGAACCAACCAACCATTTTCCAGGCGAGGGACCAAGACGGGGGACATCTGAGAGATGAAGGATGAGAGGGCAGACAGGGGCAGGAAGGGAGAGGCGTGCAGAGGGTAGAAAGTTAAGTCTCAGTGAAAGCTGTCTTCTGGAAATGGGTCAATATGGGCAGTTTTCTGGAAAGGACTGGCTGTGTCTTGGAGGTCAGAGGGGAGGACAATGTTGCCTCCCCCCACTTGAGTGGACACACCCATCAATGAAGGACTGGGGGAGAGTTCTTCTGAGTCTCCCCAGACCTCCATATTCCTGGGTGTATGGAGGTCTGGACAGTGAAGCATCAGGAGTGAATGGGTGGTGCTAAGGGCAGGAGGAGGCAGCACCAGGCAGAAGGTCCAGAGCAGCAAACAGTGACTGCTCCCTTTTCCAGTGCAAGGAGCCCCAAGGGGCTGGCCTGGGGCTGAGGAAACCCCTTCCTGGCCCAGGTCTCCCACTTCTGGCTACTCCTAATCCCTCAGCTCCTGAGCACTGCAGGCCCGTGGCACAGGCCCATCTCTGGAGCATAGCCTCACACTGCTGTGGAGATGCACGCTCCAAAGGGGACCGGCCCAGTGGCAATTTGGTGATATGCATTGAGGCAGAGAAAGAGGAAGTTCAGCCAGAGACTGAGACCACATGTCCTCAATGTCACCTCTGCACCCCTCTGCCTTTCACCACCCTGCCTTTCGTTAGATGTTGGGGGAGTGCACCAGGCTGGGCAGAAGTCCCGGCTTAAAACTGCTGTGGGCTAGTTTCTGGGGTCATCCCAGTCAGGCTTTTACTTTCAAGGCAGAGAGAAGGACAGAGGAGATGAGGTTCCCTCTGTGACAGAGTGTGGATATTTTTCTAAGTCATCAGATTCTCATAAAAGTTTAAGATCTGCCTGTGCTGTTCAATATGGGAGGGGACAGTGTGTGCTGTCCCCACTAGTTATATGTGGTCCTTTAAGTTTAAATTAATTATAATAAAGTAAAATAAAGTAACTCGGCTCCTCTAGCTCACCAGCTGCATTTCAGTGTCTCAATGGCCACATGCTGGACAGCACAAGTAGAGAGCATGTCCATCACTGCAGGAAGTTCTACTGGATATCGCTTCCCATTAAGGCTAAAAAAAAAATTTCCAACTTTATCGAGGTATAATTGACAAATAAAATTGTATGAATTTAAACTATAGTGTGATGACTTGGTATACATATATATTGTGCAATGATGACCACAAATGAAATTAGGTAACACATCCATCAGCTCACACAGTTACCATTTGTGTGTGTGTGTGTGTGTGTGTGTATGTGTGTGTGTGGTAACATTTAAGATCTACTCTCTTAGCAAATTTCAAGTGTACAATACCACATTGTTAACTCTAGTCACCATGTGGGAATGAGATCCTGGCCCATTAACTTCAAGCACAGGGAAACTGAGACCTAAGAGGGGGTAACCTGCCCCAGGCCCCAGGGGGAGTCAGGGGTAGCAGCAGGACTAGATGCCCTTCATAAAGTGCCTTGAAGTAAAACTGCATAAAAGTATCTTCTTGTAGATACAGTCCACATCACCAGCCTAGGATGGAAGGAGACAGGGCTCTAGTTGTGGGGGTGGGGAATGGGGGAAGGGAGGCCGACTGTGTTTGTTCCTCCCCTCCCCCTTCCGAGGGCTACCCAGCATCCTGGATAAAGAAGGCTTACAAGCCTCAAACTCCCTCCCCTCCCCCAAGATGACCTCATCTCCACAAAAAAATGTGAGAAGGGCCCTGGGGAGGGGCTGCAGGGAGGGAAGCTGGGGGTGGTGGGATGTGGGTTGGGGAGAAGGCACAGTCCTCTGGCACGAGATATTGGGGGTGGGGAATGCCATGCTGATCCAAACCAGACTCCATGCAGCCATCTTTCTAAAATCCAAGTCTTGCTCTAACTGGTTTGGCTCAGTGGATAGAGCATTGGCCTGTGGACTCAAGGGTCCCAGGTTCGATTCCAGTCAAGGGCACATGTCCGGGATGTGGGCACGATCCCCAGTGGGGGGCATGCAGGAGGCAACTAATCAGTGATTCTCTCTCATCATTGATGTTTCTATCTCTCTCTCCTTCTCCCTTCCTCTCTGAAATCAATCCTATATAATAAAAGCCTAATATGCTAAGTGTCCAGTTGTCCAGTCAGCTGTTCAACTAATCAAAGTGTAATATGCTAATGATATGCTAAGGCCACTCAACCACTCGCTATGATGTGCACTGACCACCAGGGGGCAGATGCTCTGACTGGTAGGTTAGCTTACTGCTGGGGTCTGGCTCATGGGGACTGAGTGAGACTGGCTAGACACGCCCTAGAGCCCTCCCCGTCTGGCAAACCTCCTGCATCCCTCCCCAGCCCCAATTGTGCACAAGTGGGGTCCCTCAGCCTGGCCTGCACTCTCTCGCAATGCAGGACCCCTTGGGGATATCAGAGAGCTGGTTTCAGCCCAATCATGCAGGCCAGGCTGAGGGACCCCACTGGTGCACGAATTCGTGCACCAGGCCTCTAGTAAATAAATAAATAAATAAATAAATAAATAAATAAATAAATAAATAAAATCCAAGTCTTAAACTCTTTTTGGACTGGAGACAAAATCCCAATCAAGGATTACAAGGGTCTGCATGGCCTGGCCCTGAGGTCCCTTAATCTCAGCTGGCCCCAAATGTCCCTTCTCTTTGCTCTGTCTCTATTACTCACCCCAGGACCTTTACACTTGTGGTTCCTCTGCCAGAACCTTCTGCCTCCCACCCCCAATTAGCCCCTACCCATCTTTATGATCTCAGTTTAAGTACAGCTTCCTGGAGAAGCCTTCCCAAACCCCCAGGCCAGGTCAGCTTCCCTGCGTTATGTTCTAATAGAGCTTCTCTTTAGAACACTCATCTAGGTTTGTAATTATACATTCATTTGGGGGTTCTTTGGTAAATGTTTCACTCCCCAAGCAGACCACTTTCTTCACAGTCTGCTTCTGCCCATTGTAATATCTTTAAATTCTTAAGCAGTGGTTGGTCCAGAGAGATGCTTAATAAAAATATTCTCACGATTGAATGAAAGTTTCTTCCTTTAAGAAACATGTTCCTGAGAGCCCACCAAGTGTGGGTGATGGCTGTGCCCTCTAACACCCAGAGAGAGAAGACAGGAGAAGCAGAGAGACCTGGAGACCCCAGAGACAATGGAGGTGATCAGGAGTTGCAAAGGTGACAGGAAATTGGATGAAGAGTGACAAAAGTGGTGGGACTCACAAGATGACAACTGGGGACCTTGGGAGATGATAGAACTACAATGAGTGCAATGCGGTCTAATTTGACAATAGGTTGGCATGGGATGATTGATTAAAACAAAATCATGGGATGTACCCGGATGATGGGGTAATAGGCAAGCTGGTTTAATTAGGAGTCACCATGGAAGTGACTGGTAAAATAAGTAACAAGGAATGGGAAATATTTATTGAGCACTACGGAGCCTCAAGCCCTTTTCCACATATCCATGTATTTCCACGGCTTAATCCCCACCACAACCCCGCGTGGTAGGCACTACATATCATCATCTCCATTTTGCAGAAAAAGAAATGGAGACAGTGAGATTAAGTAACTTGGCTCAGGTCACCTAGCTGGGAGAGGTGGGGTCAGGATTTGCCTTTAGAGACTTTGCTCTTAATTACTACATCATCCCATCAGCTTCCAGTGAGCAAAGGCTTCCTAAGTGGCCATGGCTACAGTAGTCCATGGTTTCGGTGGGGAGGGGGAGGAGCAAAGAGAGCTATGGAAGGGGCTACTGGAAAATTCTCTTGCACGCCCCTCATTGCCTAATTCTGCCCTTTCCTCTGCTAACTCCCTTTTGTCCCGTGTGTTGGGGTTCAGACTTACTAAAGTCACATTCCTTCTTACTCTTCCCTCCCTGCAAAGTGCCACAGAGGCTGAATCAAATTGCTCAGTAAAGAGTCTGGGACAGAGAAAGACTGGGCTGGCTATGGGAAGGACTTCGGGAAGACAGTGTACTGTGTGGGGAGACAGGATATTGAGAAGGGAGATGTCACAGAAACTGAGGTTTGTGAGCCACATAGAAATGTTGCTAAAGGTTATGGGGAATTTTGAGAGATGAAACATTGGAGAACCTGTCCATTCTCTTTGGTTTCTGGACTGTGCCTTCTTTCTAAACTGTAATTCTATGCGCACAGTGGGTCATGTGAGCCCTGCAGTTTATATTAGGATTAGACCAGAGCAAGGAGATTGGATGGTGATGGTCAGTAATGCAGTCTCTCTGGCCAGAGTGAACTGGTGGGGTCCAGAGTTAAGGTTTGTAAAGGGTTCCTTCCTAGAACCCTTTGCCCATCAGGCCCTGAAGGAGTCAGAGATGATACTCCAAAACAGAAAAAGGTGCTCAGCCCAGATTACCAGCCAGGGTTGTCCCTGGAGTGAGCTCTCCGGCTCAGCCTGGCATGGCGTATCTTGCTGCAGGTGTGGATTCCGGGGACTGTGAGGATGGAGGTCTGAGTAAAAAGCAGGGACTCAAGATGGCCTCCGAGGGAAGAAGCATCTCCGAGAGACCCTAGCCACCCACCCAGCCTCACTCTCACTCCTATGAACTGGCTCCCCTCGCACCCTGCCATTTCCCCTGCTCTTTTCCTAAGATGCTGTTAGCTCTTTCAGGACATTCTGTGACCACTCACTGCCCCCAATTTCTCAGACCAACAGCCTTCCCCTCATCCAAATCATCTTAGGAAGCACACATCCCTCCAAGGGAACAGTCCCAGGGAACCGTGACTTGGTGCTTTACACCATTTTTTTAAAATATATTTTTATTGATTTCAGAGAGGGAGAGAGAGAGATAGAAACATCAATGATGAGAGAGAATCATTGATCGGCCGCCTCCTGCAAGCCCCTCATTGGGGATCTGGCCCACATTGGGTTTAGGGCCCACAACCCGGGCATGTGCCCTTGACTGGAATCGAACCTGGGACCCTTCAGTCCAAAGGCTGACACTCTATCCACCGACCCAAACCAGCTAGGGCTCTACACCATTCTTAAGTAGTCAGAGAAAAGATCAACCACAGAATGCCACCCTCTTCTTCCTTGAGGCCCCTGACCTCTCTCCTGCCCATCCGTCAGGGGCTGGGGCTAACATGTGCTTCAGGTTTACTCTGTGAGACCTGGTCAGTGCTCTCCCCGCCCCCTCATGTTAGACCTGGTCAGTGCTCTCCCCCCTCATATTATACCTGGTCAGTGCTCTCCCCACCTCATGTTAGACCTGGTCAGTGCTCTCCCCCCTCATTATTAGACCTGGTCAGTGCTCTCCCTCCTCATATTAGACCTGGTCAGTGCTCTCCCCCGCCCTCATATTAGACCTGGTCAGTGCTCTCCCCGCCTCATATTAGACCTGGTCAGTGCTCTCCCCCCTCATGTTAGACCTGGTCAGTGCTCCCCCCCCCCTCATATTAGACCTGGTCAGTGCTCCCCCCCCCTCATATTAGACCTGGTCAGTGCTCTCCCCACCTCATATTAGACCTGGTCAGTGCTCTCCCCACCTCATATTAGACCTGGTCAGTGCTCTCCCCCCCCTCATATTAGACCTGGTCAGTGCTCTCCCCCCCTCATATTAGACCTGGTCAGTGCTCTCCCCCCTCATATTAGACCTGGTCAGTGCTCTCTCCCCCTCATATTAGACCTGGTCAGTGCTCTCCCCCCTCATATTAGACCTGGTCAGTGCTCTCTCCCCCTCATATTAGACCTGGTCAGTGCTCCCCCCCCCCTCATATTAGACCTGGTCAGTGCTCTCTCCCCCTCATATTAGACCTGGTCAGTGCTCTCCCCCCGTCATATTACACCTGGTCAATCCTCTCTCCCCCTTGTCATGCTTGGAGGAGGGCAAGGACAGCCTCAACACCCAATTCCGGCCTACAGCTCCACAGAGTGAAGTGTGGGAAAGAGCCACTAAACCCAAGTTCAGAGTCACAGAGGCTTCGGTCCTTGTCTCCGGTAGCCTGGGATGGCTCAACTCCTGCCTTTGTGCTCACTTATCTCTGTCTTGACCTGTTTCTGCCCTTAAAAAGGCTGAGAATGGAAAAGGGGGTGCGGAAGGAAAGACCTGTGCCTCCCTGGCCAGAGACCCAATGACCCTGGAATTGGAGAGTTCTTTTTGCTCCACTGTATACAGGCTACCAGAATCCCCTGTCTCCTCAGTGACAGATTATGGGGACACAGAGAGAGACACAGACGCAGACAGAGGTACAGAGAGACAGACAGACAGAGGCAGAAAGAGAGATAGCCAGACACACAGAGAAAACCACAAAAAGCTTCAGTAAAGAAAGACAGAAATACATTCAGGGAAATAAAAACAAAGAAGAAAAGAAACAGAAAGAGAAACACAGAAACAGAAATTGGGGGTGAGGGGTGGAGAGAGACAGGGACAGAGACAGAAATAAGATAAACTGGAAAAGAGAGCCAGGGAGAAAGAGAAGGAAGATAAAACCCCAGGGCCAGAGGCTCCACCCCGCCCCCGTAAAAGGTTAAGTCAGAGAAGGTAGTATCATCTGAGAAATGGAGCTGGGCCCCTCTCTGCAGATTTGCCCTGACTTTTTGGCTCAGATATCCTCAACTTGGAGTCACTGAACTTGGACAGGGTGGAAAAAATCACATTATTTTCACTAATCTCTAGCTATAAATTTAGCATTTCCTTCCATTATGACAAAAGCAATAAACCAGTCATACTAGCCATAACTATGGCTTTGTCACCAAAAGAAATCACATATATTTTTGTATATATTACGGTATTGCAGATATTTTGAAATAGCATTTATGCTCATCGCTGCTTCAAAATTATGAGTTATCAACCTACTGCTAGATCTTATTTAAAGCTTTAATAAAGAAGCACATATATCACATTGAAATAGTTTTGTAAATGTATTGCAATATTATCGGTTTCCATTGTAATGCTACATATTTCATTTTACGCATTTAAAAACACTATTCTGAGACCAGACCTTAGGTTTTATCAGATTGCCAAAGGGGAACGTGACAAACAAGGTTCAGAACTCCGGCACCTGATCCCTGACCAGGACCCCCAGCACCCATCCCTGCAAGCTCCCTGTGCCCTGTACTAACTTACCCACCTCCTCTCTCTTACTAGGCTACTCTGAGTCCTCCAAGAAGCAGGATAAAGCGTGCAAGGATTTGACTAAGGGAATGCCCATGAGAGAGGAAGGGAGCAGGGGCTGGGAGAGCTATGAAGGAGAGAGGAGGGAAGGGGGCCGGGGGCGGGGGGGTGGGGGTGGGGAGGAAGCATCCGGGACCACCATGCAGTAATGTTCAGCAAGGCCATGGGGGAATTCTTGAGCCAATATCAGAGCCAATATTGAGCCAATATCAGCCGTTGGCAGAGTCCCCTGTCTTCCAGGAATGGGCCTGCCCTGGGATCTCTGCTGAGCTTGTTCAGGAGCCGGGAGCAGCCCAGTGGGAAGCTGGCCTGAGAGCAGGAGCTGATGGAGTCAGAAGGAAGCAGCTGAGACCTTTGGTCAGTTTTTACTCCTAGAGTTGGCGGTCTGTGAGGAACATTCTCCTGCCCCCACAGTTGCCCAGAGAAACGTCTCCTTTATCTGTAAAGTGGAGGTGACAAAATTCCCTATCTTAAGGGTTGTTGTGAGGATTCACCGAAGTTTGTAAATCAATGTTTGCACAGGGCCTGGGATAATAGTCAGTTCCAAATAATTGGTAGCCATTACTATCGGCATTTTAATGATTGATTATTGTTATCATTTTCATTCTCAGAGGGAAGGGCTGCAGGAGACTGAAGAGAAAAATTTCAGCTGGGAGAAGTGGGGACCACATCCCCACCTCTCCTCCCCACACTCCCCTCGCCTCTCCCTGATGCAGGGGTCTTCCCCTAGCTACTGATGGTTCCTGTGTCTGCTGACTCACAGCCAACTTCCTCTCATACAAACAGGAAAACACAGATGGCCAGCCCGCCCCCCACCCCACCCCAACACCACACAACACTAAGGGCCAGCCCAACTCTGAGGGGGAAGTGCTGCAGACTGGAGGACAGGTTTCAAGGTTGGGGCTCCAGAATAGATGGGGGAGGGGAGAGGAGCCATTTCTCCTCAGGCACCCCGGACCCACACAGCAAAATTTGCAGCAGGAGAATGGGGACAAGGGGCTTCTCCCAAGGATGAAAAGGCTGTCTGCTGGTAACTGGGCTTGCATGGTGCCACCTGATCCTCACATTGGTTTGGGCAAAGAAACGGGGCCCTGCTGACCTTCATCCCTGGGAAGAAATTGGGCCGGGTCCTTGGGGAGAGAGGAGCAGATGTGGTCCCCACTCCCCCAGGTCAGATCTCTGGGCTGCTGAAGGGCCCCCAGCTTGGAAAGCTGCAACCATCCCTGACTTCTGGATGCCAGCTTCCGCCCCCCATCACTGGGTGCCAGGGTCCAACCACCCCACTGGGCGCAGAAGTGCCCTGGAGGTTGAGGGCCTGACCCCTTTCCCCTCTCCTGATAGGACAGGGAGGAGGTGCACAGCCGTCCAGCGCAGCGCTGTCCTGGTCTCTCTGGTTCTTTCCCGGTTCCCACTGTGTTGTGGTCTCTGCCCCTTTGTCCAGGCCTCCAGCCCTGTTTCGGCCCCTTTCTCGGCCCCCAGGAGGGCAGAGTGGGCCAGTCCCAAGATAAGCGCTTCGGTTGGGTAAGGAGCCCAAAGCTTTAGAAGGCCGGCGCTTGCACAAGGAGTGGCCGGGGCCCTGCGGGGGGAACGGCGGGCGGGGCGGGGCTGGGCCCCGTCGGGGGAGCGCGGAGGGAGGCGGGGCCGGCGCGGCGGGACCCTGAGCCTCGGACAGCCCGGCGGGCACCGGGCAGCGGACGGCGGCCGCGCAGTGAGGTGAGGACCCCCGCGCCCCTGGGCCCCTGCAGCCCAGACTCCTCCCCATCACCTCCTCGAGGGCCTTCGTGGGAATCCCAAGCCCCCACTGAGCTAGCGGCCGTCCCCCACCCCTCCGGGCCGCGACCCGCCCCTCCCTGCGGGCGCCCGACTCTGCCCCCTCCCTCCTTACCCCCTCCCTAGTCGCAGCTCGCGCAGCCCCGAGCTGCCCGGCCCGCCCCCGGCACTCCTGCTCCGCGCACCTCCTGGTTCCCAGTCCCGTGCCCTCCCGCCTGGCCTGAGTCACCGGGAAACTGGGCTCTGAGTCAGGGCCGGGGGCCCTAGCTTGAGGATGGGGCCCAGCCACTGAGAGACAGAGCAGCCAGAACTGATGCTGGGGCAGAGGGAGTCCTGGTCAGGACTCTGCATGAGAGAAACAGGGCGAGACAGAAACCTGGATCAGAGGTGGCCAGAGACACAGTTGCAACTAAATAGTTAAAACTAGAGACTGAGGTAAGGAGAGGCTTAGAGAACAAAACAAGGAGAGGGACAGGGATTTGGAGGTAGGGACAGAAGTGGGCTGGGTTAGAGACAGGGCAGAGATAAAAGTCAGGGGAGACAGAATCAGAGGTAGGTCCATAAGACTAGACCAGGGTCAAGGTGAGGCTGGAGACCTGAACCAAGGCCATAGGCAGGGAAAAGGAAGGCTTGGAGAAAGCAGAGGTAAGGGGATGCCATTTCACACCGCTGCGCCGCCTGCAGGGTGAGTGCTGACTTGTGCGCATGCACTTTGTGTGAACACACTGCAGGGGAGTGGAGAGTAAGAGCCTGGAGTATGCCTGGGCCCTGGGCCCTCAGCTCTCTGGCCCAGTTCTCCACCCCATCCCCAAGCTGCCCAGGACCAGGATCCCACATGCTGGGACTAGTTCAGGCTCTCTTGGCAGCCTGACCAAGGCAGACAGGATGTGTGGGTGGCCAGGGCTGGAGGGACAGGAAGGAAGTCTGAGCTAAGACAATAGGTGGAAGGGGAGGAACTGGGAATGACCAGGATCAGGATGGCTGAGCTGTACCTCAGCTCTGGAAACCAGTGGGACTGGGATCTGTGCTCCTCCTGTGCCACAGCTGCCCCTGTCCCACCTGATGCCACAGCAGGATCAGGCCCCCACCCCCACCCCACTCCATCCATCCCTGAGGGTTCTAGCATCTTGTCCTGTTCTTACTTGGTTGGCTGTGCAGTCATGCAGGGGCAGAGCTTTGACCGAGACCCCGGGGTGGGCAGGAGCTTGGGGGCCAACACTTAACACGTACTTGTTGTGAGCCTGGGGCAAGCATCTTTCCCTCTCTGGGCCTCAGTTTCCTCATCTGCAAATAAAGGGATTCTCCTATAAGAAGAAGAAAGCCCCTTCTGATGTCCTGGGATAGCTCTGCCTCCAGATGGCAGGCCTCTGGTTCGTTTTCTTTGGAGGAAGACTGGAGTCTGGTATCCCCATCCAGGCCTCAGACTTTGAGAGAGGGAGGGGGAATCTCAGCCTGAGCCCTCCCTTCACCCTGCCCCTCCCCCCAGCAATGGCCTGAGCCCCCATGGCTGCCCCTCAGGACCTGGACATCGCTGTGTGGCTGGCCACGGTGCACCTGGAGCAGTATGCAGACACGTTCCGGAGGCATGGCATGGCTACGGCGGGTGCAGCCCGGGGCCTGGGCCACGAGGAGCTGAAGCAGCTGGGCATCACCGCCACAGGGCACCGGAAACGCATCTTGCGCCTGCTACAGACAGGCGCTGCCGAGGGCTCCCCGGATCCCCAACTGGACAGAGCCATGGAGCCATCCTCCAGCCCAGCTGCCCAAGCTCAGCCCTCCAAGCCTGTGCCTAAGCCCAGGACAGTATTTGGCGGGCTCAGTGGCCCCACGACCACCCAGAGGCCAGGGTTGAGCCCAGCCCTCTTGAGACCAGAAGTGCCCAGGAGCCCAGAGTCCAGCCCAAGGTCCCTTCCTCTCCCCACCACCTCCTCTGAGCAGCCTTCAGCCTTAACTACTGTGGAGATGATGCCCAACGCCATCTACTTCGGCCTGGACTTAAGAGGCGGGGCACAGACAGCTCAGGACACGTGAGTGGGTTTGCGTCCCTGGGCATTGATGCTGGGTAGGGGCAGAGAGGAGCAGGGCATGAGGGCTTGTCCTTCCTTCTCTCTCCCTTAATGACCACTAGACCTTTCCCCTCAGGGCCCCAGACAGCTCCCAGACAGCTGCCCCCACCCCTGCCCTCAGGCCTACCACAGGCACAGGTAGGTGGGTTATCATGGGCAGGGGGAGAGGGACAGTGGCCTGCAGGGCCTCAGACACCACCACCTGATCGCCTCTTTCTGCCTCCCCCTCCTCCCCTGTCAGTGCACATCATGGACCCGGGTTGCCTGTACTATGGTGTCCAGCCTGTGGGGGTCCCAGGGGCATCCAACAGAAGAGAAGGCAGAGGTGTCTGTCAGGACAGGGCTGAACACAGGTGAGTAGTCAGTAGGGTGATGATGGCAGGAAGTGGGGAAGCTTGAGGAGCTGGTGCCGGCCATGTATCTAGTTATTCATGAAATGTGCATTAAATGTCCACTGTCCACAAGCCAGTGGGTCTGTATCTGTATCTCCAACACAGATAGGCTCCAATACAGGATGAATATAAGAGATCTAGTCCCCGCTTTATGTAGCTTGAGACTCAGTGGTGCAGACAGGAAATAAAACAAGTTGACAAATGGACATATCATTTAAAATAGGGAGCAGTGCATGCCCTGGCTGGTGTGGCTCAGTTGGTTGGAGCATCATCCCATACGCCTTCAGGACGCGTGTGAGAGACCCTGTGCCCAGGGGCACGGGAGCTGAGACCAGGCTGGCTGGGGCAGAATGGGCTAAGGAGGGAGGAGTGGAAGGAGAAGATGTCAGAGAGGTGAAAGGGGCCAGATGGGGTAGGACATTGTAGGGACTTTCAATTTTAGTCTAAGTGAAATGGGAAGCTTCTGGAAGGGTTTGACTTTCAGAATCCCTCTGGTTGCTGTGCTGGGAATGGTCTGTAGGGGGCAAAATTGGAAATGCAGAGACCCCCTTAGGACCGTGGTCGGCAAACTCAGTCCACAGAGCCAAATATCTACAGTACAACGATTGAAATTTCTTTTGAGAGCTGAAAACCGACTTCTGCGCATGGGCCACGAAGTTTCTTTCTTTCTTTTTTTTTTTTAAATATATTTTATTGATTTCTTACAGAGAGGAAAGGGAGAGGGATAGATAGTTAGAAACATCGATGAGAGAGAAACATTGATCAGCTGCCTCCTGCACACCTCCCACTGGGGATGTGCCTGCAACCCAGGTACATGCCCCTGACCGGAATCGAACCCGGGACCCTTCAGTCCGCAGGCTGACGCTCTATCCACTGAGCCAAACCGGTCAGGGCGGGCCACGAAGTTTCAATCGCACTGTACGTGCGCGCCTGCCCGTGGTATTTTGTGGAAGAGCCGCACACTCAAGGGGCCAAAGAGCCGCATGTGGCTCGCGAGCCGCAGTTTGCCGACCACTGCCTTAGGAGGTTACTGAATGACCTAGTGAGACATCTCAGATGAGGCAGTGGAGATGGAGAGAAGTGGTTGGGTTTTGGTTATAATTTGAAGGCCAACTGTCCTAGTAAATTAGGGTGTGAAAGAAAAATAGAGCTGTTAAGAATGACTCAAAGGGTTTCAGTCTGAGCCTGCACTGTCCAAAGCCACTAGCCACATGTGACTACTGACCAGATGTGGCCAGACTGGAGTGAGATGTTGTGATAGTAAAACAACTACCAAATTTCAAAGACTTAGTACCAAAAAAAAAAAAAAAAAGCAATACTAGATGAATATAACAGACATAGGTATAAATTATTGTAATAATTTTTATACTGATGGCATATTAAAATGTTAATGTTTTGGGCATGTTGGGTTTAATAAAATGTATTATTAAAATTAATTTCATCTCTTTTTTTTTTTTCAATTCTCACCCAAGGATATTTTTTCCATTGATTTCTGCAGAGAGAGTGAGTGGAAGGGAGGGGGGAAGCCAGGGAGAGAAACATTAACATGAGAGAGACACGTTGATTGGTTGCCTCCTGCGCACCCCTACTGGGCCTGGGGAACCTGCAACAGAGGTACATGCCCTTGACTAGAAATCGAACCCCAGGCCCTTGGATCAGCAGGCCAGCGCTCTAACCATTGAGAAAACTGGCCAGGGCTCACCTGCTTACTTTTATTTATTTAATGTGACTACTAGAAAATTTAAAATCATGTACCTTGTGGCTTTTACATTGACTTCTGTTAGCGCTGTTCTGAGCAACTGAAAATTCCTGGAGTTGCCTTGGTCTGAGATGGGGAGGACTGGAGGTTAGGTCAGGAGTTCAGTGATAGATGTGTTGAATTTGAGGTGTATATTATACACCCAAGAGAAGATGACAAACAGGCCACTGATATGCAAGTCTGAAGTTTGGGAGAGAGGTCTGAGCTGGAGATCTGAATCTGTGAGCTGTCAGTGTTTAGATGCGTGTATGTAGCTGTGCGTGAGTGTCTACAGAGCAGAGGACCGAACTCAGCATCCTGGCACACTTCAATGTCAAGAGGTTTGGGAGAAGAGGAAGAATCAGCAAAACTGAAAATAAATGGCTAGTGAAGGAGAAGGGGAAACTGGAGACTGTGATGTAGGAGCCACGTGAAGGACATATGTGTAATGAGGAGGGAGAGAGCAGCTGTGTCAACTGCTGCTGAGAGTCTAGTTAGTGAGATGAGGACTGAGAACTGACCTCTGGAATTGGCAACGTAGGGGTTGATCAGAGTGGACTCAAGAAAGAATGGAGGGAGTTAAAAAGGTATAGATAACATTCTTTAGGAGTTTTTCTGCAAAGAGCAGCGAGTTGGAGTGGTTGTTAACAGTAGAAGTGGGGTCAAGAAAGTTTTTTTTAGAGGCAGGAATGTTACATGTGTTTTAGGTGAATAGGAATGGTCTGGTAGAGAGGGAAAATTAGTTGATGTAGGGGGAGAAAAGGGAGAAAGTCTGGGGTAATGTCCTTGTGTAGGTGAGAGGAGTAGAATCAAGGACATAGAGGAGAGACTGGCTTTAGACAGGGTTGTTTATTATGGTAACAGGAGGAAAGCTGAGTATGTGTGAAATTGGGTAGAGGAGGTGCTGGGAGTTTGGGAGTTCTTGTCTGATTGCTTCAATTCCTCAGGAAAGTAGGAAACAAATTGGTAGAGGAATGGTTTTCAACCTTAGTGGTGCAATATCCTAGGGCAGTGGTCGGCAAACCGCGGCTCGCAAGCCACATGTGGCTCTTTGGCCCCTTGAGTGTGGCTCTTCCACAAAATACCACAGCCTGGGTGAGTCTATTTTGAAGAAGTGGCGTTAGAAGAAGTTTAAGTTTAAAAAATTTGGCTCTCAAAAGAAATTTCAATCGTTGTACTGTTGATATTTGGCTCTGTTGACTAATGAGTTTGCTGACCACTGGCCTAGGGAACTTTGAAAACTACAGATGCCTGGGCCCCGATCTGGGGAGTTCTAATTTAAGTCTCCGGTATAGGGCTCATATTCTGGTATTTTTAAGTTTTCCAAGTGATTTTGTGCTGCTGAGCTTAAGAACCACTGAAAGGTGACAGAAAATAATAGAGGACTTTCTGAGAAGATGGTATAAGCAAAGTCCTGAGGATGAGAAAAGGCAGCCCAACGAAACGCCTTCTGGGTAGAGGGAAGAGCATCTGCAAAGGCTCTGAGCGAGGGAGGAGGAGGCTAACCTGTAGTAAGCAAAGGTGAGGGTGATGCAAGATGAGGTCAGAGCAGTAGCCATGGGTCTCAATGTCCAAGATCTTACAGCCCAGGGTAAGGAATTTGAATTTATCCTAAGTGCCAAATGGGAAGTGATTACAGAGTTTCATGCAGAGGAGTGAAATGATATCATTTGTATTTTTAAAAGAGCAATCTGGTGGTGCTGGGAAAATGGATGTGGGAGGGAGGGCTGGAGTGGAAACAGGTGACCCGTTAAGCAATTACATCACTCTGGGGGAACTGATGGGAACTTGATTAGGGAGACAAAGTCAAGAACTTTTTGGAGAAAGAGCCTATAAAATTTATTGATTAGATATAAGCAACCATGACAGGGAGCCATCTACTAATGGCAGAGGAGAGGGAATGAAATTTTCCCAAAGAAAAGTTCAGGTGTGCTCACGGAAGAAGGTCCATGCTAATTGGGTTCCCAGCCTCCCTATTTCCCCATGTGAAAAGCAGATCTAGTACCTGCCAGGCATTCTACTAGGTGCTATGGGTGGGGGTGTCCAGGGAACTGGGCCTAATGTGTGTCCCTCTCTGTCTTGGCCCTCACAAGGCTCAGCAGGCAGGATCTGGAAACACGGGAGGATGCTGGCTATGCCAGCCTTGAGCTGCCCGGGGATTCCGTCCTCTCGCTGCCCACCCTGAACACAGAGGAGACCAGTGATGACCTCATCTCACCCTATGCCAGCTTCTCCTCCACGGCAGACCGTCCCATGCCCCTGCTCAGTGGCTGGCTAGACAAGCTCTCCCCTCAGGGGTGGGACTGCTGGGAAGGGAAGGGGAGGGAGGCTGGGTGGTGGGGTGGGGGTCAGGTCCCAAGTGCTCCTAGGAGCCCCGCCAGGATGCAGCTTCCACCACTCACTGATCTTGGCCCCTCCCTTCTCTAGAAACTACGTCTTCCAGAGGCGCTTTGTGCAGTTCAATGGGAGGAGTCTGATGTACTTTGGCAATGACAAGGTGGGGTCCAGGAGATGCTGCATGGGTCCTGGGAGATGGGGAGGGAGCGGGGGCTGAGGGAGGCTCAGGATTGGAAGGCAGTCACTATGTGACTGATGTCAGCATCTAAAGAAGCCAGGTTAGCAGCTTTACTCCACTGCTGTGGAACGAGTGCTGGTCTCATTAAAAATTGGTGCTGGCCCCTGGTGTCAGCACACATGACTGAGTTCCTGCCTGTGTGTCATTGGGCTCTCTCTCCAGGACCCCTTCCCCAAGGGTGTGATCCCTCTGTCCGCCATTGAGATGACCCGCAGCAGCAAAGACAACAAATTCCAGATCATCACCAGCCAGAGGGTATTTGTGTTCCGCACGGAGAGCGAGGGTGAGGGCCAGGGCCCCCTGGGTCAGGGCAGGGGTGGGGAGGCCATGTGAGCACACGGCCCCACTGGCCTGCTTCCCTATCCCCCACCAGCTCAGCGGGACACTTGGTGCTCCACGCTGCAATCCTGCCTGAAAGAGCAGCGTCTCCTGGGCCACCCCCGGGCCCCCCAGCTGCCCCGACCGCTCCGCACAGGCATGCTGGAGCTGCGTGGACACAAGGCCAAGGTGTTTGCGGCCTTGAGCCCCGGAGAGTTGGCGCTGTACAAGAGTGAGCAGGTGAGAAGGGCTGGCCTGGGCCGAGGGGCCTGGCTTATCCCATAGGGAGCCTCACTGCACCTCCCCCTGACCCCGCCAGGCCTTCTCCCTGGGCATCGGGATCTGCTTCATTGAATTGCAAGGGTGCAGTGTCCGGGAGACCAAGAGTCGCAGCTTCGATCTGCTCACGCCCCATCGCTGCTTCAGGTGGGGCCCAGACTGGCAGGAAGCAAGGCTGGGGGAGAGACTTTTGAGGGAGGCACAGGGGTGAAGAGGTCTGGAGGCCACCTCAGTGGGATGTCAGTGGGTGTGCCCTGATGGGAGTCCAGCGAGCAGGGTCAAGGCTGTCAGGAGGGTCTGGGCTGACCTGTGTGGTTCCTGCAGGAATGGCCAGTGGGATGGGGCAAGTGGGGAGGGTGTCCATGCCCACAGACTGGCTGTCCACCCCTCAGCTTCACAGCCGAGTCTGGGGGTGCTCGGCAGAGCTGGGCAGCCGCTCTACAGGAAGCAGTAACCGAGACCCTGTCTGACTACGAGGTGGCTGAGAAGATCTGGTCCAATCGGGCAAACCTGCACTGTGCGGACTGTGGGGCCTCCCGCCCAGACTGGGCTGCTGTCAACCTGGGAGTTGTGATCTGCAAGCAGTGTGCAGGTGAGGCCTGGAGCCTTTAGCTGAAATGGAAAGAGGCGGGGGCGGAGCGGGCGGGCTCAGGGTGTTCATGCCACATGCTCTCATACTCTAACAGGTCAGCACCGGGCTCTGGGTTCCGGGATCTCCAAGGTGCAGAGTTTGAAGCTGGACACAAGTGTCTGGAGTAATGAGATAGTGCAGGTGAGGAGTCTGAAGAGGGTGAAAATGGGGAAGGAAGAACATTTTAAAAAGGCTTTGGACCCACCTTGGGGACAGGATTGGAATGTCTAGGGACCCTTGAATTCCCATCACTTGCCTCTGCCCCTTGTCATCCTGCAGCTGTTCATAGTCTTGGGAAATGATCGTGCCAACCGCTTCTGGGCAGGGGCCCTACCCCCAGGTGAGAGGCTAAATCCAGATACAACCCCAGGCCCACGGGGAGAGTTCATCTCCAGGAAGTACCGGCTGGGTCTCTTCCGGAAGCCCCACCCTCAATATCCAGATCACAGCCAGCTTCTCCAGGTAGGAGGGATGGGTTGGGGCTGATGGGGAGGGGGAAAGCAGTCTCTGAGTTGAAAAGCCTAGACTTGGGGGGAAGGGGCTGCTTTTGGTGACCAATAGACTGTGCCCAGGGCTCTCAGATTGGGTCTTGGGGCTGACAGAATCCCTGCCCTTTTGTAGGCACTGTGTGCAGCGGTGGCAGGACCCAACCTGCTGAAGAACATGACCCAGCTTCTCTGTGTCGAGGCCTTTGAGGTTGAGGAGCCCTGGTCTCCCTCAGCCCTTGATGGCAGTTTCCCTGGTCTCCTGCCCCCAGGTAATCCCCCCAACAATTCTCAGCCCCAATCTGTGCCTAGGTTCTTCTAGGGAGCTGCAATTACCCCCCTCTCCCCAAGTCCATCACAATGGCCTAGCTAGAATCCTCCCGGGTCTGTTTCCTGATGTCATGAAAGGACCTGATGTTGGCCACTCCCTGGGGTGTGGATCTGGATGTTTGAAGTGTTAGTGCTGTCTACTCCTGACAGGGTTAGCACATAGGCCAGGTCTCCTCTCCCTGGGGGCAGTCTGCTCATAGAAATGGTCAGCTACAGCTGCTGGACTCCAGTGAGCAGGCCAGAGGGGCTGAGACCCTTGCAGATGATCCATGCTCTGAGGCCTCCACCAGGACTGACTACCTGGTAGGCTGTTTAGTGAGGAGAAGCAGTGGGCTGGGCTCATCCCACCCTCTTTTCTAATCTGAGTAGTGAGTGGTCCAGCCCAACTGGGCTCTATTGAGCCATGCTGCCAGTGGAGTTGGGTTCCACTCTCTTCCTCAACTCAATCCCTTCCCTGAGGGGCTCAGACCATCCCATTGTACTGGTCTGTCCTGACCACTACTCCTTCCCCTTACAGATCCCTCCCTTGACGTGTACAACGAGGTGGTGGTGCCTGCCACTTACAGCAGCTTCCTGCACTGTGGTCCCATCAGCAACAAAGCTGGACCCCCACCCCCTCGCAGGGGCCGGGATGGTAAGCGGGGAGCCAAGGGATTGGAGGAGGAGAAACCAGGATGGGAGACAGGGAGAAGAGGGCTGGGATGGGAAAGTAGGGTCATGCCCAGGACTGGGCTAGGTGCAGGGGGTAAGAGAGGAACTATGCCTGGTGGCAGCATTGTGCTTTGAAGTCAGACGGTCAGGGTCAAATCTCAGCTCTGCTACTTCCTACCCATGAGATGGGCCAGCTACTCAAACTCTGAGCCTCAGTTTTCCCATCTATAAACCAGGAGTGAATATAATACCCATCTCATAGGGTTGTTGTGAAGATTACGTGAGAGCATGCATAGCCAGAAGGCTTGGCATAGAATAAAGGTCTAGTAAAGGAATTCTGACAGTGAAGATAGGGGTCTTCTGCCTGCTGACCATCAGCTTTCCCCTTAGCTCCTTCCCGACTGTGGTGCGTGCTGGGAGCGGCTCTGGAAATGTTTGTGTCAGAAAGCAGCCCTGAACCCCTCAGCCTCATCCAGCCCCAGGATGTTGTATGTTTGGGTGTGAGCCCTCCACCTACTGACTCAGGTGACCTTGACAGGTAACAGCCCTCCATTCTCACTGAGTTCCCCTTTTCCCTTTCTGATCCCAAGCCTGAAGCCTCCTCCTTAGACCCCATTCTCTTCCCTGACCTCACCTTCTTTCCAGGTTCCCCTTTTCCTTTGAGCTCATCCTCACCGGGGGGAGGATCCAGCATTTTGGCACCGATGGAGCTGACAGTCTGGAGGCCTGGGTCAGCGCCGTGGGCAAGGTGAGACAGCGGAGACCCCTCCCTGACAGCTCATGGTTTTCCTGGCCCCGCTTGCCCCCATCCTATCCTCTCTATTCCTATAGCCACTCCTACCTCTTCCTTTAACAGTGAAGGTGACTGAGCATGTATTCTGTGCCAGGGCCTGGGGTAAGCACTGCCTACTCAATATCTCATTTAATTTTCACAACAACCCTCAAAAATAAGGATCATTGATATTTCACACATAAAGAAACTGAGTGTCAGAGGTTATAGAGTCACGTGGTGAAGGTCACAGAACTAGAAGGCAGCAGAGCATCAGGCCTCTGTCCCCAAAGCTCACGGCCCAAACCTCCCTGTGCTGGGTCTCTTCCCACAGAGAAGCTGCCCTTGCCTCCCACGTCTTCCTCCCACTCTCCAGGTCCTGAGGCTGCCTTCACCTGGCCCAGCTTCTCCATTGGCAGGCAAGCCCATCTGTCTCCTTCCTGCACCCTCCCCCTGGAATTAAAAGTTCAGATTCCGGAGTCAGACATCCTGGGAACTGAGTCCTCCACCTGTGAGCTTTTCCATAAGGGTAGAGTGGGTATAAAAGGCCCACCCCTAAGGCTAAGAATGAGAGACATGTGAGGCTCACTCTCTGTGTCGTGTTACCATTTCACCATCTGTGGGTGCTGAAATAGTAATGGTGATAATGAAGACAATCATTCCTGTCCTTACGCAGCTTTTCCCTCAGCCCTGTTCCACCTCAGTTTATCACCAATTCAAACAGTCCTGTGCCCTGTAGTTCCTCAACCCCTTGCTGCCTTCCTCTGCCATACTCTTCTTTTTAAAAAAAATAAATATTTTTATTGATTTTAGAGAGGATAGAGTGATAGAAACATCAGTGATGAGAGAGAATCAAACATCGGCTGCCTCCTATCAAGCCTGCAACCCGGGCATATGCCCTGACCAGGAATTGAACCGTGACCTCCTGGTTAATAGGTTGACGCTCAACCACCGAGCCACACAGGTGGTTGAGCTCATCAAACTCAACACTCTTCTAATCTGCTGCCCTGTGGGTGGCCAGTGACTTCCCATTGTCAAGGTCCAAGGGCTTCCTCCTGGCCACCCCAGGTCGTATCTGCAGCATCTGACACTTCTTTGACCTCATTCTCCTGGTCCCCCTATAACTCCTCACACCAAGAAATTGTTCTCTGTGTCCTTTAAGGGTGCTGTCAAGGCCCTACCAGCTGAGTCCAACTCTCCTCTTATTATGTACACTTTCCACAAATCTAGCCCACCCTTTAGGCAGTGGTACTGCCCAACGTGTGGGCTGCAGACTGTCACTGCACTGGCCTGTGGACCCTTTGTTATGGCCCGTGACAGTACAAGTACAGAACTTGAGAGTTAGCTTTCATAACCATTTGACAGAGTGACTTTTATGTGTGGAATTTCATTATAAAAATTGGTGGCTTACATTTTGTATGTACTTCTTTTTTCATTTAGTTTTTCTGGTAATCTTTTTTATTATTTTTTATTCAAGTATTTGTTAGTGACAGTTTGGACGTATTTTTTTGGTAAATTTTCTCTATTGTTGAGAGTAGTACAGATGTCCCCCTTTACCCTCCTCCACTGGGCTCGCACCCCACCCCAGGCCTTCACACTCTGTTGTCTGTGTCCATGGGTTATGCATATATGGGAAATTAAAATAAAATAAAAGAAAAAACTCCCTGTTCCTTCATCACAGGTAGTTTGAAAAGCACTACTTTCAGGTCCACCTCAAATAGTTCTTTGTCCACAAGCCTCTCCCAGCCCCTTTGTGTGATGGGACTTCCCAAGGCATCATGACTCTTTCCTTACAGCGTTTCGGCTCCCCATTCTTTCTTACCCCTACATCCCAATTAAGGGCATAACGCTGTCACTCAGGGGTCTTCTCTGTGTTGGTTGGAGCAAATTAAATTGAACTGAATTTCTTTCCTGTCTTTCTCCATCCATCTCTGTCTTCTCCTTGGGCCTTTCCTTCACTCCCTCCCCATCCCTTTTCATTACCCTCTTTCTTTTGCTTTCTCTTCATGTCTTTCTTTGTCTTTCCCTGGCCCTCTCACTCTCTCCCCCTCACTTCTTATCTCTTCCCCCATCTTCCTCTCTCCCCATGTCCTCCTCCTGCTTCACAGTGGTTCTCCCCGCTGAGCTGTCACCAGCTGTTGGGCCCTGGGCTGGTGCGGCTGGGCCGCCTGTGGCTGCGGTCCCCCTCCTACACAGCCCTGGCTCCTGGCCTCTGGCTGTCAGGGTTTGGACTTCTTCGTGGTGACCACCTCTTCCTGTGTCCAGCACCGGGCCCTGGCCCTGCAGTCCCTGAGGACATGGTGCATCTTCGGCGGCTACAGGAGATCAGTGAGCAGGGCTGGGGGCAGGGATGAAGGGTGGCCATGGAGCGGGGAAGGAGTGGACCTTCCCTATGAGAAATAGCAGAACACAATGGATTCAGACACAAGCTCTGGAGTCAAACTGCCCAGATTTAGACCCCTCACACTCTATCAATTCCTGGCTGTGTAATCTTGGACAAGTTATTTAACCTCTCTATGCCTTAGTTTCCTGATCTTTACAATAGGCACAATAACAGGGTTGTAGTGAGTTTCCAATAAGGCGACACATGTAAAACACTTATCACAGAGCCTGGGAGGAGGCATCTCTCAAGAGTTCAGTAGATGGTATATGTTATAAATGTTATTGTTATTATCATTATTTGGAGTCACTTGCTGGCTGGGGACTGGGAGAGGGGACTGGATACTCTCACTATCTCCTAAAAGAGGAACAGTGTCAGATAATGTTTTAGGGCTTTGGAGATAAGAGAACTGAGTTCAAGCTTAGCTTTGCCATTTTATAGCAAGTAATCAGAGGCAGTTACTTAACTTCTCTGAGCTTTATGTGTCACCTGTAAAATGGGGATAATAATGTGTAACTCATAGGACTTAATGCAACATCGTTTGTAAGGCTCCTAGCCTGGCACCTCCATGCCTTAAATGTTTCATAAATATTAGTCATGATGATGAAGACGATGATGATAATCTCCATGTTCTCCTCCCAGGTGTAGTCTCGGCAGCTGACACCCCAGACAAGAAGGAGCATTTGGTCCTGGTGGAGACAGGAAGGTAAGTGTTGCCCCTACCCTTTGTAGAGTTCAGCCCACACCCTTGGCCCATCGCCCACTTCCTGAAAGTCCCTTCCCTAGTTCAGAGACCCTGTCTGGGTTGGGGGTTGTTGCCCCTTCTGGTGACTCTAGGAACTCTGGTCCTTGTGATTCTGGGCCTCAGCGGATCCTCTAGCGGTGGCTCTGACCCAGGCCTCTTGGGTCTCAGGACCCTGTATCTGCAGGGAGAGGGCCGGCTGGACTTCTCAGCATGGAATGCGGCCATTGGGGGAGCAGCTGGTGGGGGCGGCACAGGGCTGCAGGAGCAGCAGATGAGCCGAGGTGACATCCCCATCATCGTGGATGCCTGCATCAGTTTTGTCACCCAGCATGGTGAGTGGGTACTGGTCAATACTGAGCCCGTGGGGGATGGGGAACAAGGGCACAGCCAGGGGGTGGTGATCTGCCTACAAGCTTGGCCTCCAGAGCCTGCAGCCTGACAGCCTCCGCTCAGTGACCCTTGGCAAGCTGCTTTGCCTTTCTGAGCCTCTATTCTCCATCTGTAAAATGGGATTACTAGCAGTCCTTATGTTCCAGAATTGTTGTGACAGTAAGATAACACGTATAAAGCATTTAGTGCAAGACCTAGCAGGTAGTAAGTGTTCCATGGTAACTGTCTCTGGGGCATGGACATGGAGAGAGAGTGGCACTGAAATGTGACTAGAGATGTAGAACCGTGGAGAACAAAGAGGGGGCAGCTACGGGAACAGAGCCAAGCTGTTGAGCCAAATCCTTGAAGGTCTGAACACAATTATTCTGTGTGGGAGGTTTTCCAGGCATAGAAGTTCAGCTATGCAAGTGGTTCCCAGAATTCTTTGTGAGCTTTTGGCCTCTGCTTTATTCCCCAGCCTAAGTAAGGATCCAGTAGAATCTATCTTGCGGGTGAATCCCCATTAGAAGAATGAACTCTTGAGAAGGAAAATTCGCAGAAAACTAAGTAGGCAGTAAAGGGGGGAAAAGCACATCCGTGAACCTACAAATAGTTGTGCTTACAACCAGGACAGTGACTAGTCAGCGGCTAATGACATTGTCTATGCATTGGCAGTAGCCCCATGCAGTGACTTCCCCCACTCACAGACCCCTGTCCTCTTCTCAGCCTCCCTTATGTTCAAAGGAGGAATTAAGTCAGAGGCCCATGAAAAAGCCCTGGGGAAAGAGAGTGGGTGTTCATCCCCCTCCTCCACAGTTCCTGCACCGCCATTCTTTATTCAACAGATATTTGTTGAGCTTCTCCCACATGCCATGACAATGAACAGGGGAGGCCCTATGAAGCTCAGAGACTAGCAGGAGAGATGGGTAATGACTAAGGAACAAATACAATCAGTTCTCATTATTCGAGGTAGTTATATTCTATAAAGTGACTGCTAACACTGAGTTAATGCACACTGAATCGTTGCCCCAGGGGAAACATGAGAACTTCCGGTCACATTTCCATCGACCAATCAACACATGACCTTATTTTATGTGTGTTCCTGTTTAAAGACACTTAATTTCCTATGTTTTGTTGATTTGTTAACATGGAACTCATGGTCAACAAGCACTACACCCACTTCCTGAAGGAAGCTTTTCGGACACGGGTATTTTCTCCAGAAGACACATCATAGCCTTCTTGCACTTAGGGACACTAGACAGCGCATTAGCACTACAAATGGGAGCCATTTTAAACAGGATTACCCTCCCCGCCCCCCACAAAAACAAAAGAATGCAAAAAACATGGCTCTAAATATGCCATGAAAAAGACACTTCTTTACTGTATGACACCTTAGCTGGGAATGTGTCTAACAGGCAACTCAAATTTTTCTCTGCTCTGCGCATGTTCTCAAATGACTAAAAAAGTACCATCAGTATTGATTTGGGGGTTACAAATAACTTTTAGCAAGTAGATGAATTTGCAAATGCAGAATCTTCAAATAACTAAGACCTGTAATGTGATTTTAGAGAGTGCTGTTTAAAAATAAAAGTGATGCCCTGACTGGTTTGGCTCAGTGGATAGAGCGTCGGCCTGCGGACTGAAGGGTCCCGGGTTCGATTCCGGTCAAGGGCATGTACCTTGGTTGCGGGCACATCCTCAGTGGGAGGTGTGCAGGAGGCAGCTGATTGATGTTTCTCTCCCATCAATGTTTCTAACTCTCTATCCCTCTCCTTTCCTCTCTGTAAAAAATCAATAAAATATATTTAAAAAAAAAAAAAAATAAAAGTGATGAGGAGCTAGAGAGATGTGGGCTGCTATGTATGATGCATGGTTAGTTAAGGACTTTCAGAGATGAGGACTGAGCAGGGCCCTGGAAAGCAAGACCATGGAGGCAGATTTCTTCCTCTATGACCCCACCAATAGCCACAAGCCATGTAGGGGGTCACGGATGGGATGCTGGGTGGGTGGTGGTGGGTCTTTGGGGCAGTTGTGAGCAGAGATGCTGGCTGTTCTCAGGGCTCCGGCTGGAGGGCGTATACCGGAAAGGGGGTGCTCGTGCCCGCAGCCTGCGGCTCCTGGCTGACTTCCGGCGGGATGCCCGGTCAGTGAAACTCCGACCAGGGGAACACTTTGTGGAGGATGTCACCGACACACTCAAACGCTTCTTTCGAGAGCTCGATGACCCTGTGACCTCTGCACGGTTGTTGCCTCGATGGAGGGAGGCTGCTGGTACTTTCGAGATCCCTAATAATTCCTCACAGGCAACCAAGGGGCAACCAGGAAGTCCACCTACCCCACCAGAATCCCTGAGGCTCTCTTGTGGGATTGAGCAGCCCCCTGCCTAATCACTGCCCCCACTGGAGGATCACCCAGGGACTCGGCTCAGGGCAAGGTGGGAAGGGGGCAGAAACACATTGATCCTGGGTTTGTTTCTCTAAAAATACCTCCACTCTCCCTTCCCTGATCCTCTCCAACCCTCCCCTATTCCATCCCAGAGCTGCCCCAGAAGAATCAGCGCCTGGAGAAATACAAAGAAGTGATTGGCTGCCTTCCGAGGGTCAACCGCCGCACACTGGCCACCCTTATCGGGCATCTCTATCGGTCAGTATGGCTGACCCCCTACAAGCCCCCTCACTGACCCTTTGTCACTTCTGCCCAATGCCCAAGCCCCTTGTTTACATTCATCCATCCATCCCACAAACAGTTGTTAAGTGAAGGTATTATAGCATAAAGTTTCAGTGTGAGCTCTGGAGTGAGACCTAAGCCTCAGTTTCCTCATTTGTAAAAGAAAGTGATATAATGAATAGTATCCACCTCATTGGTGATTTGAGATTTAAGTAACATAATCCTTATAAAATTCTTAACTACAGCACCTGGCATGTGTGTAGTAAGTATTCAGAAATAGTAAGCAGTCAATATTATTTGAATTTATTATTCTATGCCAAGCAAAGGAATATATGTAGGAGACAAAAAGAATAAGATGCAGATATATCTTTACCTGTCTATTGGGTGACAGGTCTTTAAATGATTCTAGGGTGAACCCCAGCTATATTGTACTAATTACATTATATCATAGGGACTGGCCAATTATGACCTGTGGGCCAAATCCAGTCCACTGCCTGTTTTGTAAACCAAGTGTAAAGTCATGCCTATTCATTTATATATGTTCAATGGTTCCCTTCACACAACAACAGCAGAGTTGAGGAGTTGTGACAGACTATATGGCCTTACAAGCCTAAAATATTTACTATCTGTTCCTTTACATAAAAAGTTTGCTGGCCCCTACTATATTTATAATCATCTATTCCTTGTCTGTCTCTCCCCTAGACTGGGAGCTCCTTGAGGCCAGTATTATATCTTACTGTTGCATCTCGATGTTTAACCCAGGGCCTGCATACAGTAGGAACTCAATAAATGTTTGCTGAATGAATAGATGTGTTGATAAATGGGTGAGCACAAACTGCACTCCTTGTGGCCCTCACGTCCCTCTGCAGGGTGCAGAAGTGTGCAGCTCTGAACCAGATGTGCACGCGGAACCTGGCCCTGCTCTTTGCACCCAGCGTGTTCCAGACGGATGGGCGTGGGGAACACGAGGTGCGGGTACTGCAGGAACTCATCGACGGCTATGTCTCTGTCTTTGATGTAAGCTCCCTCAACCCCTGACCCACAGTCCCTCTTCCTGAACTCTGGATCCTCTCACCCCAACAAGCCCCCAGCCCTCTGAAGGTCTTCAGCATCAGAAACCATCTCCCAGAGCCCTGGGCCCCTTTCACCCATAACCTTGCTCCTAACATCCTTGCCCGATTGGTTCTTAGCTCTAATACAGGTTCTCTGGTCGTTCACATCTCTCCCTGTTCCCCTCCTTTCCTAGTACATCCCCCACCCCCATCACACACACTCCCTCTGGCTCTTCCACAGATCGACTCTGACCAGGTAGCTCAGATTGACTTGGAGGTCAGTCTTATCACCACCTGGAAGGATGTGCAGGTAACTTGTCCTGGCCTTGGCTCCTGAGTGGGCCAGGAAGGGACATCAAGATAGGAAGCTGACCTTCTGCTTCTGGACACAGGGGAAATGCAAGGAGGGAAATGTTTTGGGGAGAGGGGTTGGTTTAAGATTTGCTTCATTTATTCCTCTGTGAGGAGTCTCCACTACGAATAGTGGCAGAAACACTTCAGTTCCACGTGTAAGAGATCCAAGAAAGAATAGCTAAGTATTATTCTCACAAAGGTGAGAATAATAATAATAATAAACACCATAGTAAATAGCTGAGGACTTATTCTTTTCCAGGCACATTAGCATCACACAACTCCATGAAGTAGGTAGTCCCATTTTTCACCAAATAAAGAAGATGGTGGTCCCGCCACACCTCGCCTGAGCCATGTTGGGGGTGAGGGTTGGGAGGAGACTTTGGGGAGGGGAGAATGTTTATGAGACAACATGAGGAGACCTCTCGCCTTCATTCTTTACATCCTTTGTGTCCTTCTGACTTCTTTTCCCCTCTCCTCAGCTATCCCAGGCTGGAGACCTCATCATGGAGGTTTACATAGAACAACAGCTCCCAGACAACTGTGTCACCCTTAAGGTGAGTCCTGAGGGAACAGGAGGGGAGATGAGAGGATGATGTGGGAGAGGGGCAATGGCCTGACCAGCAAGGGTCCTCTGCCTTTCCCTGACCCCAGGTGTCCCCAACACTGACTGCTGAGGAGCTGACTAAGCAGGTACTGGAGATGCGGGGGACAGCACCTGGGACTGACTTGTGGGTGACATTTGAGATTCTCGAGCATGGGGAGCTGGGTGAGTATGACCATGTGTGTGCATGTGTGTGGGGGGGTGGGGGTCAAACACCAACGACTTCTATGTTCCAAATACAGTAGATACTTCTCATGCACATGAGCGGACAATCTACACAGTGGCCACTCCCTCTTTCTCAATATTCTCTCCTCTTAGTTTTCATGGACCCCACAAACCCTTGGTTTCCCTTCCTCCTTGAAGGAGGCTTCTCTTCCTCCTTTGCCCAGATTCCAGATGTTGGAGCAACCCAGGGCTCAATCTTGGACCCTTTTCCTTTCTCTATCGACATTTCTCCTTGGATGAGCTCATTCACCCCGTGGCTTAAATGACATTCATAATCTGCCCCTCCAATTTTTATCTTCGTACCAGACCCCTCTTCCGAGCTCCAGACTCACATGTCCAACTGTTTACTTGGCACTTCCCCTTGTACATCTCATAAGCCTCTCAAATTTAAAATGTCTTAAGACCAAACTCAATTCCCAGCCCTCCCCCCTAACAAAAACTCTAGGCCATTTCCTAGTTTTCCCTAACTCAGTCAGTGGCACCACCATTCACTCAGTTATCAAGGCCAGACAATTGGGAGTCCTCTGGGACTCCTCCCTTTTCTTCATCTTCATACTCAACCCAACCAACTAGTTCAGTAGATTCTATTTGAATCTATCACTCCATCTCCACCATTGTCACCGCCCTGATCAAAGTCACCATTATGTCTCTACCCAACATTAACCACTAAAATGTACAGTCCCAGAAAGGAAATAGCTGGCTAGTATTCCATTTTTGCCTCCTGACTATCCATTTTCTGCATAGCAGTCAAATGGGCATTTCAAGCATAAGTCCATCAGATCATGCCATTCCCACAGTTAAAACCTTCCAATGGGTTACCATTGAACTTAAAATTCCATTGGACTTAAAATTCAAGTTCCTTATTGTGGTCCACAAGACCTCAGACCTCATCTCACATAATTCATCCTCTCATCTATTCTATTTGTCCCAGCCACACTGGCTGTTTAGCTCCTCAAATATATCTTTCCTGACTCAGGGCTTTTGTTATTGCATTTTTGTCATGTCTGAAATCTCCTTCCCCCTGATCTTAGCATGACTTCTTCCTAATCCTTCAGGCCTCTGAGTTTCATCTACAAATGCGCCCCCAGAAAGGCCTTGCCTAATCATGGTATCTCAGTAGCTGCCCCGTTACTCTCTCTTTCAGCTTCTTATTGTTTCTTTCAAAATAATTATTTGCCTTCAATTGTTTTGTTTACTTACCTATTTACTAGCTGTGGGTTTGTGAAGGCAGGCCATGTGTTTCATGCTCACCACTGCATCCCCAAGGCCAGCACTGTGCCTGGCATAGTCAGTGCTAACACAAATGTCTGTGGCTGGATGGTGGAATGGATGAATGAATGAGTTGGGGGCTCCAGGCTGTGGATGGATATTCTGGTTGATACCCACTCCCACCTTGCCCCTTAGAACGGCCACTGCACCCCAAGGAAAGGGTCCTGGAGCAGGCCTTACAATGGTGCCAGCTCCCAGAGCCCTGCTCGGCCTCCTTGCTCTTGAGGAAAGTCTCCCTGGCCCAGGCCAGCTGCCTCTTCACAGGTGAGCCTCCTTCTTCAGCCCAGAACCTCTAGGCTTCTCCCCCGAGACCTCCCACCTAGTACTGCCTATTTGTACCCAGGTGTCCGGCGGGAGAGCCCAAGGGTGGGGCTCTTGCGGTGTCGAGAGGAACCATCCCGCTTGCTGGGAAACCGCTTCCAGGAGAGGTTCTTTCTGGTTCGTGGTCGCTGCCTACTGCTGCTCAAGGAGAAGAAGGTGGGGCCCTGGGGCTATTGGGGAGGGACACTGGATGGCTGTTTGTGAGGAGACATGACTGCACTGACCCTCTTACACCACAGCCCATAATCTCGTCAATCTCACTGCTTCCCTGGCCCTTTGGCCCTGGGATCACATAACCACAATGCTTCCATGACTTTTCAATCTCATGAACCGTGACCCTTCTCTCTCACCTATCAACCTCATTGACTCTATTCATGTTCTCAGAGCTCTAAACCAGAACGGGAGTGGTCTTTGGAAGGTGCCAAGGTCTACCTGGGGATTCGCAAGAAGCTAAAGCCTCCAACACCGTGAGTTTTCTTCACCAGTTTTCTTTCTAGGGCCTCCCTGCCGCCACCACCCTGGTCTTTCTGATCACCCCACCACTGTTCTCCTTTGCCTCTCAGGTGGGGCTTCACATTGATACTGGAGAAGATGCACCTGTGAGTACCTCCCAGCCTGGCTTCTCCTCTGGCCCAACCCTGTTCTCCATCCCTATAGCTGTGACCTCTTTCCTTCCCCTAAATTCCCCTCTTATTACCCTCAGCTACCTGTCCTGCACAGATGAGGATGAGATGTGGGACTGGACCACCAGCATCCTCAAAGCCCAGGTGAGGGGAAGGAGAGAGCGGAGGGCTAGGTCTGTGGTCCTAGCTCTACCCCTCAGTACCTCCCATGCCCACTTGTGCCAAACTCTCCCCCTCCCTCCAGCATGATGACCAGCAGCCAGTGGTCTTACGACGCCGCTCCTCCTCAGACCTTGCCCGTCAGAAGTTTGGCACCATGCCTTTGCTACCCATCCGTGGGGATGACAGCGGGGCTACCCTTCTCTCTGCCAATCAGACTCTGGTGAGGTCCCAGCCCCGCTTCAAGCCCTTCTTGATCCCTGCCTGTGCCCTATCCACACTGCAGAAGGGAGTGGTGCACCTGCCAGCCTGGGGTCTTCCCTCTGCCTTCTCTGTGCCCCTACTCCCCACCTCCTGTTGCCAGGCCTCACTGTGTCTCCGTGTCTTTCTCTCCTCGAATCCCCACCCCACCTGTGCCCAGCGGCGACTTCACAATCGGAGGACCCTGTCCATGTTCTTTGTGAGTACTGTGCCTGCTCCAGCTGTACCTGTCAGCACTGTGTTCCTCTGTGCTGCCTGAGCCCGTGTGCTCCCTGTCTCTGCAGGCCACATGTGTTTGTGTTTGTGTGTGTGTATAAGAGAGAAAAAGAGTAAGTGAGAGAGTGCTGGACCAAGAAAAGTAAAGAAAATGAAGGATGGTGAGGAAAGGGGGAGGTGGTTCAGGACCTGAGAAACAAAGTTGAATGTATTTTGGAGTTAGACAGACCAGGGTTCAAGCCCCAGCTCTACCATTTGGCGGCTTAAGCCCTCTGTACCGCAGTTCATTCACCTTCAGTGTAACCCATCATACAGAGTTGTTTTGATACCTTATCTGTGAAGTATTCTGCAGCATCTGGCTGAGAGCAAGAGCTCAATAAATGATAATGATAAATAACCCAGTAACTCTAACTCTGCCTCCTGCCAACCCATTCCCATCTAGCCGATGAAGTCATCTCAGGGGTCTGTAGACGAGCAAGAGGAACTGGAGGATCCTGTGTATGAGGAGCCAGTATATGAAGAAGTGGGGGACTTTCCGGAGCTGACCAAGGACACCTCCACCTCCTTCTCCACCATGAGGGAGCAGACAGCCAAGTCAGAGACCCCCCTCACCAGCCAGAGATCCTCTGATCAACCCCTTCTCTCCAAGGCAGGCCGGGAGGAGAGGCCACCGGAGCCCCTTCCAGGTCCCCCTTCAAAAAACAGCTCCCAGGCACATGCATCCTTGGAGGAGCAACTGCTCCAGGAGCTCAGCAGCCTCATCCTGAGGAAGGGAGAAACCACCATAGGCCTGGGCAGCCCCTCCCAGCCCTGCAGCCCCTCCCAGCCCTCCAGCCCCCAGCCCCCGAGCCCCAACAACCATCCGACACAGACACCTGGCTTCCCCACCCCACCCCCCTGCACTTCCAGTCTACACTCCAGCCAGCCCCTCACATGACCAGCAGTCTGAGGGAGTACCTAACCAAAAGACCCACGCTCTCACCTTGGCACACACTGTTGGGAGCCTCCTCTGCCCTGGCTGGAAAGACTCTAGAACCAGTGTGGTGCTGTGGAAATAGCACGGGAACTGAGGGCTTCAGAGGCTGTGTCCTGCCCAGAGAGGGGCAGGTCATGGCTTCCCTCTGGGCCTCTGCTCACTTGTCTGTACCATGAACTAACTGAAAGAAGTAGAGCAGTGAACATCAAACTGTTTCTCAGAGCTGTGGGCCCCACATATTTTTCCTCAACAAGGGCAACTCCTGCTTTATATATTTGATATGTTGGGGTTCTGTGAGAGATTTGGGGTTTGAAAAGAATGGTTTTAATGCATTAAATTAAAAAAAAAAAAGATTTGCAAGCCAGAGATCTGAATGATCCTCCAAGTCTGTCCTACTCCAACTTGATGTGCAACAAAATGATGTTCTTGTGGAGGGAGCCTTTATGCTGGGTGGGTGGGGAAGGCCTCTGTGAAGAGTAGAAACTTGAGGAAGGGTAATAGATCAACCAAAGGACTTGTGTGCATGCATATAAGCACACCAATGGACACAAGACACTGGGAGGGGTGCGGGATGAGGGCATGTGACAGGGGGTAGGGGAGGCTGGGGGAAGGTCAGTCGGGGGGGGGAAGGAGATATATGTCCTATGTAATATTTTAAACAATAAAAAAAACTTTCTTAAAAAATTAAAAAAGAGTAGAAACTTAAGGGTAAGAAGAAAGACATGTGGAGAGCTGGGAGAAGGCACACTCCAGAAGGAGAGGGAAAGCAGGAGGCATGAAGGCTTTTGGACTGCCAGTGGGAAGGGACTTGGCTTGCTGGGGAACAGCATGAAAGCTGGAGCACCCTGAGCGGTGAGTGGGAGAAGAGTATAGGCTGAAGAGGGGAAGATGGGCAGGGGCCCAATCACACACCACCTTGCAGACCATGCTAGGGCATTTGGATTTTATCCTGAAGCAACTGAGGAGTTTTAAGGAAGAGAGTGATGAGATCTTATTTCCTTTTTTTAAAAAAAATCAATTACTCTGGCTGTTTATGAATAGTGGATTGTAGTGGGGGGTAGAGACTGGAAGCAAGGACACCAGATGTTAAACTAGGAGACTGATAATGAGGGCTTGGACTAGGCTGGTGGTTTTGGAAATTGAGGGAAGTGGGTCAATAGGGAGGTGGTGTTTTTTTTTACAAACAACCTACAGGACTTGCTAATGGATGTGGGGGCAGAAGAAAGGCACACTGACCCTGGGTTTCTGACTTTCCCAACTGGATGGAGAGTAGTACCATTTACTCTGTTACCTGAGGTAGGTGACTGGGGAAGAATCAGGTGGAAGGAGCAGTTTTAAAAGTTTGAGGCCCTGGCCTATATGGCGGAGTTGGTTGGAGCATCCCCTGTGCATCAGAAGGTTCCAGGTCAGAGCGAGCTTGATCCCCAGCAGCCGAATCTATGATTCTCTCTCATCATTGATGTTTCTATCTCTCTCTCTCCATTTCCATCCCTCTCTAAAATCAATACAAATATATTTAAAAAATTTTTTTTAAAGAAAGGGTGTGTGGAGCCTCAGAAAGCTGTGTGGGGGCTGAAGGGCAGACCCTAAAGGTGACTGGGGCATTCTGGCCCGCAAGGCCCCACGCTCACCTCTCAGCTCACACCCACTCACTGGTGTCCTTTAGTTTCCCCTGGTCTTGGATGTACCTGTCTTCTGGGACTGGTTCCTTTCCGGCTCCAGGCATCTTTCTCACCTCAGCTCACTCTGGCTTTTCCAGTTCAGTGGGAAGTGAGAAAAGGTCTGGGACCAGCCCTGTTTCCCCTGTCAGACAAACTTCACCCAGGCATCCAGTGACTCAGTTTCCCTGGTCGCCATTCTTCACCCTTTGAGCCTGGGACTGGCGATCTGCATATGTAAGTGACTAATTAGAAATAATTACGTGCTGAGTCAGCGGCTCCACTAGAAATAGAACCCAGGCGTCTTGACTCAGAGACCTGGGGTTCCCCCTACCGCCCAGAGGACGCGGCGTCCACCCAGCGGCCCGGACCCTTTTGGGATATTGGAAGCTGTAACAGAGGTTTATTCCTCCGCGGCCCCCTAGCGTCTCGCCGCCCTACGCGCAGCCGGACCAGACGTGGGCGGAGAGAGGGCGGGGCCTGACAGGGGCGGGGCCTTGGAGTGGGCGGGGCTTCCTGGAGTTCCGGAGTCGAGTCGCTGCCGGGGCTGGAACGGAGATGCAGCCGCCCTCCCGAAAAGTGAGCTTGGCCTGGGAACGGGGGCTCGCGGCGGGCTGGGGTTGTGGTGGGATTCAGAGGGCACCCGACTCGCGGTGTGGGACGAGTAGAAGGAAGGGGTCCGAGCCCGACCCAGAAGTAACCGAGGAAACAGCTCGGCCCCTCCCCGGCCCCGCCTCCTCACCGCTGCCTGCGCGGAGTGTTTTTCAGGCCCCCGTGCCAGGGGTCTGCATATTTTTCTTACCCCCGAAGGTGAAACTGGCCCAAGAGGTGAAGCTTCGCTTCCTGGAGCAGCTGAACATCCTTCAAACTCGGCAGCAGCGGGAGGCAGATCTGCTGGAGGACATCAGGTAGCTCCTGCCCCCCTCCACGTAATCCCATCTTCGCGGTCGCGCTCCGCCTCTTCTCCGAAGTACTTGGGGCTGGGGAGTGGGGTGGGGGAGAAACGGGGATGAAGAGCTCGCCAAACTTAGCCCATTCACAGCCCTCACCCTAGGCCTGCCTCTCCAGATACCAGATTCCTCCCACCCCAATACATGCATAAACGCACAGGGACCCTCCCTCAACCCTCTTGATTGCACATCACTACCCCCCCCCCCCGCCCCATCACTTTTAGGGCAGAAACCCCCTCCCTCTTCCAGACTTGTTGGAAGGCTGGCAGATAGTGTACCCAGGCCCCCATCAGTCCTCACCTCCAAGTCCACAGATGGTTCTCCGAGGGTGGGAAGGATCCTGCTGAGGCTCTGAGCAATGAGATGAGTTTGACCTGTGTTCCAGCTGCCTGCGGTGATCTCAAGGACTATTTGTAGTCTCATTGCCTCCTGGTGCACACTCTAGGCCTGGCTCCGCTCTTCCTCCTGCCCTGGCTGAACAAAGGATTGGGGGTAGAAGAAAAGGACCAAATAGTAACATCCCCTCCCCTCCCTTCTCTACCCCCCTCCCCCCATCTCCACAGATCGTACAGCAAGCAGAGGGCAGCCATTGAACGGGAGTATGGGCAGGTATGGGACTCCTTTCTCTAGACCTACCCTTTTGTTCTAGCCTCCTTTACACCTCCACACATACTCCTGTTCTGGTCAAGAGCAAATGCCTAGTCAGGAAGATTTCTATCAAATCCCTTTTGTGCTATTTATTAGATGTGTGACCTTAGACAAGTTACTTAACCTTTCTTGGCCTCGATTTCTTTCTCTGTAAAATGGGAATAACAATAATTGTTCCTTCATGTAGGGCTGTTGTAAGGGTGGACTAAGTTAGTGCCTTTAAAACACTTAACAAAGTGAGAGGCACATGATACACATCTGGTGAGTGGCATTATTATATTCTGATCCCATATTCTCCCAGTTGGGGGGAGTCTTGGAAAGGGAACTGGGTCTGTGATGACTTTTCCACCAGGCACTCCAGAAACTGGCTGGGCCATTCCTGAAGAGGGAAGGGTACCGGAGTGGGGAGATAGACAGCAGGTGGGTCCCATGGAGGGGGAGGGCAAGGGACCAAGAAGGGATGAGGGCTCAACCCCAGGAACCTGTGGGGATGAAGGCCCAGTGAGGGAGGAGGGCATGTGAGCTGACACAGCACCGAGAGAGGAGCTGACCCAGCAAGGACACTGTAGGTGGGGGTGGAGGGCATGAGTGATCCTTGTGGCTGAGCTAATGGGCTGATCGATTGAGGGCTCCCAGACAAGGGGGATGGGAAAACACTCTGTCTCCCATGGTGTTGGGGGTGGGTGTCTTGTGAAGCTTTGTAGTGCTCCCCTCTTCAACATAGACCTTCTCTGGGGAGAGGCAGGATGGTGTTTGGTGCCTGGCGCTGTCTGCTGGATGCCACCGTGGCTGGGGGCCAAGCCCGGCTCCAGGTGTCTGACCGATACCGTGATCTGGCAGGGGGCACAGGGCGGAGTGCCAAGGAGCAGTTGCTGAGGAAGGTATGGCTCAGTAGATGGGGTGAAGGAAGGGCTGGCTCAGGGCTGTAGGTGGTCCGGGGGAAGACTCTGTGTGTCCATTCCCCTAGGGGGCAGAGAACCTCCAGAGGGCACAGGCCGAGGTGCTGCAGTCTGTCCGGGAGCTGAGCCGAAGTCAGAAGCTGTATGGGCAGCGGGAACGTGTGTGGACATTGGCACAGGAGAAGGCGGCTGATGTCCAGGCCAGGTGGGGTCATAGGGAGTTAGTAGCCTGGGGTGGGGGTGAAGGGGTGGCCTAATCTTGACTCCTCTCCCTTTCCTGCATAGGCTGAACCGAAGTGACCATGGGCTCTTCCACACTCGGACCAGTCTCCAGAAACTCAGCGCCAAGGTTCAGAGATGCAGGCACACGTTGGGGCAGGGAAGGGGTGGGTAGAGTAGTCTAGTGGTTTGCAACCCAGGGGCATAATTCTGAGAGACTGGGATGCATTCAGGCTTCCCTCTTTCCTTGGTGGGTGACCTTGGTTAACTTGATTTCTTTGAGCCTCATTTTCTTCATCTATAAAATGAAAATAGTGCCTTTCTTTTTCATGTCTTGAATATGCATTTATTGAGGACTTCTGTGTACTAAGCACTGTTCTAAACACGGATTCAGTGGAGAACACTACCAATGGAGTTCCTGCCCTCATAGCCTGGTCAGGAGAGACAAATAGTAAAACAAACAAACAAACAAACAAATAATCACATTAAGTGAAAATAAAACAAGGTGCTATGATAAAGGATAACAAGGGGCTGTAATTTAGAGGGACAGCCTCTCTGAACAGGTGGCCTGAGTGTCAAGAAGGAGGCAGCCATGCAAAGATCATGGAAAGGTCAGGGGAAGAACATTCCAGGGAGAGGAAGTGGTGCAAAGGCTCGGAGGCAGGAATAACTTTGTAGGCTCCAGGAACTCAGGGACGGCCAGTGTGGCCAGAGCACTGTGAGCGAGGGGACAGACTTTTTGAAAAAGGTCAGGGAGGTTGCAGGGGCCAGCTCCTGCTGGACCTGGTAGACCACGGTAAAGAGCAGCCGGGATTTTATTTCAAATGTACACAGATGCCCCTGGAGGATGTGTAAATTTTTAAGAATAGTGTCAAGCATCTCAATAATGTTAGAATCTATTCTGGAGTTGGTTGGCCTTGGAAGGACCCTAAGGGTTCAGGGTTCATGGTGACACCCTGTTTTCCCCTCCTAGCTCTCCACACAATCGGCCCAGTACTCTCAGCAGCTGAAAGTGGCCCGCAATGAGTACCTGCTCAACTTGGTGTCCACCAATGCCCACCTTGAACACTACTACCAGGAGGAACTGCCCGCGCTGCTCAAGGCCAGTGCCAGCCTAGATCCCCCTGCCTCTCAGCGGGAAAGGAGGGGAGGACCTTCCCTGCTTCCCACCAGCAGCAGGCTGGGTGGTGTAGGGACAGCCTGCGTAGAGTTGGTAGAAAATATATAGTTGGGTTCTGGTTCTGCTTCTGACTGGTTGCATGACATTGTGCAGGACACTTAACCCCTCTGAACCCCAGTTTCTTCATTAGGAATAAGCCCTGCTCTGCCTCCTTTTAAGACTAATGGGGCCCAAGGGAGAAAACGGATGTGAAAATGCTTTTTAAATGGTTAAGTACTGTGCACACTAGGGCTCGTTATTAGAAGCAATTAATAGTGTCTTATTCCTTTCCTCTTTCCCATACCCCATGCCCATCACCCATCCAAACCTGGACAGAGAGCCTGCTTTGTGGTAAAGGCCTGGGGGAAGGGTGGTGTCAGTATCTTGGGGTTCTTTCCAGGCCCTGGTCAGTGAGCTGTTGGAACATTTGAGGGACCCTCTGACCTTATTGAGCTGCACTGAACTGGAAGCAGCAGAGATGGCCCTGGAGCATGCCCGCCGTGGAGCACAGGCAGTCTCCCAGGTGAGGGCTGTGCCCTGTACCAGCTCCCCAGAGATGCTCTTTACTCTCTCCTGAAATAGAACCCACTGCTTGTCTACCCCCCTTTCTTCTCACCTTGTCCTTTCTTCCAAGAGGGGACAGGCTTGGAGAGGGAGCCAGTTCATGACTGACTGACTTCTTCCAACCCCTAGGTAAGCTGGGAGCAGGATCCAAAGCTCTTTCTTCAAGACCCCGAGGTATTTTCCCCCCTACCACCTCAGAAGTTTCAGCCCGCAGGGAATGACCAGGTGAGACCTCCCTGATTGTTGGAACCTGGCCAGATGTAAAGGGGACTGTAGTTTAGGCCCATCCCCATTATCCTTCTGATGATATTAACTTAGTAACTTAAACCGTGGAGAGGAGGTTTCAGACTCCAGTTCACCTCTCTCCCACCAGGCACAAATTAACACACTTAATTCCACCCTTTCGCTCTCTTCACTGCGCTATCCTCTTCATTCTACATCTGTCCCTCAACTTGGATCCCATTTCTGGGACTCTCTGTGTCTGTGTTCACATGAACGCACACCTGTGTCCACAGTCATAGGTGTGTACCCCACCTCTTTGTCCTGTCCCTGGAGGTCAGAACAGAGACAAGTAAAAAGGAGAAAACGGGAGGGGAGGGGCGTAGAGAAGGAGCAGCATCAGGTCCTCCCCACAGCCCTCGGCGCCCCCCCCCCCCCCCCCATCATTTAGGTATGTGCCTTGGAGCTGGAGGGGGTTACTGGAGGTGTGGCTGGGGAGAGTGACCTGGAGAAAGAGGTTCAGCGCTGGACGAGTCGAGCTGCCCGAGACTACAAGATCCAGAATCATGCTCTTCGGGTGAGGAGCGGGGTGCAGGTGTCATGGGTGGACAAGAATATCTGAGAGGTGGAGATCTTGGGGTCACTAGGGATGTCCTAGTGCAGGCAGGAGGGGGCGGGGGAAGGTATTTTAAGCCAACAGTGTGGCAAAGTAGTTAAAAGCACAGCTTTTGGAGCAAGACCCACCTGGGTTCAAACCCTGCTCTGTTGCTTCCAGGTTATGTAACTCTGACTAAGGGAGTGACTTAATCTCTCTGGACCTGTTTCCTCATCATTAAAGCAGGACGAATAATAGCACCCACCCCATAGGGAAGATCAAATGATATAATGCATATGAAGCCACTAGAAAGTGCCAGGTCCATAGTAAGTTGTGTCCCATAGTATCTCCATCACCCTGTCCTCTTCTTCCCATCCAGGTGCTGCAGCGGCTGGAGCAGAGGCGGCAGCAGGCTCCAGAGCGGGAGGCTCTGAGCATAGAGCAACGGCTGCATGAAGTAAGGCAGAGCATCCTGCGGGCACAGGTGAGACACCTGGGGGTTAGGGTCCTGAGATCCTACCTCCTCAGCTAACACCCTCCTCCTCTCCTCTGTCTGATGGAGGAGGTAGAGGGTGGACACATTTGGGGAGGCTCTACTCACCTCCCCAAAGCAAGCCCAGCCATAGACTTGATCCCTCTCCCCCATGCCAGGTGAGCCAGGTGAAGGGGGCCGCCCGGCTGGCCCTGCTGCAGGAGGCTGGCCTGGATGTACAGCACTGGCTGAAGCCAGCCATGACCCAGGCCCAGGACGAGGTGGAGCAGGAGCAGCGGCTCAGCGAGGCCCGGCTGTCCCAGAGGGACCTCTCTCCCACGGTGAGTTCCTTCTGCTCCCTACCCACACACACCCAGGAGGGTAAAAGTCCCTAGTGGAGGGCAGGCCCAATAAAATGGGAATCACAACAGTACCTAAATCAAAGGGTTGTTCTGAGGCTTAAATGAAATCACTTAAGTATAATTCTTTACATAGTTTATAGCATAGAGTCCCCAAAAAACTTGTATTGAGTATAGGATTGTGGTTAGGAGCCAAGGTTCTGGGGACAGACTCTAAGTGATTGGTCATTTACTAGCTGTGCGATCTTGGAAAGTTACTTAACTCTTCTGAGCCTCAGTTTTCTCATAAGTAAAATGAGGTTAATGGTTATACAAAATAACAGTGGGTTATGATGAAGTTTAAATAAGAGGACATACATGAGATCCTTCGTTAGCACTGTGCCTGGCACATGGTAAGCGCCCAGGACTCTTAACTCTGCAGTCACAGTTAGTCTTATCCTGCCCTGTGGTGATTTTTCTTGTGGTATCTGGTGAATGGATGGGTGGTGCTACCTTGGAGGAGGACCCACCGAAGGATGGAGAGGGAGATACAATGGGTACTTGAGAGTGACAGTGACGTCTGTTCTCTGTTCCCCTCTAGGCTGAGGATGCTGAGCTCTCTGACTTTGAGGATTGTGAGGAGACTGGAGAGCTCTTTGAGGAGCCCGTTCCCCCAGCCCTGGCGACCAGACCCTTCCCCTGCCCCGCACATGTGGTGTTTGGTTATCAGGTGTGAACTGGGGGTGGGGACCTCAGATGGGCAGGGATGGGGGACAGCCAAGTCCTAAATCCTTCCTTGTGGGGCCCAGGCAGGACATGAGGATGAGCTGACTATCACAGAAGGCGAGTGGCTGGAGGTCATAGAGGAGGGAGATGCTGACGAATGGGTCAAGGTGGGTATGGACCCTGGGCTCTGACCTTGGGAGTTGGGGGCAGTGGGAGGGACTTCCCTGTGGCCCACAAGGACTCAGCCAAGCAAAGCTAGAAGCCTGAGTGGAGGAGGGTCAGGGCCATGGATATTATCTGTTCTCATTACTGGGTGAGCAGGCTCGGAACCAACACAGCGAAGTAGGCTTTGTTCCTGAGCGCTATCTCAACTTTCCCGACCTCTCCTTCCCTGAGAGTGGCCACGACAGCAACAATCCCTTAGGGGCAGAGCCCACAGGTAAGAAAGGAGAATTCTTGGTCAAAGGATGCTGGGTATGGAGAAGAGTTACTGAGTGGCCGTGACCCTAAGGTGTCATGGTCCTGGGCACCACCACTACCTCCACCACTCACCCTCTCTCCCGGGTTTCTGCAGCATTCCTGGCCCGTGCCCTGTACAGCTACACGGGACAGAGTGCAGAGGAGCTGAGCTTCCCTGAGGGGGCACTCATCCGCCTGCTGCCCCGGGCCCAGGATGGAGTAGATGATGGCTTCTGGAGGGGAGAATTTGGGGGCCATGTTGGGGTCTTCCCCTCCCTGCTGGTGGAGGAGCTGCTTGGTCCCCTAAGGCCACCTGAGTCTTCAGACCCTGAACAGGTGAGGCACCCTGAGTTGACCCTCCCATCCCATTGAGGCCCCATATTCATCTTAACGCTCCCTCCCCTCTCCAGGTTTACCTCCCATAGTGGCTTGGGCCTCCCCATCTCCTCTGGCTGGCTGAGAAAAGGGAAACCAAGGCAGTCTTCATAAGAGTTTGGTGGTGCTACTTTAGTGCTAGATAGCTCTGAGTTCTGGTGCCTATTACATTACCTTGGGCAGTTGTTTGACCTCACTGCCTTCTTTCTTTACGTGTAAAAAGGGAATAATACCTACTTCAGCAAGCCAACTATCCTGACTGTGGATAATGGCGGTAAAGCCCTTAGCCCGGAGGCCCACAGGAGGTGCTTTAAAATACAGTACTTGCCCTAGCTGGTTTGGCTCAGTGGATAGAGCATCGGCCTGTGGACCAAAGGGTCCCAGGTTCAATTCCAGTCAAGGGCATGTACCTTGGTTGCAGGCTTCACCCCAGCCCGGGCCCTGGTCAGGGTGCATGCAGGAGGCAACCAATCGATGTGTTTCTCTCACATCAGTGTTTCTGTATTTCCCTCTCTCTTTCACTCTTTCTAAAAGATCAATGGAAAAATATCCTTGGGTGAGGATTAACAAAAAATAAATTTAAAAAAATAAAATATAGTACTTATTGTTATAATGCAGCGGGAAGAGCATAGGAGTGGAAGTCAGGAGACCCTGGCTCTAGCCAGGACTCTGCCACCAACTGGTTCTCTGATTTTGGATACATGGCTTAATCTGAGTCTTGCCTCTAATATAGGAATCGTAAAGATCCCTACCTCATGGGGTGGTGGTGAGGAGTGAATGAATTGGTGCATGTGGAGTGCTAGCAGAATGCCTGGGACATAGTGTCAGTACACATTGGCTGTGGAAATGAGTATCAGCTACAACCCCACCCAGATACAAGCATTTGGCACTCTTGGTATTGGGGAGTGATAGGACAGGGACTGAAGATGGGATGAAAGGACAAGCTGGTGAAACCTTCCCACGTGCCAGAAATAACTATGCCCCCTCATCCTCAGATGCTGCCATCCCCTTCTCCTCCCAGCTTCTCCCCTCCTGCACCCACCTCTGCCTTGGATGGGGCCCCCGCACCTGTCCTGTCTAAGGGTAAGTAAAGGGAACTGGAGGTTTTGGGAGGGAAGGTGGCTGAAAGAAGGAGGAATCTTGGGATGCCTGGGTTACGCGCTTGGGAACTTCTGCCATCAGGCTCATTGAAGCATGATGGTGAGAAGAGCTTGGGCTGTGGGGCCAGGCCCAGTGTTCCCACTCCACTCTGTGACTCCCTAGTGTGTGATTTGGGGTGGAATGTTTAACCTGTCTGGGTCTTTACAGAGTGGAGTTTTGTGAGTTAAAAAGATGTCTGTAGATCCCTAGCTGGTTTGGCTCAGTGGATAGAGTGTCAGCTTGCGGACTGAAAGGTCCTGGGTTTGATTCCAGTCAAGGGCACATGCCCAGGTTGTGGGCTCGATCCCCAGTGGGGGGCATGCAGGAGGCAGCTGATGAATGATTCTCTCTTATCATTGATGTTTCTATCTCTCTTTCTCTTTCCCTTCCTCTCTGAAATTAATAAAAATATTTTTTTAAAAAGATGTCTGTAGCCGAAACCGGTTTGGCTCGGTGGATAGAGCGTCGGCCTGCGGACTGAAAGGTCCCAGGTTCGATTCCGGTCAAGGGCATTTACTTTGGTTGTGGGCACGTCCTCAGTGGGAGGTGTGCAGGAGGCAGCTGATCAATGTTTCTCTCTCATCGATGTTTCTAGCTCTCTATCCCTCTCCCTTCCTCTCTGTGAAATATCAATAAAAAAAATAAGTAAATAAATAAAAAAAAGAAAAGAAAATATAAAAAATAAATAAATAAATAAGTAAAAATAAAAAGATGTCTGTAGAGTGTCCAGCATTGTGCCCGGCACATAGCAAGCATGCAAGCAATTGCTGTGTTCTCATTCTTTTAAAAATTAGCCAGCTTCTTCTACAGTGTTTTCCCAATACACATCCTCTGCTCTTAAGTCTTTTTTGAATGTTGCGAAACACCTGGGTTTGTGTCATAATTTTCCTTCTTGAAGTGTTCACCTTTGCTAAAGTCTTCCGGTACTTACACTCTCTTCACAGAGCCTCCTTCCATAGCTCACTTGGAATGATTTAGCACTCAATCATTCATTGTGCTTGTTGTGTTTCATTATTAGGTTCCTGGCAACCACTGGGGGTGGGGGTGCTGTGGATGCCACCTCCCCTTCTCTGATACCTTGAGCAAGGCTGATTATACAGTAGGTGCCCCATAAGTGTTGAGGATGGATAGACTGATGGACTTTATGGCCAAGTTGGTGGCTATTTGTTAATTCAACAAATATTTACAGAGTGCCACTGTCTTAAGTGCTGACGATATAGCAATGAATAAAACAAAGTCTGAAGACTGACTTGTGGTTCCTATTTCCAGACCAAGACCTCGACTGCCCTGGATCCCTGGACATGATGGTGCCTCGACTCAGGCCGGTAAGAGCCTCTCCCTGGAGGAGATTGTGTAGAGAGGAGTCATTCCAACTTGTCCTGTTTTGTCTGTAGGGCTGAGGGAATGAACAGGGACATCCCCAATAGAGGCCTCTGGAGCACTGACTGTGTGATCCCTACAGATGCGTCCACCGCCTCCCCCGCCAGCTAAAGCCCCAGATCCTGGCCGTCCAGATCCCCTCACCTGAAGCCAGGAGTACTACTGCCCCCACCGAGATGCTGCTGCTGCCCTGTCTCCATGCTGTCAGAGACCACCCTTCAGTGATCCGGAGTGACACAGCCAGAAGCTGGAATCTCCCCCATTTCTGCTCTTATCTCCAGGGGTAGAAACTGCCCCTTTTCCAATTCTGGATCTGGGACTCCTCCTTTTCCCCACATTGTCCATCCTCTTACTGTCTCTAGGGCTTGAACTACCCCTTTATTTTTTACCGCCACTCCAGCTCTAGAGTGGTGAAATACCCTGAAATCTCTGGGGATGGACCCCATCCCCCAAAGTCTTGAGAAGCTCTGTCTCCACCATGGCTCTGTGACCCATCCCATTCCAGATGCCAGGGCCACAGGGGTTGGGAGCTGGGACGGGGCGGACCTGTCAGAAGGAGTTGGAGCCATTATGTGAAACAACTGTAATGGTCTGAGCAGATTTATTGACAGTGAATAAAGGGCATGATGCCCAAGCCAGGGCTTGGGCCTCTTGTGCCAAGAGGGCAGGGGGCCTAAGGTGCTATTGCTTTCGGGGGCCTGATCCCAGTTGCCACACTCTAGCATATGGAGCAAGGTGATGGGGAACGTGGGTCAGGCAGCCTGTTGGCAGGCAAGGAAAGGGGACTGAGGGCCAGGGATGGGGGTGGGTGGGTGCCTTCTCCCAATGTCCTCCAGGCTGAGACCGATTAGGACTGGTCCCTCAGCAGGGGGCAGTGCTGTCCAGTGGAAAGGAGGGGCTTCATGGCCACCCAGCCCCTGGCTCTGCAACTGGTAGTTCTTCAGTAACGAAGAGGGAGGCTTGGGGGAGAGGAAGGGTAATAGTGTTGCCTCCTAGTCACATTGTATTCCAGCTTTCCCCTGGGAGCTGTGGTACCTTCCCTATTCTCTGGAGCACATGCCTGCTCCCCACCACCAAACCAAAGACTACGTAGCAAAGGAAAAGCCTGCCCAATGGGCTTAAGTAGTGTAAATAGGGGGTGGGAGGATGAGATTATCTGACTTGAAGCCCAGGCACACTTACCTCACACACCTTTTGCTCCCCGTGCTGGAGACATCTGAGTGAGAGGAGGGGTCAACAGTAGGAGAATAGGATCTGAGTCATATCAATGCACCCATTCCCAGAGTAAAGGGTAGTAAGAGCTCAGCCCACCACAGCCCTGGCCATGTCTTCATACCTGGTGATCGGATGTGTCCGGTTTGTTTGGCTGTCCATTTGCCTCTTGGCTGGCCAGCCCTGGGCTTGGGCCCCTCCCTCCAGCCGCCAGCGGTGACTCTGCAGGGGCTCCAGGGTTCCCTCCAAGTGCACAAGGGACTAGGTTGCTGTCCCTGAGTCCATTCTGCACTGCGGGGCTGGCAAGGGCCTGGGGCTGTGGCCTCTCAGGGGGCAGGCTTTCAATGGCTGGCATCCCTGTCCTGGACTGCCCTTCCCCAGACCCTTGACTGCCCCCTGGGTCCTGCCCCCCACCAGACCCCCAGCTCCTGTCTGGGGGGGAGCCATCATGATGCTCATGCAGTCCATAGCGCCTCTCAATGTGTGTCACCCGGAACCTGGGAGGGAAGGGAAGACTGGGTCTTAGGATCACAACTCAGGAACTGCTTAGCCGTTCCCTCCAACCAGGGACATCTTTGGTTTGATGGCCACTTCCCTCTAGCCTAGGGCAGCGGAGACCTCAGATTGTGGGGCACATTGTATAACCTACTCTTGCTGTAGGTATCACAATCCAGGAGTAGAGAGGTGGGGCCCATCTTTGGAGTCAGGATCCCCCACCTCAACCTCCCTTGCCCTGCGGCACACTATTCCCACCTGCCCACAGAGAAAACGGTGGTCTCCCCAGGCCGGGGACGGCTCTTTCCTTCCTTGGAGCGTCCCTGACGGACAAGTGGGGGCCTCTTGTTGCGGCTGCAGTGGATGCAAGGGGCTGCAGAGCCCAGGTGCACTGTGTGATGATGGGAGGGGGCTCCATCCTGCAGGCTGGAAGTGGCATCCACGCTGGATGGTAGAGAGGAAGGGAGCAGGGGTGACATTTCCATTTCTCGTCCTGTTCTGTTGGTTTCTGTTCTTTCAGTGTGCTCCGTAAGCCTCCAGATGCCCACTTTCCCCAGGCCCCAACATTCTTTTCTGTCTTTATCGAATATACTCAATATTAAGGTGGTAGTGATCATGTGTTCTCCTTCCCAGAGCTGTTTTCTAAAAAGAGGGCAGTGCTTAACCCAAAGGAGTGGCACAAAGGGTGAATGTAAAGCTTGATGATATCCAGAAGGGAGGTATGATTTGAAGGACTTGAGATTTCTATGAAACTTATTTCTTCCTATAGGTTAGCCAGCTTTGCCCTCCCCGCAACCCCAAACATGCAAGGAGACTGGGAGAGGATTGTGCTGGAGGAGAGGGTACTCTCCAAGGCAAGCTAAGTCATGCTGGCCTTCGTTTCCAGCTCACCTGGACAGCTGCACTGTCCCTTCTCCTTCACTGTCCCCCAGCATCTCCTTCAAGGCCTCAGCATTGGCTGAGGGGAGAAGGAAAAGGAGTCAGTGGAGGTGGAGGTCAGGGCAAGAGAAAGTCAGGGGGTGGGGGGTGGGAAGCTTACACCCACCTTCATTTTGGATGATACAGCGAACAATCCTCTCTACTGTGTCCTCATTCATGTCATCGTCGTCAGCTAAAGGAAGAAAAAGGTTGACAAGGAATTGGAAGTGAGTCAGCTTTGGGGGACACTACCAGGTGGATCCTGTGGCTTATTGCTCAAGATATAACCTTGTGCCTATTTGTCATCGTGCTGGGCATTAGCATTTCAGGGGCCAGGGCAGAAAAGATGAGAAAGTCAATGGGAGCCCAAGATTACCATCAGCGGGCCCTACCCACCCATGCTGCCTTCTCTAGCCTTGCTTTCAGGATGGTGTCACCCCACTTGCTGACCCAAGAAAGCATCCCTAGGTCTTTTGAAGGCTTGATTGGGACTTGGCTGGGTCTGTTGGCCAGGAAGGCAGACAGAGGTGTGGGGACAAGGGTAAGGAAAAAGGTGACTGAGACAGGTTCTAGGCTCCTCACTCACGGGGCTGGAGCTGGGTGTCATCAGGCTCCGAGCCCCTGGATGTGCGGCAGCGGTAACCCTTCTTCTTGAGCACGTGGCAGATCATGAAGCCCACGAGCCCCATGAGGAAGAAGACCAGCACAAGCAGGAAGAGCATGTACAGCCCATGTTGGGGTGGCTCCAGGTCAGGCTGTGGTTCCGCCATGAGGCCCTGGGGGGCGAGCGCGGGCCAGGACTCCTCCTGGGGTTTGGGGGCTGCAGCTAGGGTTGGGGGGAAGGGATAGAAATGACATCCTCAGGATCTGAAACAGGCAAGCCTCGGAGGTCCAGCCCCACCCACAAGGGAGCTGTCCGGGCCTGGAGTGCTGGTCAGGGCCAGGGGTGCTAGACCGCGGCTGCGCAAGCCCTCTCCCCTGGTCCCGCTTTCCCGACGCCCACAGCGTTCCCCTTTCCAGTTTGTCCTGCGCTCCCGTCCCTTCCAAGGACACTACAGAGCGAGATGGGACGGAATTCTCAGGCGGTCAGCGCAAGAATCGCGCCTGAGTCAGCGTCCGCACCTCCTCCGCACCGGCTTGAGCCAGGCCTCTGCAGCCCCTCACTAGTTTGTACTCCAGCACCCTCCCCCCTTTCGGTTCCTCCCATTCTGACCACTTGGCCCACCCAGTACCGGTGGTTTGGTTCCGGCTCCGGCTCCGACTCCTGCTCGGGTTCCGGCTCGAAGGGGCGTCCTAGTCCGGCTCAGGGCCCCCGACGCCCTCCCGGCTCTCATCCCTCGCTTCCTTCCCCTCCCCCCTTCGCCGCCTCACCGGCTCCGGGCTGCGACTGCAGATACCGGTGCCGCGGCAGGCGGGGGGGTGGGGGGGAGGGAAGGATAGAGAGGGATGCAGCCTGGCTGGGAGCAGCGGCAGATTCCGGATAACTCCGGTCCCGGAAAGGAGAAGAGATGGAGTGCGCCGTCGCAGCCACCCTGGGTTCCCAAAAGCCTTCGCCTGTCGCCGGCCCAGGACCAGGGGGCGGAGCGCAGGTGTGCGGGGCGGAGAGCGAGGGCCTTGCGCGCTTGTGAACGCAAATGTGGTGTGCGCGTGACTGCGCCGGGGCCCCCCCGGGGAGTGTGCGGCGCCGAGCCTGGGTCCGGGTGGGGTGGCTGGCCAGTCAGGCGAGTGTGTTCTCTAGTCTACCCGGCACGCCTGGCGCGGCTCCTGCCCTTAGATACCCAGGCCGGGTGGATAGCCAGGAATCTTCCCAGTGGGCCGGGGGAAGCCGGCTTTCTGCACCCGAGAGGGGCGGTGTGGCCGGCTCTCCGGAGCCGTCTAGAGAGGTGACCACGGCATGCACCGGTTTAGGACAGGTGGCTGGACGGGATGTCTCGGCTTCTCAAGGATTTGACCCCCGCCTGGGAGGAAATGGCCCTCGCATCCCAGGACCGATGCTACCTGTTTTCTGCCCAAGCCCAGATGCTCACGCACAGAACCAGCCGCAGGGGGCGTGACCCGGGCGTGGTCTAGAGGAGGCGGGGCCTGGATTCCCGGTTCCGCAGAGGCAGGCGACGTGCTTACGCAGCACGTACGACGGGAGGTGGGGCCGGCAGCCGGGCGGGCGGCTGAGGCGCGGGGCCTGGTCCCGCGGGCACCATGGCCAAAACCGTGGCCTATTTCTACGACCCGGACGTGGGCAACTTCCACTACGGTGAGGGAACAAGGTGGTACCCGAGGGGTTCGGGACGCGGAGGTTTCGAGGCTGGGGCTACAACTGACGAACTCCCTTCTCTACTCCCAGGGGCTGGGCACCCTATGAAGCCTCACCGCTTGGCACTGACCCATAGTCTTGTCCTGCACTACGGTCTCTATAAGAAGATGATCGTGAGTTTCGCCGCCTCTACTGGGGTTTGAGGGTGGGGGCGAGCTGCGGCCCTAAAGCTAGGTAGGCCGCACTGAATGCACCAAGTGAGACCCACCCAAGAGTGGGGGTGGGGGCAGGCTGGATAGAAGGAACCAGGAGCACCCCACCCCCATATGCAGAGTGCTGATGAGTGCACCCACCGATTTACTCTTTTACCTTAGGTCAGCCACCCTTTGACCTCAGGTGGACTAACACTTGGCCGGTTAGGGTGGAGTGGGGCTGGTTTGAAGACTGAAGGTGTTTTTCTTCCTAGCATTTTAGGGTGTGGGCAGTGCTTTAGCCTCAGAGAAGGGAAAGGGGATGTGAGGTTTACCCTCAGTTTCTATCCCTTCTCCTCTGCAACCCGTCTCCACCAACAAGGAGCTGAAGCTCCAGGGAGGATCATAGCCCTATGTGTAAACGTGTATATGGAGGATAGCAGATGTCCTGGGTATTACCTTTTTAACCTAGAATACCCCCACACAGGTAATCACTACCCAACCCTTCATCTCCCAGGGAAACATGCTGTCGGTCCCTAGCTTGGAATTTGTAGTTGTGATATGCGGTTATAACAGTTAAGCTCAGCCCTCATGCGTTGCAAGGGGAATTAGTCAAAGTATGAATGAGTGTCCACTGCTTGTGCTGAGGCACAGACAAGTGAATTGGTCATAGAAGAGATTGAGGTGATGTTGGTGCATGAATCTATGAATTCCTGAAATCTTTTGTTGGTATATACCTATGTACATTTTCTGGGGAGAGAAAGTCTTTTTGGTTTTGCCCAGTTTCTAAAGAAGTATGTGACCCGCCCCACCCCTACTCCCCAGGTACTTTGAGCTTTAATTAGATGTTCATACATCCCATATTTTTTATTTCAAAAGAACTCAGAGACAGAAAGAGCAGAACCAGAGCCCAGGGGAGGAGATGGGTATGGAGAGAATCAGGAGTAGGAGATCCAGGGAAGAGGGCAGTGGATTGGGGCTCATAGTTGACAAGTAGGAAAGGCTAGGCTGGAGGTGGGAAGGAAAAAGGCAAGTCCAGTGGTCTTTAGGGGGCTTGATCATAATAAACCACCCAGCTTATCAGAGCCTCTCTTCTGCCTCAGCATAACAAGAACTAGGGGTAAGGGTACTGCAGGTGTGGTTTTGGGTGATCCCCAGGACTGGTTCAGTGTGGGTGGTCTCAGCTCCATGATTTGAGACTCACCCTGCCTGAATTCACCTTGTGTTTCTGTCCTGAGGTCTTCAAGCCATACCAGGCCTCCCAGCATGACATGTGCCGCTTCCACTCTGAGGACTACATTGACTTCCTGCAGAGAGTGAGCCCCACCAATATGCAAGGCTTCACCAAGAGCCTTAATGCCTTCAACGTGGGCGATGACTGGTGAGAAGATTAGGACTTTTGATGCCAGGCATTTCAAGGAGAACACTTGAGTGAGGTCTTGGAGGTAGTTAATGGGATGCTGAGTCAGTGAGTCATCATTTACTCATTGGTTTATTCAACAAATATTTATTGGTCATTTGCTCTAGGCCAGGCCCTGTGCCAAATGCTGGGGATGCAATGATCAACAATAGCAAAATTTTAATATTATAGTTGTGGTGAGTCCTATAAAGGAGAGGTACATGACAGCATATGAGGGTATATATGAGGAGGAATTACCCAGCTTTGGGAGTCTGGTCAGTGAAGGCTTCCTAGAGGAAGCAATAAAGATTGAGCTGAGATCTGAAGAAAGAGTAAGAGGTAATTAGGTAACAATGGTTGGGAGGAGAGAGAGTGAGGGGAGGAATGTCATGGGCAGTAGGGATGACATGTGCTAGGGTCTGTGGTAGGATAGAATATGACTCATTTGAGGAACAAAAATGGCCGACCGCAGAATATGAAGAGAAGAGTGATCTGAATTGAGGCTGAAGTGATAGGCAGGGCCTTTAAAAAGTAGACAGCCCTATGATGGAGTTTTTACCCCTAGAGGAGAGGCAGGCCTTCAAAGTGTTTGAAAAAGCAAGAGAGTGAGTAGATGTGATCAGGTTTACATGATTGGGCTTGTACCATACCAAGAAAACTTAGACCCTTGGGAAAGGGAATGGATAAGAAAGATAAGCCCTGATCCTTGCTTACATTCTAGTGCAACCGTGGGCAAACTACGGCCCGCGGGCCGGATCCGGCTGTTCTATCCGGTTCTCTTGCTCTCCCCTCCGCTCCTTTACTTTGAATTTATATTAGTTCACACAAACACTCCATCCATGCTTTTGTTCCGGCCCTCCAGTCCAGTTTAAGAACCCATTGTGACCCTCGAGTCAAAAAGTTTGCCCACCCCTGTATTCTAGTGTATACCCATGAAAAAGAGTGACCATAAAAGCTACCATTTACTCAGTTTACTTTTAAACTTTTTATTAGGGAAAATTTCAAACATTTCTGAAAGAATAGTACAGTAAACTCCATATATCCATGATGCAGCTGTAACACTTGTAAGCAAATTTTCATCTGTATCCCCTCACCTTAGGTTATCATTTTTAAAAAAACTTATTTTTAATTGTCACCTGAGGATGTTATTTTTTACTGATTTCAGAGAGTAAGGGAGAGAGAGAGAGAGAGAGAGAAAGAGAAGGACATCGATATGATAGAGAAACATCTATCAGGAGGCAACGGTTGCCTCCCTCACATGCCCTGACTGGGGATCGAACATGGGATGACACTCCAACCAACTGAGCCACCCTGCCAGGGATCCCGTTAGATTATTTTAAAACAATTCCCAGCCCTGGCTGGTGTGGCTCAGTTGGGTGTCATCCTGTGCACCCAAAGGTTACTGGTTCCATTCGAGGCAGCTATTGGATATTTTTTTTTCTCTCTCTCTCTCCCTCACCCTTCCTTTCTAAGAATCAATTAAAAAATTAAAAAAATAATTCTCAGATATCATATTCTTTTATCTGTGAATACTTTACGTATCTCCAAATGATCCTCTTTAAAAATGCACAATGTTACTACCACACCTAAAAAATTAGCAGTAATTCCTTAATATCATCAGAGATGCAATCAGTATTCAAATTTTTTCCAATTGTCTTATAATTTTTCTTTATCGCAATTGATTTATTTATATTAGGATATAAACAAGGTTCACACATTACATTTGGTTGATAATGTCTCTTAAAATTCTTAATCTATAACATTTCTTTCCCTTGAATTTAATTCTTGAAGAGACCAGGCTGTTGATCCTGTAGAGTTTCCTACAATAGCTACCATTTTTTGAGTGCTTACTCTGCTGTGCTGAGGATTGCTGCTACATCCACTTCTCACACTAACCCTGAGATGTAATAGTCCTTTTCCTGGTGTTGGGTGTACTGAAGTTTGAGGAGATTTAGGTAACTTGCCTGAGTCACATAACTGGTCAGTGGAGGTGGCAGAATTCAGATTCAGAGCCCAGGTTTTAAAATACTACACTAATCTGTTTCCCTAAAATATCCTATCAATAGAAGTAGCCTGGGCTGGAGAAACAGACACCAACGCCTCAGGCTGGCATTGAGCACCTCCTGGAACGCCTTATGTTCCCCCTTCAGCCTCTCCAAGGCCTTACCAGCCTTCACACTACCAGGAAGTTTCACACCACAAAGCCTGTCTTGACCACTCCAGCCGCAGAGGTCTGTCCTTCACACACTGCACTGTCATTTGGTGTTCAGTCACATGTTGCCTTGTGTGGTTTCTTGGTTTTTTGTTATTGCTGCTGCTGCTATTTCTGAGTTCACTTTATAGGTCTGCGAATGCAGAGTCAGCCCTCAGGCCACAGCTGGGGCCCCGTGAAAGCCCTTTGTGCACTTAGGGAATGCTACTTCTGGGCCCTTTGTGTAGCATCATAATATCAAACTTGTGCTTATCTGTATTTCAGATGAGAATTGGGGATTTTCCTTTCAATTAACTTCTGACTGTTTTCAAAGTAATCTAATATAAAAGCTAAATTATACTACAAGGCTTTTAATGGGGGAAAAAACAAACAAAAAAACAGTTCCAGAACTGTCCCTTCCACCTATAGATCCCTCTCTCCAGTGGCAGCCACTTTTAGCTTCTTTAGCTATTTCTTCTGCCACTTATCTTTGCACTTCAAAATAATAATACTAATTTACTACTGTCACTAATAATCTGTAATACACTTAGGTAATGCCTACTGTTTGCCAGGTACTATTCTAAATGCTTTGCAGTCATAGTCTCAACTACCCCTACGAAGCAGGCAGGATCTATGACTATCTCCTTTTTACAGATGAGAACACTTAGGCACAGAAAGCTTTATCTTGCCCAGACTCACAATCATTAGGTATTAAAGAGTCAAGGTTTGAACCTAAGTAGTTGCCTCAGAAGCTAGGCTGTTAACCATGCTGCTATTCTATACTGTTTCTTATAAGATGCTCATATTGCTATTTCTTCATTTAGCAATGGTCTATTAAACTCTTATAATTGAAGATGAGCATTTAGTCTCCTTATACATCACCTGGCTTCCCCTTCCGTCCCAGCTTCAGAATATAGTTATATAACAATTTTTTATTAAATAAGTATTCTATGTTTATATTTTTTTAATTTTGAAAAATTCATTTACCTTTGAGACATATAGTATACTATGATTTAATAATTTTCTTGCACAAGTTTTTGTTTTTCCTGGAGCTGATAATTTCATTGTTTATTCATTTGCTTACTTGTCTAGGTGTCAATCACAAATTCTTCTCAAACTCTTTGAGAATCTATAAAACTCCCTATACCTCAGCCGGTGTAGTTCAGTGGTTGAGTGTCAGTCTATGAGCCAGGAGGTTATGGTTTGATTCCTGGTCAGGGCACATGCCCGGATTGCAGGCTCGATCCCCAATAGGGAGCGTGCAGGAGGCTCTCTCATCATTGATGTTTCTTTCTCCAATCCTCTCTGAAATCAATAAAAATATATTTTAAAAAAACACTCCCGCCCTAGCCAGTTTGGCTCAATGGAGAGTGTTGGCCTGCGGACAAGGGTTAATTCTAGTCAAGGGTACATTGTCGGATTGCAGGCTCAATCCCCAGTAGTGGGTGTACAGAAGGCAGCCGATTAATGATTCTCTCTCATTATTAATGTTTCTATCTCTCTCTCCCTCTTCCTCTCTGAAATCAATAAAAATATATTTTAAAAAAACACTCTAGGGGAAGGTGGGGGTAAGGGGGAGAGATCAACCAAAAGACTTGTATGCATGCATATAAGCCTAACCAATGGATACAGACAACAGGGGGGTGAGGGCATGAGTGTGTGTGTGGGGGGGGGTAATGGGGGAATAAGGACACATATGTAACACCTTAATCAATAAAGAAATTAAAAAAACAAAACACTCCCTACAATTTTCTTTCTCATATAGTCCAATGTGTCAGCTCCACTATTTCCTTGGAGACCTAAAGCGGGGGATTTTTTTATAGCATTTCTTTTGCTGAAGGTCAAGTTTATGAAGGTATAATTTGCATACAGTAGAATTCACCCCTTTTAGGTATACAGTTCTGAAAGTTTTGACAACAAGGTCATTTATCCCTCAAAGCTTCCTCGGCCCTTTTGAAGTTAATCCCTTCTCTCCACATTAACTCTAGGCAACTATTGATCTGAGGTCTGTCCCTATATTTTGCCTTTTTCAGAGTGTCATTTAAATGGAGCTACATAGTATGTAGCCATTTGTGTCTGGCTTCAAGCCTCTCTTTTTTATAAAAAATGAAGATGCTAATAATGATAGCTGACATTTATTAAAGGCTTGCTGGGTTCCACACACTGTGTTAAAGGCTTTCTGTGTGTTATTTCATCATTAATTCTATTTTGTGTATACTATAGGAAGATAACTTTCTTTAAAATGTGTAGCTATAAAGAACATTATTGAGGATTATGTTAAAATGTGATACAGAAAATTCTTTTAAGAAAAATAGAGCTCATTGTTCTCTTACAACTTGTTTCCTCTTTGTGTGTATGCTCAAGTACCTAGAAGCTGCCTGCTTTTCTCTCCAGCGAGGGTACAAACTTCCTGACAGAGTTAAATCCTTCTTTACCTCCCATCAGGGCTTGGTACATGATTTGGTCCAAAATATTTGTTGAATACATTTGCAGGTAACTTGAGCTTGTAGGAGTGGGAGAGCAGCTTATTAAAGAATGGAGGTTGGAGGGGTTTGGGTTGGGGGAGAGGTGTAGGGAGGGCCGGAGAGAGGTAAAATGGCTTCAACTTGCTCCTCTTCCCTGCAGCCCAGTGTTTCCCGGGCTCTTTGAGTTCTGTTCCCGTTACACAGGCGCATCTCTGCAAGGAGCAACCCAGCTGAACAACAAGGTGACCACAGCCCTGAGTCCCATTCTCCCTTTCTGTGGCTGACTGGACTCAAGGGCTTGACCCTGACCATGAGCTCCCATCTTTGGGGGTGGGCAGGAGGACTGTGAGTTGGGTGTTTGTTTTTTAGATCTGTGATATTGCCATTAACTGGGCTGGAGGTCTGCACCATGCCAAGAAGTTTGAGGTGAGTGAGGAGGTAATGGGGGAGACTACAGCTATCCTAGGGTTGGTGTTCAGGATGACAGAAGGGGGCAGCTGGGTGGAGGAATTGTTCCTTCCTTTACGAGAACACTGTCTTGCCATAGGCTTCTGGCTTCTGCTATGTCAATGACATTGTGATTGGCATCCTGGAGCTGCTCAAGTGAGTAACCTGGGAGGCGATGGAGGGACTTAATGAGACTCTTAGCTGACGAGATCTCAGACTGCCCTGGCCCTGACCCAGATCTCCAACCCCATACTCGCTTCTCCCAATTCTTCATGCTTTGCTCAGGCTGCCTCTTCCTGTTGCCTGCTTATATTTCATCCTTCTCTGCACATCCCTCTCCTGTCCCTGCATCTGGGCTGGAGCCCCAGGGTTGCCCTTAGGGAACTGGTGGTGTTAGGTTTCAGGTGACTTTGGTGAAATTGGGCAGAAGCAGACTCTTGATAATCCCAGACTTTGTGTTTGGGAGGAGTGGCTGGGGGGTTTTCTTCCTGGGGTCCACCTTTGCCTCAGACTCTGGCTTTGCCTTCACCCCAGGTACCACCCTCGGGTGCTCTACATTGATATTGACATCCACCATGGTGACGGGGTCCAGGAAGCCTTCTACCTCACTGACCGGGTCATGACAGTGTCCTTCCACAAATATGGAAACTACTTCTTCCCCGGCACAGGTACGGGAATAGAAATGTCCATCCCTTTCGCACCCCTCAGCTCTTTACCGTGACTGCCTCCTTCTCAGCCTTCAGGTCTCAGCTCAGCTGCCCCTCCTCAGAGAAGCCTCTCCTTGCCCACTACTCTCACATCACTCTGCTTGTTTCTCACAGAGCACTCACTGCTGTTTGTATTTATTGTGGTGTTTTGTTTTGTTTACTGTCTCCCTCATTATGTTTACTCACAAAAATATAAGCGTAGTGGTATTTCCTTCATTTCATTAGTTCACTTTATTGCTGTATCCCCCGTGCCTAGTACATAGCTTGACCCCTAGTAGGCCCTCAAAAAGTATTTGTTGAGTGAATGCAAGTTGCAGGAGACTTAGTAGCTATAGGGAGTGTGTGGTGCAGTTATGTAAATGGAATGAGAGGCCCTCAGTGTTGGTTGGGTTGAAGCAGTTGTGTTGTGGATGCATCCCATGTGTGGCTGCTAGCCCCCACCTCCCACTTCCCTGTAGGTGACATGTATGAAGTTGGAGCAGAGAGTGGCCGCTACTACTGTCTCAATGTGCCCCTGCGGGATGGCATTGATGACCAGAGTAAGTACTGAAGTCTTCTTCCTGCTCAGGGCCCTTCTTCCTCTCCTTGAATTAACCTCTTCTGCCTGGTATTGCCTACCGTTGGGCCAGGTGTCCTTCAGGATGAATTGCCTTCAGAAGGACCATGAGCCACCGCCACCCCCCTCCCCCCTCCTCCCGGAAACTGTATGCAACACATTATATGTATGTGCATTTTTCTGGGAAAAGGGTCATTAGCTTTCATCCATCACTCCAAGGGGTCTGGGAGCCCTCCAGAAGTTCAGAACCAATGGTTTGTTTCCTTTGGGTTGCCTCTTTCCTGGGCTATATGCTCTCTCAATCCCCTTTTTCCTTTTGTTCCCTGTCTCCCCATCCCCTTGGGGTGCCAGGTACCCATCTTTGGCCCTCTCCCAGGTTACAAGCACCTTTTCCAGCCGGTTATCAACCAGGTGGTGGACTTCTACCAACCCACATGCATTGTTCTTCAGGTAATACTGCCCGTGCCTGATTAGAAGGGCTCTTCCTATGTTTGGGAGAAGAGAGCAGGAAAGAGTCGGTGGGGAAGAAGGGAAGCACACCTGGGATATTCTGATCAGTTATCTCACCGCAGCTGCCTGGGCTTTTGCTTTATGCAGTGTGGAGCTGACTCCCTGGGCTGTGATCGATTGGGCTGCTTCAACCTCAGCATTCGAGGACATGGGTGAGACTTACCCTCCTGTGACTCCACAGGTTTTCAAGTGGCCTTGGACCTCAATACAAGAGAGGGGGTCATGGAAAAATGGGTCTTACCTCTTCTTGAGAATCAAAAATAGTGCCAAATTGTACTTGAACCAGAAAGTTCACCTTAAACAGTGTTCCCCAGCTGGTCATTTATTCACACTAGGTTTTTATTAAGCTCCGGTTATGTTCCAGGCATCGTACAGGAGATGGGGATGCAATGGGGAAACTCCCATGAACTTTACAGTTTAGTGTAGGAAACAGACAAAACATGAGAAGCAAACCAAGTAGATTGTTATAAATCCTATGAAAGGAAAAGATAGGAAGCTGAACTACAGGATAGCAGCGGGGAACCTACTTTTAGATAGTACAATTTGGAAAGGATTTTCTGAGGAGTTGAAATTTGGATTGAGAACCTGAAGGCTAAAAGGAGCGAGCCCTAGGAAGAGCAGAGAGAAGGCTGTCCCAAGCGGTGGGCAGGGCCCACTCAGAGGCTCTGAGGCAGGGAACAGCTGGTGTGGAGAGGATGTGAAGTAAAACTAGTGAGGCAAGAACACAGGGAGTAAGCTGGCGGTGGTGTGAGGTGAGGTCTGAGAGGTCAGCAGTGGCGAGGCTGAATAGAGCCTTTGGACCTGGTAAGGAGTCTAGATTATATTTCAAATATAATGGGAAATCATTGAAAGATATGAAGCAGGGAAGTGCCATGATCCAATTCATGTTTTAAAGTGACTGCTGTGACTGCTGCTTGGAGAAAGGTTTGGGTTGGGGAGACAGGAGTGAAAGTGGGGAGATCAGTTAGGGAGCTATTGATGTTGTCTAGGCTGGAAATGTGGTGCCGGGCTGAGGTAGAGGAGGTAGCGATGGAGAGAAGTGGATGATTTGAGTTATATTTTGGCCTTAGGAGTGATAGCCCTTGCTGGGGCATGGATGAGAATAGATGATTAACAGATAGGGTGCCAGACTGGGTGTGTAGAACAGGAGTGCACTTTATTTAAAATTTTTATTGAGACACAACAAATATAATGAAGTACACATATCTCAAGGATATAGCTCAATGAATTTCACTGCCTGGATCAAGATATAGAACCTATCTGGTTTCCTTGTGCCCCTTTCCAGACAATACCAAGGGGTGTGTTCTTTGGCTTTTCGTAACTACCTTTACTTAATTCCTTCGGTTTCTTTTCATAGGGAATGCGTCGAATATGTCAAGAGCTTCAATATTCCTCTCCTGGTGCTAGGTGGTGGTGGTTATACTGTCCGAAATGTTGCCCGGTGCTGGTAAGCACACTCCCTGATTTTCCTTTTCCCCTTTGTCCAGTGTGAGCTAGGGGCTCCCTGAGGGATGGCAAGGTGGGCCCTTCAGGCCACTTGCTCAGCCTGCCCCCTTCTGCTGGTTGGTTTCAGGACGTATGAGACATCGCTGCTGGTAGAAGAGGCCATTAGTGAGGAGCTTCCCTATAGTGGTAAGGACCACCCCATGTTACCCTGACACCAGAAAGGCTGTTCTCACAATGGCCTGGCTTGAAGGCAGAGAGGAAACTGACATTCTCAGAGCTCTACAGACTAAACCCCTGAGTTCAGAACAGTGAAAAGATTAGACAACTATAATGTAGGGATTTTGGATGGGAAGGAAAGAGATTGGGAAGTCTTGGGACCTGATTGTCTGTCTGAGCCATACTCTCTCCGTCTAATCTTTTCCCTCCTAAGAATACTTTGAGTACTTTGCCCCAGACTTCACGCTCCATCCAGATGTCAGCACCCGCATCGAGAATCAGAACTCGCGCCAGGTCAGTAGTTTGGAGAATCTGAGCACAAGGGTGGGGAGTGGTCCAGGATGTGGGAAATTAGAGAAACCAGAGAAGAAAGTTATCAGCCATCACTCTCACTGATATCAGCTAGAGGACGATTCTAAACAGGTTAAAGTAGAGGCAATTGGGGGTGGAAGTAGGGACACTTTTCAGTTAGGGTACTCAAACTAGGATTAAAAATGGGATTAAAACTAGGATGTTGGGGTGAAAGGCAGCTGGAAGGGTGGATGCCTTGAATCACTGTGAGCTGCTCATTCTCTATTCCTGGACTCCAACTAGTATCTGGACCAGATCCGCCAGACAATCTTTGAAAACCTGAAGATGCTGAACCATGCACCTAGTGTCCAGATTCACGATGTGCCCGCAGACCTCCTGACCTATGACAGGACTGATGAGGCTGATGCAGAGGAGAGGGGTCCTGAGGAGAACTACAGCAGGTCTGGGTCAGGGATGAGAGAGGGGGGATTCTAGCAGGATTGTCAGGGAGGTGAACAGGGGAAAAGTAAACTGAGACCTTAGCTTAATTTTCCCTGGCTTACTTCCTGTAGTATGCCTACTTTTCAGTCTGCTGCTATTTCACACTCTTTTTTTTTGCTCTGTTTTTAATGACATAAGCAACATATATTTATTGTAAAAGTTTTAAACAGCACCAAAATATGTTAAGTTTGCATTTACACAATCCAAACCCCAATTCAAAGTAACCACTTTTCGTTTGATTTGTATCTTTTCAGGTAGATTTTTCTCTATAGATTAAGTATACTGTTCAACATGTACAGATAAACAAAAATGCACATATACACTCATTCTCAAAGTTTTGCAGGTTTTTTTTTTAATACAAGTTGGGTCATTCTTTATTTGTTGCTCTACAACTTACAACTGGTTCTTTCTGTTTTTTTTACGAAGCAACGTGTGTCTTCCCATATCAGTATATATAGGTCTGCTTCATTATTTTTTTTTTTTAAATATATTTTATTGATTTTTTACAGAGAGGAAGGAAGAGGGATAGATAGTCAGAAACATCGATGAGAGAGAAACATCGATCAGCTGCCTCTTGCACACCTCCTACTGGGGATGTGCCCGCAACCAAGTTACATGCCCTTGACCGGAATCGAACCTGGGACCTTTCAGTCCGCAGGCTGACGCTCTATCCACTGAGCCAAACCGGTTTTGGCTGCTTCATTATTTTTATCAGCTCTATAATATTCCATTGTGTGGATGTAGCCTCATTTAACCAAGTACCATTGATGGACATTTACATATTTCCCATTTTTTTCATTATTACAAAGAATGTGGCAATGGACCCCCGCCCCTTTCATGTACATCTTTGCTTGCTTATTTGAGTAGATTAGGTTCCTAGAATTGTTGCTGCTAGGTCAAAGGCTATGTGTGCTAATTTTTTAAATATTTGCTGCCAAATTGCCTTCCAAAAAGTCTGTAACAGTTTATATTCTTGCCAGCATCTTACTTCCAGGTTTTGAGCTGGACTTTGCCCGTATACTGCTCTCTAAGACCCTTTGATTTCTTTCCACTGTTAATTCTTTTAGGTATGATAATTGTATTGTGGTTTTTTAAAAAAGCTGTTATCTTTCTGAGATAGATACTAAAATATTTACAGATGCAATGAATTAGGGGAAAAAAAAGACTAGCATAGAATTTATTTTTAATCTCAAAGTAGGCTTTTCTGAAAAATGAAGGGGAAAGACAATAGAAACCAGAAGTGCAGAAACAGATGGACTTAATGGAGAACAGATTTCCTTACGTGACTGAAAGATAACCACAGCTGGACACTTGCAGGACATCTGGTCCTGCTCCATGCAGTGTTAGAGGTTCGAACTGGCTCTGCTGCAGAGTCTGATGGGCTGCTCAGTCCCTTCCAGAATCTGCTTCTCTTAGAGTTCACGCTTCCAGATGCATCCTCTGGAGCTGGGCTTTACTGCTCGGACCCTTGGGACTACTACAACCTTCTTCCTCCATGAATACTCCCTTATTCCCACTCCTGGTTGAGGAAGTATCTGAATCTCTGGCCTCAGGAATTCCTTTTTGACCCATCATCTCCTTCTCAACTTCTCCAGGCATTGAGGCTTAAATTCTGGAAATCGACTTTCATTTTCTTAACAAATGGTAAAAACCTTTGTTTATGTTCTTCCTTTTGGCAAAGTGTGACCTTTTCATCTATAATTCTAGTCTGATATCTGAGCCTAGTCTCTGCATTGTATCCTTCCCTCTCAACAGCCAGCAGAAGCCTCAGGTTTCTTCCTGTCCTAAGTCCTACCTCACTGTCAGACTGCCCACTGAGTTCCTGTTCTTTGATGTCTCCAGTTTGTGTATTATTTGCAGAATAGTGGTAATAAGAGTTACCACTTTTTGTGGGTTTGCTAAGCATCAGACTCAATACTAAGTGCTTTATAGCAATACGTACATATCATCATTCCGTTGCCATCAGACAATCCAGAGGAAGATTCTAAGGCTCAGAAAGGTTAAATAACTTTCTGAAGATTCCACAGCTAGTTTAATATCAGGGCTGACATTCAAACCAGAGTGTCTGACTCCACACGTTGAACCCTTGTGTGCTTAAAAGTAACTGAGACATTACTTACTAGGCAGATAGGGCTTTTCCTGACTTAGTTCCCCAGCTTCTCTTTGATGACTTTCTCCCTTTTTCCTTTTTAAAAAAAAATATATATTTTTATTGATTTCAGAGAGGAAGGGAAAGGGAGAGAGAGATAGAAACATCAATGATGAGAGAGAATCATTGATTGGCTGCCTTCTGCACACTCCCTACTGGGGATTGAGCCCACAACCCCAGCATGTGCCCTTGACCAGAATCAAACCCTAGACCCTTCAGTCCGCAGGCTGACGCTCAGTCCACTTGAGCCAAACTGGTTAGGGCTCTCCCTTCTTAATTGTCAGCTATGAGCAAGATAATTCAGCTATCAGTTATTCATATTCCCCTAGGGCCATGGTCGGCAAATTGTGGCTCGCGAGCCACATATGGCTCTTTGGCCCCTTAAGTGTGGCTCTTCCACAAAATACCACAACCTGGGCAAGTCTATTTTGAAGAAGTGGCATTAGAAGAAGTTTAAGTTTAAAAAATTGGGCTTTCAAAAGAAATTTCAATTGTTGTACTGTTGATATTTGGCTGTTGACTAATGAGTTTGTTGACCACTGCCCTAGAGAATAATTATCAAAAAGAAATAAGCTAGTATTGAATACTTTTTGGGCCCTATGTCGCTTTCACATCCCTTCCCTCACTACAGGTTTATAATATCAGGTAAGTCCTCTGCTTAAAACTCTCCTTTCTTATTTTTTTTTTTTTTTAATATTTTTAGTAGTTTCAGAGAGGAAGGGAGAGAGAAATAGAAACATCAATGATGAGAGAGAGAATCATTCATTGGCTGCCTCCTGCACACCCACACTGGGGATTGGCCCACAACCCGGGCATTTGCCCTGACTGGGAATTGAACCGTGACTTCCTGGTTCACAGGTCAATGCTCAACCACTGAGCCATGCCGGCTGGGCAAAAATTCTCCTTTCCATTGCACTTAGAAGGAAATCCAAATTTCTGATCATGCCTTTAAAAGGCCCTGCATGCTGGACCTTACCTACATCCTGGTCTCACCTTTTAATAGCTCTCCTTCATGCTCACTGTTCCCAGACATCATGGTTTCCTTGCTCTTACTGGAATACATCAGTCTCCTTTCACCTTTATAACTTTGGTACTTGGTGGGTATTTTTTGCAACTCAGAATGGTCTTCCTGAGATCTTTATCAGTTCCTTCTCAAACTTCAGGTCTTACTTTCTTAGAACAGCCTTCCATAATAATCCTTTCTGAAAATTTTATTCGTTTCCTTCATCACTCTCTGTCACATCTCCCTTTATTTCATTTTATTCATGGTACTCTCCATTATCTGAAATTATCACATTTACTTATTTACTTTGTTAGTTATTGTCAGTCTCATTTATTAGGTAAGTTTTTAGGAATTGTCAGAAATTTTGTCTGGCTTATTCTCTACTAATGTATTACTAAGGCTCATGACAGTACTAGCACAGAGTAATCTCAATAAATGCTTACTGACTATATGAATGGAGGAATTGACTAGTGATCCGTCTCTTCTAATAGAAGGGGAGGAGTGCTTCCCCGACAAAGGGGTTTAAGAAGTGGCTCCAGAGAGGGTGCCTATGTGGGAAAATATTGGAGCTTGAAGAGTGGAGCCCTCACCTCTCTCCCCTTGCTTTGCAGGCCAGAGGCACCCAATGAGTTCTATGATGGAGACCATGACAACGACAAGGAAAGCGATGTGGAGATATAAGAGCAGCTGGGCTTGCAGTGCCCCCAAGGAATTCCTTTTTACCTCTTAATTGGGTGGGAGGAAAGAGGTGTGGGTCCCCCAGCTCTGGAACCGTCACCTTCAGTGGTTTTACCAATGCTGGGGGACTGTTTGGAGACCACATCTGGTTCTCAAAACAACTATCTCCTTTCTTCTCCCTCCTAAGGCCTGACAATGGTACCTATTTGGGATTGGGTGGGACAAGGATAGCTATCTCTAGAACATCTTGGGCAGTGGGCCCTAGATGCCAGTCCTAACCCTTCTGGCCTCCTTATCCCTTCCCTGCTTCCCTCTAGCTCAGAGACTTCTAGGGATGAAGGAATAATCAGGACTGAGGTTGCCTCTGGCTTCCTCCTCTCATGGGTTCTACTGCAAGCCTTCCTTCCAGTGCAGGTGAAGAGTGAGGGGTTTTAGAGAGCCAGAGATTAACCCCTTAACCCAGATGATGGGAAGTACATTTTTGAGTTGGGGGAGGATGTGAAAATGTCCTGTTCTAACTTTTGGCTTTATGTCCATTTTACCACTGTTTTTATCCAATAAACCAAGTTGGTATTTTTTTGTACCTTTTGTCTTTCTGTGATTAGTTTTACTTCTTGCTAGCTACCTATGTGTGAAGGGAGAGGAAGGGGGCGGTTATGAAGTATGTAATAAAAATCTTAGTTGACATTCACTCAGCACTTAGCTTATGTTAGGCCCTGTATATGTAATCTACATGGATTATCTTGCTCATATATAGGGAGTTGCTAGAGCTTTCTGGTTAAGAGTTAGACAAACATGGGCTGATTACTAAAGAGAGGGGATAGAAGAGGACTTCAGGTTTTTGAACCTGGGTGTTTGGAATGGTGATGCTAGTTGGTGAAGATGCACAGAGAGAAAAGTGCTTACTTAGCACAGTGCCTGACAAATAGTTTCTCATCATCTTAACTGTATGTGAAGAATGATGCTAGTAGTCACAAACATGGACCCTTCCCTGGAGAAGTTTACAATCCAGTAAGGAGTGAGATAAATGCAGATGTAGACAGTGTTACAAGAAAGAAGAGTAGTATATGGGTTGCTCTTCCATGCTTTAATATTGTCTGTTTCTCAACTCTTTAGCTTAGAAAGTAAAGTAGCTTTTGAACTGTTATGGACAAATTGAGTTTGAAGTGTGGGCTGGACAGCTCTATGCAAATTTTCATCAGGCAATTAGAGAGTGGAATGTAAGAGATTTGTAAGCTAGCCAGCTTTGCAGAGACCCTGTAATCTTAGTCCCTAGATTGAGCACTGGGGTCTACTGGGGTCTGCTCTCCAGGAACATACATTTGAAATCTTTTGCTGGCTGTGGGCAAGATAATTCAGTCCATACTTTGAGGGCCCATTGAGTGCCACATACTTTTAATTCAAGGAACACTTGTAGCTGAGAGAATGAAACTACTGAGGGAGAAATCAAATTAGTAGAGCAAATAACATATTCCTGGAGAACACCTGTGATTTTCACTCAGGTTTGGTTTATGTCAGTAGGGAATCCTGGTTAAACATAGGGCTTGGCAGTCAGACTAACATTTTATCAATTATGTGTCCTTGGGCAAGTCACTTTAGCTCTAAAGTCCACATTTCCTGTCGGTATAGTGGTGAGGCTAAAGGAAACTATGACATAGCACTGTGAGGATTCAGTGAGAAGATATATGTAGAGTGTTTTATATAGTGCCTGGCATAGAGCAAGTGCAGGTAAAGGGTGACATTACTGTTCAGGCACACATTGGCTATAACTAGTTTATCTGTATTAGAAACAATTAGAAAGTAGCAAACTTGGGATTCAAAACTAGGTAGTCTAACTCCAGAGCTTGTCAAGTTCCATCTATCACTCTGTTCTTGGTACATAGCTTTTAATCAAGGATAACTGCCACTCCCCCCCCTCCCCGTGCTCCATGGATATTGTGCACATGAAAACTATTATCTTGGCACTACATTTTTGCCAAGATAACAGTCTCATTTGATTTCTGATTCACATAATGTCCGGGGTCTGAGGTATGAGAAGGTCCAGGCTTTACAGCCACGTGGTCTCTGCGGGGGAGTGGGAAGGCCTGCACCGCTTCCACCAGCAGAGGGCGATGTTCGCGGTTGCGGCCACAGAGAGGTTGCACCGTCCACTCGTCACCCCCCACGTGGGTCTGAATGGTTAGGCCCGCGGGGCAGGTAGCGAGCTTCCGCGGCTTCCCTCCACCCCCCTCCCTTCACTCATTGGTAGGGGCTGCGGGTCCGGGCGGAAGTGGGGCAGGCGGGCGGGAGCGAGGCGTCGCCGTTGTATATTCATGAGGCGCGCGCAGCCGGCATGCTAATGAGGCGGGGCGCGGCGGCAGGCTGAGGAGCTGCTGGGCGGCGGCGGCGGCGGCTGCGGGCTGGGTGCAGCCGGGTGGGAGCGGTGTGGGCGCGGGGTCACCAGCCAGCGCGAACCTGGACATGGAGCCGCCCGGCGGAGGCCTGGGACCCGGCCGTGGGACCCGGGACAAGAAGAAGGGCCGGAGCCCGGACGAGCTGCCCGCGGCGGGCGGCGACGGCGGCAAATCCAAGAAATTTGTGAGTGTCCTTCCTACCCCGTTCCCTCAGCCCGGCCCGGTAACCGCCCTCTGGACCCCGGAGATCCCCGCGGGGATCTCCGTCGGCCCCAGGGATGCATGCCTGTCTTTCGGGAGCCGCCCCCGCGCCTCCCTTTCTCGTTTTACTGGGTCCTGGGCTCCACAGCCCGACCTCCTACCCCTCCAGGACCTCGGGGAGCCCAGAGTCTTCCCCCTCCCCCGGCCCCCGCGCCTCTTGCCCAGCCACCTCGGACCTTCCTCCACCCCCAGCCCCCACGCTCTGCCCCGCGCCCCCGTAGCCCAGGCATATCTCACCCATCTCTTTCCTCTCACCCCACTTCCTTTCTCTTCCTCTATTACCCGAACACACCTTCTCTGTCTTGGTCCTCAGTGCTTTTCTGAGTCCATTTTCTCCTATTACCCTTCCCCCGTGTTTTTGGTGTTTTATTTGCTTCTCCTAAAGGTCACTTCCTTCCCCAAGATTGATCGCTTTCACCTGCTAACTTTCCTCCAGCCCAGCCCTCTCTCTGGGCCCTCAGCCCGGTGTCACCTAATAATCCTTCCTCTCAGGAATGTTACCTGACTTGGGCCCTACCTTCCTTCCTCCCTTGGACGTTTGTCCTTGCGAGTGCCGGAATGAGTGCCTGCCCAGGTCCTGTGGTCACTGGGCATGAAGTTAATTTTCTTTGCCGGTATTTCTCTGTCCAGAGAGCCTGTCACTTTACCCTGTTGCTTATCACTTTTCAGGGAGGTAGAACTTCCTATGATTATGCCCTTCTTGACCTAGGATGGTGATAAACTTCCCTCATAGGGAGGAAGTTAGACTGCAAGTCCAAGAAGTTTGTGAGTAATTGAGTTGCTTTCCATACATTGCCCATGATAACCATCTCCTCAACTCTCTGCCACCTCCTGTGCCCCAAGGCACTGGCGTCCCCTTTTCTACCTGTAGAAGAGTATAGCTTTCCTCAGGTGCCCATTACTTCCAACTGGAATCTGAAGGAATATTGATATTCATGTAATCCTATCTATTTCATTACCCTTGCTTACACTGAATCATTTTTATTAATATCTCCAGGGAGCTATTTGTTTGCTTTTTACTGTAAAAGCTTTGAAAATTATGGGAGACTGTCCAAGAGAGGGAAAGGGGCTTGGATCTTAATAATTATTTGCTAGTTGTAATTCTGGTTATTTATTCCTCTCTTCCAGGTAATCACACCCCTACCCCAGTATCTCTTTCTACTAACCAAATGGGTTCTAACTCTTTCCTCTTTCTCGTTTCTCTTACCCCAATCCCTTAGCATTTTGACCCAATTCCACACTTTTTTTTGGGGGGGGTGGGGTTGATAAAGTGATAGAATCAGGAAGAGAATGTTGCTTTGGGACCCGGAGGGTTGAGATGTGGAGAGTACTAAACAGAATTAAAATAGTGACTCATCTCTTCCTGCATATTTCTAGCAAGGCAGGTACTTCTGGACTGCCCTTTCCAGTGACTTACAGGCTGTGGGTAACTGGTTTTATCTGGTGAAACAGTACCCCCCTCCACGCCCCCTCCCAGAAATGTAGGGTTAATGGTAGTGATGACCTTCCCCTGTGCCATAGGGCCTATGGTAACTAAAGCAGCATTTCTCTGTTTCTTTAGGGTAAGAATTGACCCTCTAAGAGCTTTCTTTCTGAGCCCATATTCCTTCTGTTTCAGTGTCTTTTTGTTTTGATTTTGTTTCCATGGCTACTGTTTGACCTTCCTCACCCAATTTCAGCTATTCCTGCTGATTTATAGTGACCTCTGTGGCTTGTAAATGTTCTTCAAGCCCTTAATAGAAGTTTATATGTGCTTTTGTTTTATCTAACACTGTGTTTCACAAATGTGTGAAATCTGCTAAGTGTAAGTGGTGCTGAAAGGTGAGCTGCCTGAGGAAACACTTCTTTTCACCTGTTTTTGGAATGTCCATGAAGTCTTGTATATGCTAAGTGGATTTGGCTCAAAGTTGTTGATATTTGCTTTAGAGAGGGTGGAGTTGAACCAAGTTCTCTTTTTCTTTCTGAGGTGTTGGTCTTAACCCTTAACTTGCTAAGTTTAAAAAAATATGTCACACAGGTAGGGAGGAGAATTGCATTTACAAGGGATTGGAAAGTTTCCAGGAAAGTAGAGCTCCTTAACCCCTTTATTGCCAACTATAATATACCTCAAGGCATGGGCTATTCTGTCTTCCTCATTGATCATTTTATGAAAACTCTGGAAGTGAGAAACCAGAGGCATTCACTTCTCTTTGTGTCTGTGTATGTATATACTAGTATGTGGGTGGGTGGAGTGGGCGAGATTGCTGGTGTGCTTTTGTTACCCATGGCTTAGTTTTCTTGAACTGCAGGCTGAAAGCAAACTCACAACTTTTGCCTCCTCCACTTTTTTTAGAGTGTGTATCTTCTGGAACTCCGTTAAGAATGTACTTTATAGCCCTAACCGGTTTGGCTCAGTGGATAGAGCGTTGGCCTGTGGACTGAAGGGTCCCAGGTTCGATTCTGGTCAAGGGCATGTACCTTGGTTGCTGGCTCATCCCCGTAGAGGGTGTGCAGGAGGCAGCTGATCGATGTTTCTCTCTCACTGATGTTTCTAACTCTCTATCCCCCTCTCCCTTCCTTTCTGTAAAAATCAATAAAATATATTTTTTTAAAAAAAGAATGTACTTTATAAAACTGCACTGGTTTGATGTTAGTGTGCACGAAGGCTATTTGTTTGCATCCCAGGGGTTCCTAATCCCTTTAGCTCCTACATCTCTTTCCAGGCTTATGCAGGTTCTAAGTATAGATCAACTGCTGAGAACACAGAGCTCCTAGGTTGCCCAAGATCTGCTCTTACCCTCTGAGGCATCTTGTGTGGAAAGGAGATGGAGTGTAAGTTGAAAAGTGGTTGGGCATCTTTAAAAATGTGGTTGTGGGAGATGCTGACGTGTGGCTGAAGCCAGGCTGCCTGGTGTTCCCCCTGGGTTCTTCATGAGTCTCTCTCCTGGGCCATGACATATCCCTTCTCTAGCAGTGTTCCAGTTCCTTTCAGAAGTCCTTAAGATGAAGGGGAAAATTTCAAATGAACAGTGTTTTCTGACTTTTCAGCAGTGATTAATGTGGGTGCCAAATAGACTGTTTCTGAAATAAGAAAGGGGAGTAAGTATAACCAGGATGTTAGGGGGCTGCGGAGTATTCCTGAATTTTATGGACTCCATGTCTTCTCACATAATCAAGAAATTGATACGTTCTAAGCGAAAATATTGCTTCCTGATTTAGCTAGGAGCATAACTTTGTAAAAAATGAATTTCAGTGTGGGGTTAGAGAAAATAGAAGATAATTTTTAAAACCTTGTTTAATTTTGGATTCCTGTATTGGATTATTACCAGGTTGCAGTTTCATGCCCTTCTAAAAGTAAAACAATAATGAAAGCATAAATGTTTGGGTGTAGACCCCTGTCCAAAATGAGAGCAGTCAAAGGTGAAGGATGCCAGACAGGTTTTTAAGCAGACACTAGGAAAGGTAGAGAATATAAAAGAAGTGGAGTTGTTCATGCAGATTTCTGCTTTTCTTCTCTTCAAGGAGATCTTAACTTTAACACAAAAGGTCACAGAATACCAAGGAGTGTACAGAAGGCTTTATACAAGTCATGTGGTTTTTGTGTTTTTTGAAAGATGATAAACACAGGGATTACTTAGTTTAGAAAAAGGGAGGGGAGCCAACAGGAATGTTATTGAGATGCTTGGGATGACAGGATGATACCTTAAATATGTCTGCCCTTCTTTCTGCCTTGTCTTTAAAGACAGCCCAAGGATCCACATGTACTTGTCTCAAAGGAAATCCTCCCTCAGGGAATGCCTCAGAATTAAAATCTCTGCCTTGGGAGACTTGGTAAATGTTGGGATACTTTTCTAAAAAGAGCTGAAAATGTTATTACCTATAAATTATGTTTATTATAAAAGCTGAGAGAATAGTAATAAGAGAAGTGATTTAACTTTGTTGATGGGCACATGGGTCAGAATAGACTCATTTTATTTCCTGTGTGATAGAATAACCTTTTGATATTCTCTGGGGCCCTCAGTGTATTTTATAAATGGATTGCCAAGTTATTCTTGGAGAGTGTTATATTTTCATTGGAATGTAATAGAGGCTTAAAAGGTAAGGTTACGCCATATGTGATTTAGAAGAACAGGTTAAAATCATGTTTATTAACAAGAAATAATAGGCATTATATGGCGTTTCTATATGCAGGTGTGTTTCCTCCCATTTTGTTTCAGTTAGCTGAAATCATTCAAGCTACAAAAGTTATCCCCATTTTGAAACAAACTTTGTAATACTTACGTGTTTTTTATTATGTTGAACCTCCTATTCCCACTCACTTTTATTTGAAAGCACTAGCAAAAAATTCACCTCTTGCCAACCAGCAAAATGGGTGTTTGCTCCTAGTTAGGGTTAGGTGAGACAAAGCCAGCGCTCTCCCCTTGCCCAGCTGCCCACCCTTCCCTCCCTCTTTGTTTTTATTCCCTCCCTGCTTCTGTATGGTCAGGTTCGAGTTTCATGAACAACTGGGCTTTTGAGGAATCAGGAACAGCAAAAGCTGTTGATACTAACATTTTTTAAAATGTCAAAGCTAAAATTGAGAAGTAGAGTATTTTAATCACTATAAACATTTTACCTTTTACCGTTTTTTCTACCTCTTTTTTTTTTTAAACAAAGTTTTTAGAACCAAGGGATTCTTTTTAAGGAAGTAAAAGAATTACTGAAGGAAAAAGAAAGATTGAGACCAGTATTTTAACGAATTTTTACCACCAGTTATAGGATAACTGGGTGAATCATTGTTCTTCCAACTCTGAGATTCTTCCATTCATTTTTAAAGCTTGCTGTGAATGGCAGTCTTAAATTTTAGTCGTAAGGGACTCTAAACACCCATTCATAGCAGCAATCCTTACAGTTGTAGGTTGGAAACATCAGGGGGCTAAGGGGTGGAAATTAGATAAATGAATGGAGGAAGAGAAGCAGAAATTTTGGATTCTGCATTTCCTTTAGTAAATTTCAGGATCTTGGAATAGCTAGAGTAGTAGAAAGGGAATATAGAGAAACAGATATGCTAGAAGCTGTGAAACTGAAACGGGAAAGATTGAAAAAACTGGCTCTCTATGTGGAAGCATTCTTACATGGAAGATGGGAAATTCCATTCTTGGTGGTGGTTATGAGTGGTCCTTAGGCAGTAGCTACTTTGGCATTTTGTTAGGGTAGCAGATACAGGTAGAGTTCATGATGTCCTGAATTATATTTCTGGATTTCTGATTATGTGACTTATTTCCTGTTCTAGACATAGGATTTGTAGTTTCTTTTAAGAGTTAACATACTTTATGGATCCAACAGAGGGTGATTTATAAACCTTCTTTTATCCTAAATGTCACAGAAAGCCAAGGAGTATACTTTGATAGTGGGCCTACATCTCAGATATAGCTGCCTTTTGTTGTTGTTAGAACTTTAGGATCAAGTAAAAAAGGTAACCCTCACTTCTTTTTTTTCTCTTTTAATTTTATTGATTTTTAGAGAGAGGAAGGGGGAGAGGTGGAGAGAGAGAAAGAAACATCGATTTGAGAGAGAAACATTGATAGGTTACCTTCCACACACGTCCCGACCAGGGATCGAACCCATAACCTGGGTATATGCCCTGAATGGAAACCGAACTCACCACCTTTTGGTATACAGGATGATGCTCCAACCAACTGAGCCACACTGACCAGGGCTCTCACACTTCATTCAGGGGTCTTCACCTTTTTGTGTGCCATAGAGCCTTTGCCAGCCCCCCCCCCCTTTTCTTACAGCTTTATTGATGTATAATTAACATACAATAAGCTGCATATATTTAGTGCACAATTTGTGAAACCATTACCACAGTAAAGATAATGAATATATTCAGTACCCTCAAAAGCTTCCTCCTGCCCCTTTGTATCTTTCCTTCCCCCCAGCCCCGTTCCCTACACTGATTTGCTTTCTGTAACTATAGATTAGTTTGTATTTTTTAGAAGTTTATATAAATAGAATCATACAATATGAACCTTTTCTTCTAACTTCTTTTAGCATAATATATTGTTACACTTATTAATAGCTCATTCTTTTTTTTTTTTTTTTTTTTTTATTTTATTTATTTATTTTTTTATTTTTATTTTTTTTTTAAATAAATCTTTATTCAGATTATTACAATTATTTCTCCTTTTTCCCCCCATAGCTCCCCTCCACCCCTTTCCCACCCCACCTTCTGCCCTTACCTCCCCCCCACTGTCCTCATCCATAGGTGTATGATTTTTGTCCATTCTCTTCATGAACCCCCCCATACCCCTTTCCCCCTGAGAATTATCAGCCCACTCCCTTTCTATGCCCCTGATTCTATTATATTCACCAGATTATTCTGCTCCTCAGGTTTTTAATTCACTTGATTTTTAGGTTGGCTTGTTGATAGATATGTATTTGTTGTTCATAATTTTTTCTCTTTACTTTTTTCTTCTTCCTCTTCTTTAAGAATACCTTTCAGCATTTCATATAGTACTGGTTTGGTGGTGATGAACTCCTTCAGCTTTTTCTTATCTGTGAAGCTCTTTATCTGCCCTTCAATTCTGAATGATAGCTTTGCTGGGTAGAGTAATCTTGGTTGTAGGTTCTTGCTATTCATCACATTGAAAATTTCTTGCCACTCCCGTCTGGCCTGCATAGTTTCTGTTGAGAAGTCAGCTGACAGTCGTATGGGTGCTCCCTTGTAGGTAACTAACTGTTTTTCTCTTGCTGCTTTTAATATTCTCTCTTTGTCTTTTGCTCTTGGCATTTTAATTATGATGTGTCTTGGTGTGGTCCTCTTTGGATTCCTTTTGTTTGGGGTTCTGTGGGCTTCCTGGACTTGTAAGTCTATTTCTTTCACCAGGTGGGGGAAGTTTTCGGTCATTATTTCTTCAAATAGGTTTTCAGTATCTTGCTCTCTCTCTTCTTCTGGCACCCCCATAATTCTGATGTTGGTACGCTTGAAGTTGTCCCAGAGTCTTCTTACATTATCTTCAACTTTTTGGATTTTTTTTTTTGCTTTTTGCTTTTTCGGTTGAGTGTTTTTTGCTTCTTTGTATTTCAATTCTTTGACTTGATTCTTGTGTTCCTCTATTCTGTTTCTGGGTCTCTGTATAATATTTTTTATTTCAGTCAGTGTATGTTTAATTTCTAGTTGGTCCTTTTTCATATCTTCGAGGGTCTCGTTATATTTATCGGCCTTTTCTAGGATATTCTTAAAAAGTCTTATAACGGTGGTTTTGAATTCTATATCCAGTCGTTTGTTTTCCTCCATTTCTTTCGTTTGTGATCTGATTCTTTGACCCCGCATTTTCACTGAATCCCTGAGTTGGTAAGGTAGATATTTGTGCTAGGTTTCCAACATGGCCCAGTGGGTCTGCTTCCCCAGTTAACCTGAGGTGGACACTCTTGGTGCACCCCTTTGTGGACTGTGTGTACAGCCTTGTTGTAATTAAGTCTTTATTGTTGTTGGTATCACTGGGAAGAATTGACCTCCAGGCCAGTTGGCTGTAAGGATCAGCTGTGTCTATGCTGGGAGAAGTTGGGTGCTGGAGACAGCCTTATAGGATTAGACTTGCCAAATTGCAATAGCCTCTGTGCTCAGCTTGGATGGGGTGGAGTCTCAGTCTTGGCTTCCTGTCAGCCCCGCCCCTGCGCGCATGTGCGCTTTCAGTCCTCCGCCTTCCCCAGCTCAAGTCTCCGCCTGAGAGTCCAGACTCCCCCCACAAGAGCGTGGGTCCCCAGGGGCTCGCCTGGAACTGGGGTTCACTGCAGTCAGAACTGGGGCTCGGTGCAGTCAGAATCCTCTGACTCCCCTCCACTAGGGAAAGCCTGTGGCAACCCCCGCAGCCTTTGTGTGCACCGGTGCGGCGCGTGTGCGCACTTTCAGTCCTCCGCCTTCCCCGGTTCCTGAGTCTCCGCCCGAGAGTCCAGACTCCCCCTACAAGAGCGTGGGTCCCCAGGGGCTCGCCTGGAACCGGGGTTCACTGCAGTCAGAACTGGGGCTCAGTCAGGATCCTCTGACTCCCTTTCACTAGGGAAAGCCTATGGCTACCTCCGCAGCCTTTGTGCGCACTGGCCCGTGTGCGCCTTCAGACTACTGCCTTTCCCAGCTCGCGGTCCGAGGCTTCCTTCCCCCTTCCGCCAGAGGAAGTCAGCCAAGCTCTCAGCCGCCCTTCCTCTCTGCGCGCACAAAGCCCCTTTGCCGTACCTCCAATTCTCTGTGAGCTTTTCTCCTTCCTTCTAGTTGTAGAATTTTCACTCAGCCTGCTTTCCTGTGGTTCTGGATGGTGTCCGTTCTGTCTTTTAGTTGTAGTTTTGAAATTGTTGTGCGAGGCAGCAGTTTAGGTGTTTACCTATGCCGCCATCTTGGTTTTCCTTCAATAGCTCATTCTTTTTATTTATTGCTGAGTAGTATTACATTGTATGGATTTACTATAATTTGTTTATTCATTTACCTTTGGTAGGCATTTGGGTTGTTTCCAGCTTTTTTGTTTTGTTTTGTTTTTGCTGTGCACATTCATGTACAAGTTTTTATCTGGACACATGCCTTCATTTTCTTTTGTAAATATGTAGGAGTTGAATGACTAAGTTATATGGTAGGACTATGTTTAACTTTTTAAAGAAATTGCCTGTTTTCCAAAATGGTTGTACTGTTTTACATTCTCACAAGCAATATATGAGCTCCAGTTTCTTGCCTACTCTTGGTATGATCAGTCTTAAATTTTAGCCATCCAAGTGGATATACAGTTGGTATCTCAGTGTGGCTTTAAGTTGCATTCCCCTGATGATGTTGAGGCTCTTTTCATGTACTTATTTGCTATCTGTATATCTTCCTTGAAGTGTCCAAAAATTTTCCCCATCCTATCCTTTCCTATCCTATATAATGAAACCCTAATATGCAAATAGACCGAACAGCAGAACGACTGGTTGCTATAATGCGCACTGACCACCAGGGGGCAGACGCTCAACGCAGGAGCTGCCCCCTGGTGGTCAGTGCATTCCCACAGGGGGAGCGCCGCTCTGCCAAAAGCCGGGCTCATGGCTGGCGAGCACAGCGGTGGTGGTGGGAGCCTCTCCCACCTTCGAGCCGGTCAGACATACCCCGAGGGCTCCCAGACTGCGAGAGGGCGCAGGCCAGGCTGAGGGACACCACCCCCAGTGCACAAATCTTGTGCTCCAGGCCTCTAGTTTAAAATATTTTGTTACTGTAAAAATGCCAGTCCTTTGTTATATATAGGTTTTGCAAATATTCTTCCGGTGACTTACCTTTTCATATTCTTAAGTGTATTTTAAAGTATCTAATTAAACACAAAAGTGCTTAATTTTGATGAGGTCCAATTTTTTCATTTTTTTCTGTGTCTGTCATATTTCAAAAATCTTTGCTGAAATTATGGTCACTATGATTTTCTTTTTTGCTTTTTTCTAGATTTAGCTCTTAAATTCTGTTTTCCATATGTGAGTTATTTCACATATTCCTTTTGGGATTTAATTTTCACTTATAAGCAAGACAGAACATTTCTGACACTCTTAGGATTGGGGACCTTTGAGATCCCATTTATTCTGGAAGCAATTTCATCTTATGTGGTATTAGAAAACTTTTGTTTTTTAAAAAAAAAAAAAGAAAAGAAAAAAAAGAAAACTTTCGTTTTTCTTTACTCATTGTGCTACAGATTGTATAATGCCTGCCTTCCTATCTATAAATATTAATGAACAGCATTTTTATAGATTGATTCATTACAGACTAGAAGGACAGGGAGTAATAATAACAATAACACTAACAGTAATAATAACAGTTGTTGCATATTACTATAGCCTTAGCACTGTGCTAAAGAGCTTTAGATTCATCCCATTAATCTCTAGATCATCCTTATAAAATAGGGCACTGTTATTATTACCATTTTATAGGTGATTAAATTGAAACTCAATGAGTTCAAGCAACTTGCTTTAGGTCATAAACCTAGGTCTAGCTGATTAAAAAAACAACCTATGTTCTTATTCTCCACATTGTACTGACAGTTTACATATGTCCAGTTTTTGCACCTGTAATATAGAAGAGTATTCACTGCTAAGAATTTCTTAGACAGTTTTGATTATTTCTTTAGAGTCCTTTGACAATTACAGTCCATTAAAACTGGACTCTTCCAGTTCAACTGGTAGGAAAGAAATATTGCGTCTAGATGTACAAAGTGCAGTGGCTAAATGCCTAACTGCTTTTTGCATTAGTAATTTAGACTTTGAAACCATTGCAAGAATCTTAGTTAAACCTTTATTATCATAGATATGAAAAAGTAGCTGTTGCAGTGCATGCAAAACCTATTTTTCTCCTGACTAATGAGTTAAACAGTTGTCTAAACTACTATATTTTGAAAGGTAACCTTATCTTATTGTTAAGTTAAACAGCCTGAACAGCATCACCTGCCAGGAATTTTAATTGTTTAAATTGCTGAGAGCAGCAAGTAGTGTTGACAAATAGAGTGTGGGGAGGAGGAAGCTGTTGCTAGACTATCTCTATAGGTGTCTTTTCTGTATTTTAGAATTAGCACATAGCATTCCGAAAGACCTCTTTTTGTGGCCATGACACTTGCCTGTAAGGGTTGCAAATGGCCAATTTCAGGAGACTGCAGAAGTTTGCTCTTTAGATCTTGTAGTTATTTGACTCAGGTTAATAATTAACATTATCACAGAGATCCAGGTACCTGGAACTAGGATTTTTCTGTATGACTGGAAAAGAGTAAAGAATAGTTTCTCTTTATCTGAATCTACATGGATCTACCTAGATCCAAAAGTTTCAAGATCAAGAAGTCATGTGGTTGTCATTAGGTTCAGCCCTTGCTTTTTAAAAGATTGTAATATCAGCCAGGTTTGTAGAAGAATGGGTGGGGAAAGCTCTAAGTCCATGAGCATAGACTTTAAAAGCTGTAGAGAAGTGAAGGTATTAAGTGGAAACATTACTGGACTGAGAGTCAGAGGACCTAGGTTTTAGAATCTTAGATTGCTAGAGGTGAAAAGTATGCTAAAAATTACTCAATTCAAACCCTTTATTTGTAGATTAAGAAGTGTGGGCCTGGAGAAGTGATCTGTCTGAATATACAACGAGACTTAGGACTAGCGGACTAGCACCCCTGTCTCCCACTCCCACTGCCCTATGCTTTCCACATATTGTGCTTAGTCTGACTTTGCTACTCTTTGACCATATGAACTCTGGGCAAGCTACTCCACTTTTCTTGGTCTTTTTCAGTAAAATTAGAGTTGTGGGCAGGACAACTTCATAGGAGATGAGGGCTATGACAGGTCCTGGAAGGAAATCAAAGGATTGGTAGAGAAGAGGGGGAGGGATTTCATGGGGTGGGGAGCAGTGTGAGTAGAGCTCAGAGGTATGAATGTGAGGCTGTAGTAAAGTGAAATGGCAGTTATAGAAGTCAAGAGGATTAGTGGGAGATATATCATTTAAGAAAGGTGAAGCCACTTCGTTGAGATTATTTTAGTCCTGGGAAAGGCTTTTAAGTTCTCTTTCTGTAGAAATCTGCAGAAAGCAGGACTGAAAATTAGCATTTTGTAGCATAGCATGATGAATGTTAATGAAATTTTTGGCCATGTAAATGTGTCATGGTGACAGTTATCCACAAACATGAATTGATTAGTGTTAAGCTTCCAACAAATCATTTCTGCTGCCTAGATGGAGTTTAGAGAGCTAAGTTTGTTTAATTTCCAATCCTTATCAATTTTAATACATCCCTATTTTCATATTGCCAGAGATTAGATTTTAAAAGATGTGATTTTCTTCAGCTAGCCAAATAATGGGCTCAGGTAGGAAACGCCATTGTGGGAACAATCTGAGCCTATCTTTGGGCCCTTTTGTTTCTTTAAACATTCTCTGGTACAGTGTAGTATAGGTTTTGAGTGCATGCTTATTTGAGGTGTTCTTTAGTCTTTCTTGAATGCAAAATAAGGGTCTATTTTGGAGGGTCTAATTTATCTAGCTTGTAAAGTGCTTAAGAGCAGTGGTAGTATTTAGCTCATGTTAGCAATATCCTTTTATGTATTTTAGTTTTAGTTGGGATTTTTGAGATTATTTTCAAAGCTCTCTGTTTCAGTGGTCTAATGTAGGAGATTGGCAGTTTTGAAAACATTAATCCTCTCACCAAGGTAACTATGAGGAAGAGAGAACCACTAACGTAACCATACCCAACCAGAAGAACTCTTTTGAGAAAAAATTATTACCTTTCTCTAGAGATAGTATCTTATAGTTTTGTCTTGTGTTTAATGAAGGAACATGTCTATAGGATTAAAAGTCTCTGCATTAATTTCCACAGTACGGGGCTGCCAACTTTTATCATTATAATTGACAGCAATATTTGACCCAGTGCTCTAGGGATTGTTAACATACATTTAAAGTGAATAGCTGCTAATTCTCCATATTATATGAATCTATTATTATCACAGTCTTTCATGGCTACAGAAAGGTTTGCATAGAATCTATACTAATAATAGAGGAATAATGCAAATTGTCCAGGATGCCATCACAGTAACAACTGAACAGCAGGCTGCGTGGGGCAACCATGCCAGCAGGGGGGTCAGTAAGGGATGACCAAACCACTGAACAGCAGGCTGTGTGGGGTGACCAGGCCGGCAGGGGGGTTAGTGAGGGACGACCAAATGACTGAACAGCAGGCTACATGGGGCAACCAGGCTGGCAGGGGGGTTAGTGAGGGACAACCAAATGACTGAACAGCAGGCTGTGTGGAGCAACCAGGCTGGCAGGGGAGTTAGGGAGGGATGACCAAATGACTGAACAGCAGACTGCATGAGGTAACCAGGCCGGCGGAGGCGGCGGGGCGGGGGGGGGGGGGGCATTTGGGGACGACCAGGCTGGTGGTGGGGGACAGTTAGGAGCGATCAGGCTGGCAGGCAGAAGTGGTTAGGGGCGATCAGGCAGGCAGGCAGGTGAGCAGTTAGGAGCTAGTGGTCCCGGATTGTGAGAAGGATGTCTGACTGCCGGTTTAGGCCCGATCCCCGGGATTGGGCCTAAACCGGCAGTTGGACATCCCCCGAGGGGTCCCAGATTAGAGAGGGTGCAGGATGGGCTGAGGGGATCCCCCCTCCATGCATGAATTTTGTGCACCGGGCCTCTGGTATTAAATAAAGAAGACAAGGATGAGTCTTTGCATCGTCAGGATTCGTCTGAATCTTCACAAAAACTGTTAGTGACAGTAGGAGTGCCCTATTTTGTGTGTTGTTTTTTTCTTAACCTCATATACAGCTACCCATAGCTATGGAGTTACTTCATTTGGCCATAGAAGCAAAATAGTTTTGGACTGTTCCAAAATTATTTCATCATGCTTGCATGGGACTCCAGAGATATTTTTAGTTGTGATAGTTTTTATGAAGTCTCCCCAGGCATAAAGGTTTCTAGTGATTTTATTATTCTTGTATTTTAAAGAGATGGGAGGTGTCCTTAGTTGGCAGCTCTTCGTATCCGCCAGGGCTTGTTCGTTACTTCTAGGCCCATGGTGACGTCTGTTTCCTGTGATTGAAACCACAAGAAGAAGTGGTGAGAAGCCACTGTAGGATATGCACTATCGGGCAAGCAGCAGGCATTGGGCTGCCCTAAAAAGGAGCAGTTAGTAACTAAGCACAGTGTTTTAGGGCCTTTGAAGAGACTCTGGAAATGATTTGACTCAGCCTCTTCATCTTAAAATGAGGAGGACATTGAGGCCTAGAGGTACTAAATTGCTCAAGATCATGTAATTAGGTGAACTAGCTTTTAGACTTCACTAACTATTCATTATTCTTTCTCACATTGCATTATCACCCCTAAATTTTGTAACTGTGTCCTCCCAGAATGTTTCTTTAAACAAAGTACTGCTGGAAAAGAGCAGATGCTGGTGGGAATTTTTAAAATTGGAATTTATTGGGGTGACATTGACTGGTGTGCATTTTGAATATGAGAATTGGATGATGTTGCTTTTGGCTGCTGTACTAATAATTTTTTAAATTTATTTTTATTTTTATTGATTTCAGAAAGGAAGGAAGAAAGAGAGAAACATCAATGATGAGAGAGAATCATTGATTGGCTGCCTCCTGCACGCCCCACACTGGGGATTGAGCCCACAACCCGGGGCATGTGCCCTTGACCGGAATTGAACCTGGGACCCTTCAGTCCACAGGCTGACGCTCTATGCACCGAGCCAAACCGGTTGCAGTGGTTCTCAACCTTTCTAATGCCACCACCCTTTAATACAGTTCCTCATGTTGTGGTGACTGTTGTGGTGACCCCCAACCATAAAATTATTTTCGTTGCTACTTCATAACTGTAATTTTGCTACTGTTAATGAATCGTAATGTAAATATCTGTGTTTTCTGACGGTCTTAGGCTCTACAGCAGCGGTTCTCAACCTGTGGGTTGCAACCCACAGGTTGAGAACTGCTAGCAGGGTCGCCTAAGACCGTCGGAAAACACAGGTATTTACATTACGATTCATTAACAGTAGCAAAATTACAGTTATGAAGTAGCAACGAAAATAATTTTATGGTTGGGGGTCACCACAACATGAGGAACTGTATTAAAGGGTCGCGGCATTAGAAAGGTTGAGAACCACTGGGCTAGGGTATACTAATAATTTTTAATCCTTTTTTGAAAAGACATATACGTAGATTTTCAAAATAAGAATACTGATAATTCCCTATTTCTATTTTCATTTTACTTAGTATTTGAATATCCTAGTGATTATCTTTATACACATATATTTTATAATATTGCAATTATAGTTTATACACTTTGTTTTTAAAGTGTGTCATAAACATTTCCTAGCTTTCTAATCTTTGAAAATTGCTACTTTTATATGAAATGGAAATGTATTTTTATTATAAAAGTGATCACATTTTTTTCTAAGAAAATATAAATATGTATAAAAATATAGAAAAACAATCCCCTACCTTGTTTTCCAGAAATTATAGTTATTTTTAAATAGAACCAAAGAGAAAAATACATGATACATGGAAGTCTCTTTGGAGTCTAAGTACTTTGGCATGATATTCTGTATATGTTTATGTTAGACATAGTTCCATATAAGTATGTTTGCTAGAAGTATTAGAAGGAACTTATTTTCTTTTGTTAATATTACTGATATTGATGGAGGAGTAATGATATTTCACCCATGCTCTCCCACAACTGAAGATTTTCTCAAAATAAAATCTTTTAGATTTGAAAAGGTCAGAAAATGTTTACTATGGTTTCATAAGATCAAATCTGGCTTTTTGAGTAGTAATGTAATATTCGGATCAGTTAAGCTATTATCAGTAGGCTGTGACTATTTCTTTTTTTTTTAATTTAATCTTTATTGTTCAGATTATTACAATTGTTCCTTTTTTCCCCCATAGCTCCCCTCCACCCGGTTCCCACCCCACCCTCTGCCCTTACACCCCCCTGACTGTCCTCATCAATAGGTGTACAATTTTTGTCCAGTCTCTTCCCGCACCCCCAACAACCCTTTCCCCCTGAGAATTGTCAGTCCACTCCCTTTCTATGCCCCTGATTCTATTATATTCACCAGTTTATTCTGTTCATCAGATTTTTTATTCACTTGATTTTTAGATTCACTTGTTGATAGATATGTATTTGTTGTTCATAATTTTTATCTTTACCTTTTTCTTCTTCTTCCTCTTCTTAAAGAATACCTTTCAGCATTTCATATAATACTGGTTTGGTGGCGATGAACTCCTTTAGCTTTTTCTTATCTGTAAAGCTCTTTATCTGACCTTCAATTCTGAATGATAGCTTTGCTGGGTAGAGTAATCTTGGTTGTAGGTTCTTGCTATTCATCACTTTAAATATTTCTTACCACTCCCATCTGGCCTGCATAGTTTCTGTTGAGAAATCAGCTGACAATCGTATGGGTGCTCCCTTGTAGGTAACTAACTGTTTTTCTCTTGCTGCTTTTAATATACTCTCTTTGTCTTTTGCTCTTGGCATTTTAATTATGATGTGTCTTGGTGTGGTCCTCTTTGGATTCCTTTTGTTTGGGGTTCTGTGTGCTTCCTGGACTTGTAAGTCTATTTCTTTCACCAGGTGGGCGAAATTTTCGGTCACTGTTTCTTCCAATAGGTTTTCAGTATCTTGCTCTCTCTCTTCTTCTGGCACACCCATAATTCAGATGTTGGTACGCTTGAAGTTGTCCCAGAGGCTCCTTACACTATCTTCATATTTTTGGATTCTTTTTTCTTTTTGCTTTTTTGGTTGAGTGTTTTTTGCTTCTTTGTATCTCAAATCTTTGACTTGATTCTTGCGATCCTCTAGTCTGCTGTTAGATCTCTGTATAATATTTTTTATTTCAGTCAGTGTATGCTTAATTTCTAGTTGGTCCTTTTTCATATCCTCGAGGGTCTCGCTAAATTTATCGGCCTTTTCTAGGAAATTCTTGAAAAACCTTATAACCGTGGTTTTGAACTCTATATCCAGTCGTTTGTTTTCCTCCATTTCTTTCATTTGTGATCTGTTTCTTTGTCTCTGCATTTTGGCTACTTCCCTGAGTTGATCGAGTGGCTTTGTGTGCTAGGTGTCCTATAGGGCCCAGTGGCTCAGCCTCCCCAGTTACCTGAGGTAAACACTCTTGCTGCACCCCTTTGTTGGCTGTGTGCACAGTCTTGTTGTAGTTAAGCCTTGATTGTTGTTGGTATCACTGGGAGGAATTGACCTCCAGGCCAATTGTCTGTGAGGATCAGCTGTGTCTACGCTGGGAGAACTTCTGTGCTGGAGACACCCTTATGAGACAAGACTTGCAAAAGGCTCTGTGCTCAGCTTGGATGGGGCGGAGTCTCAGGGTGGAGCAGACAGCATTGGTTTCCCGTCAGCTCTGCTCTAATAGTCCCCTGTGTCTCAGTGTCCCGTGGTAATCGCTGCAAGCACCTCTGAGAGAAAGCTGCCCTCGAGTTCCACCCGCTGCCAGACAGTCCAGTTTCTCCCGGAATGAGACTGGATCCCCAGAGTCTTGCCTGGAACTGGAGTTCATTGCAATCGGGAGCTTTTGTCGCCCGCTTGAGAACGCCAGCCGTGTACTCAGTTGCCCGCCCTCTCCGCGTGCGCGCCTCGGTACCTCTCCCTTCCGCAGTTCCTCTAAGTCTCAGTGTGCTTTTCTCTTTCCTGACAGTCCAGTTTCACCCCGTATGAGTCTGGGTCCCCAGAGTCTTGCCCGGAACTGGAGTTCAGCGCAATTGGGAGCTTTTGTCTCCCTCCCACTTGAGAAAGCCAGCCACGCACTCAGTTGCCAGTCCTCTCTGCGCCCATCTCAGTACCTCTGCCTCCTGCAGCTCCTCTGAGTCTCCTTATGCTTTTCTCTTTCCTTCTAGTTGTAGAATTTCCACTCAGCCAGCATTCCTGTGGTTCTGGATGATGTCCGTTTTGTCTTTTAGTTGTAGTTTTGAAATTGTTGTGTGAGGCAGCAGTTTAGGTGTTTACCTATGCCGCCATCTTGGTTTGATATATCGGCGGTGACTATTTCTGTGTGTTCAGGAATAGTGTGAAGAGAGGAAAAAAAAGGTGTAACCATCATTTAGAAATGAAGAGCTTGAGAATGGGATTTAAAACAAGGTGGCCTCCTACTTGGTGCTTGTAGGTAGAAACAGTATCAGTGCAGGAACTTCCTGTCTACCAGGCCTTGGGTGTGTCAGACGGGTGGTCCACCCTTGAGGAAGAGTAGATGTCCTGCTACTGACATAACAACATGGGAGAAGCCAGTTGCTACAGAGATTGTGAAACAGCATTCCTGAGTCACTCTTTCCAAATGAGTGGACAACACCCGTTTTTAAAGGAACAATCACCATCTTCTCTAAACTCAGGCAGTAAAGAGAGAAGCTTAGTAAGAAAGTGAAGAACAAGTATCAGTATTTGGAGATTGAGAAATATGTTGAAATTTGGAAAAATAGGTTAACATTTGTTATTGCTTTCTATATCTATACTCTAAAGCAGGGGTCCTCAAACTTTTTAAACAGGGGGCCAGTTCACTGTCCCTCAGACCGTTGGAGGGCCGCACTATAGTTTAAAAAAAAAAACTATGAACAAATTCTTATGTGCACTGCGGGCCCTGGACAAGTCGGCTGCTAAGCAGGACAGGCATTGGCACCCGGCGGGCTGGATAAATGTCCTCGGCGGGCCGCATGTGGCCCGTGGGCCGTAGTTTGAGGACCCCTGCTAAAGTTTCATCAGAACCTTAGAATGTTTGAAAGGAAGAAAGCTTTGCTTACTGTTCTTTCAACTGATGACAGATTATATGTGCACCTTCTTCCTGACAGCAAAGGAGATGGGCATGTCTGCGACACTTTTGATTCTTGATAGGAAACTAGGACTTCCAGAATCTGAGCACTTTCTCTACTGGCAGCTTGTTTGTCCAACGCAAGGGGCTGGCAGTTTGTTTGGATGGGCTAGTAGGAAGAATGCAATGTTCCCCGCCTGGTTTCCACCTGTTCTGCTGAGCTGGAATAGTGAAACCTGAGTGGACTTCCCTTTTCTCTAGGCTATCAGCTATCTAGGATGCAGGCTATGCCAGTCCCAGGGCTTCAAGATGAGCTAAGCTAGAGGCAAAACATTCCCGCAAGAGACTTACCTTCTTAGACTATCAGAGGATTACTGTATTAAAACATATTTTGGACCTCTCAGAGGATTGAATCCTAATATTCAGATAGTTTTCCCCTCATTTGAATTATAGTCAGGAAATGTGGTTTATTGGAAAACAGACTCTCACAAGTAGTTTTAGACAGTTGTGTAGAAAATTGAGTTTGTTGTTTTTAATATGTAAGGAAATTATTTCAAATCTATAAGTAAATTATTGAAACAGGAAATGGATCATAGTTACCTAATGCTCTTTTTTTTATTTTATATTTTATTGATTTTTTACAGAGAGAAAGGGAGAGGGATAGAGAGTGAGAAACATCGATGAGAGAGAAACATCCATCAGCTGCCTCCTGCACACCCCCTACTGGGGATGTGCTTGCAACCAAGGTACATGCCCTTGACTGGAATCGAACCCGGGACCCTTCAGTCCGCAGGCCGACGCTCTATCCACTGAACCACACTGGCTAGGGCTACCTAATGCTCTTTATATGGCATTTCTAACTTGTGCTTGACATGTGTCACAGCTTGGAATTTTTCAGGGCTCCCTGGGTGGTATCAGGAAAAAGATACTGCTTCTGGAAGACAGAGACAGACTGAAAGAACTCTTTAAGAATAGAAGATCTTAGATTTTTCTCTGCTATGTTCCCTTTGTTTTCTCTTGTGTGAATTCTAACCAGTTTAACTCTCCCATACTGAGTTTAGCTATGGGGATGCTGAGGCCAGGTGGAACTAAATGAATGAACTGCTAGAGTCTGACTTAGTCCTTTAGCACATTTCCCTTTGTGATCATGGAGAATATGAGTGTGCTATCCCCATTCCTGGGGACTGCTGGATAATCGTCAGTTTTCTTTCCCTTAAACACACTTAACTTTATAATGTTAAATTAGCTTCATATGACAATATTTTAAAAAGCTTAATATAAATTAGCTTTATATTTCCTGTCATTTTGTGCTTCCCTCTTAGGCTTCCTTTCCTCCGACATACTCATTTTCTTTTTTAAAATGACTGCTTCAGTTCTACACAACTCCTGTTTAGGATGTTGGCACCAATAAGTAGTGATGTCAGAATTTATTTTGTTTCTCTGTGAATTGTAGATGAGATATTAACTCATTCTATGTCATTCTTGGGCCATTCCTTTAAAATGGAAGGGAATGTCTCTACATTTAAAGGTATCCACTACTTCTCTGTAGTTCTAATTGACTTCTGTACTAGTATAAGGTGTGGGAATTGAAGGGAGACTAGCAAATTTCATTGGTTTCATCCTCATGTATTATTTGCCTTTTATAAAGCACTTTGCAACACAAAGTGCTTTATATACATTTTATTATTTATTCTCTAGTCCTAATTACACTAGTCCTATGAGACAGCATAATCCTAAAGATAGGAAGACTAGAACTGTGGTAGATAAAAAGAAAAGCTTACCCTGCCTTTACTGTACTTCAGTAGAAATGTGGCATGCTTTGTAGCAAAGCTGGAATAGCAATCATTGGAAATTGAATTCAAGTCCATGTTATGACCTTCCATTGCCTCACTGCCCTAAGGTACTGAATGTCAGTCCTGTGATAGAATAAATAAATGAATCAGAGCCAGACCCTACTCTCTGTTCTGTATGATTCTGAATGACAGATACCTTACCTGGTGTTTCTTGGGTAGGTAGGTTAGGATTTGAAGGAAAATTGTCATTGGCTGCAGTGACACTTTCCATTTTAACTATATGGAACCTGTATCTTTACTGAGGATTTATTGCTTTTCAAAGGAGGTAGAAGACTCTCTATGTGACATGTGTCCCCTGATTGGCTATTTTCCCCAAGGACAACTAACAAATATGTCATGTGGGCTGAAACACCAATCAGGATCCCTTGTTCTCATTCATAGGGAAAGACATTACTTTTGAAAGTTTGGTCTGATAGTTTCCTGAGCTGTCTATGACAATCATACTGTACTGTCATAAACCTTGACTTGACACTTTTCCTCAGTTTGCTCAATTTGAATGAAGTAATGAGTGAATGAATATATACTGTGCTGCCAAAACCGGTTTGGCTCAGTGGATAGAGCGTCGGCCTGCGGACTGGGGGGTCCCGGGTTCGATTCCGGTCAAGGGCATGTACATTAGTTGCGGGCACATCCCCAGTGGGAGGTGTGCAGGAGGCAGCTGATCGATGTTTCTCTCTCATCGATGTTTCTAGCTCTCTATCCCTCTTCCTTCCTCTCTGTAAAAATATCAATAAAATATATTTTAAAAAAAAGGAATATATACTGTGCTTAAGATGGTGCTCCTAAACCTACAGTGATGCTAATTTTAAAAATACGTATTAAATGTTGGGCATATCAAATGAACAAGACAGGGTTTTTGCCCCTGAACAACTTACAATATGGTCCACAGAAACAGTTACAATAAATGGTCTGAAGAAGGATCTGATATAAAAAATACTTAGAGCTTGGCTTGAGTAAGTGCTTTAGTTCTTTTTGCCAAATGATTGACTATGGTTAAGTCGCAGGCGTCCTCAAACTACGGCCCGCGGGCCACATGTGGCCCGCCGAGGACATTTATCCGGCCTGCCGGGTGCCGCTGCCTGTCCTACTTAGCAGCCGACTCGTCCCGGGCCCGCAGTGCGCCTAGGAATTTGTTCATAGTTTGTTTTTTGTTTTTTTAAACTATAGTCCGGCCCTCCAATGGTCTGAGGGACAGTGAACTGGCCCCCTGTTTAAAAAGTTTGAGGACCCCTGGTTAAGTGTATAATTTATAGATGAGGAATAGCTTTTTTCCTGCCATATTTTTGAAGTGCAGTGTCAATTAGTTAAGTCATCAGGTGTGTATTTTACAAGTCTTTCTGTAGTAATAATAGCACAATTGCCTTTACAGAATGAGATATCACCATTCCATTTTATGATCTCAAGAGGTGTGTCTGGTTTTGTTTTTTAATAAATGAATAATTAAAGTGACTAGCTCAAAATCATATCTGTAGTTTTGTAGGATGCCAGGAAAAAAAACACATACCCAAACAGGTCTCATGGTCTTTTTCTTTTAGTCAGAGTTCTAGATAAATTCTAGATTTTGTCAGTTGGCTTAATGTATTAGTTTCCTCCTGTTATGTGACAAAATCAACAGATTAAAACAAAATCCATTTATTAGTTTACAGTTCCATTGGTCAGAAGTCCATCATGGACAGCGTGGCTGGGTTTGCAGTATCACAGGGCTGAAATCAAGGTGTCAGCTGACCCAGTTCTCATCTGCAGGTGCTGGGGGAAAATTTGCTTCTAGGCTCATTCAGGTTGTTGGCAGGATGAAATTCCTAGAAGTTATAGGGCTGAGGTCCCTGTTTCTTTGCTGGCTCTGAGCTGTTAGAAGCTGCCTGCAATCTTTGACATTTAGCCCCATTCATATTCAAGCCAGAAGTGAGTGGAACACTCCTAACTCCTTGTGTCTCTAACTTCTCCCCCCAAATTTAAAGGGTGCATATGATTGGGTCAGGCCACATGGATGATTTTCCCTTTCTTAAAAGTCATTTGTGCCAAGTAACTACTCATAAGAGTGATATCCTATCATATTTTCAGTCCTGATAATTATACAGGGTGAATACATCAGGTTAGGAATCTTGGGAGACATCTTAGAATTCTATCTACCACACTAAACATTTCCCTTACACTGAGTTAGCCCATGGAGCAAGGGTGGGTGTCAGAAGAGCAAGAGGTAGGAATTGAGTATGCTGAGGCAGTTACTGAATTGCATTGTGATTATCCTATATAATAAAAGCCTAATATGCTAAGTGTCTGGTCGTCCAGTTGGCCGTTCAACCAATCAAAGCATAATATGCTAATGATATGCTAAGGCCACTCCACTGCTCGCTGTGACGTGCACTGACCAACTGGGGCCATTCAGTTGACTGGTCGACCAGTGGCTAGATGTGCACTGACCACCAGGGGGCAGATAGTACCAGTCGACCAGTCACTATGACGGGCACTGACCACCAGGGAGCAAATGCTCCAACCCGTAGGTTAGCTTGCTGCTGGGGTCCGGCTGATCGTGACTGAGTGAGACAGGCCGGACATGCCTGGGAGCCCTCCTGCGGTCCCTCCCCAGCTAGCCAATCTCCTGTGTCCCTCCCCAGCCTCAATCATGCACCGGTGGGGTCCCTCAGCCTGGCCTGCACCCTCTCACAATCCAGGACCCTTTGGGGGATGTCAGAGAGCCGGTTTCGGCCCAATGGCGGAACAACTGGTCGCTATGATGTGCACTGACCACCAGGGGGAAGATGCTCAACTCAGGAGCTGCCCCCTGGTGGTCAGTGTGCTCCCACAGGGGGAGCGCTGATCAGCCAGAAGCTGGGCTCATGGCTGGCAAGCACAGCGGCAGTGGTGGGAGCCTCTCCCACCTCCATGGCAGCGCTAAGGATGTCTGACTGACAGCTTAGGCCGTGGGGATCGGGCCTAAGCCATCGGTTGGACATCCCCCGAGGGCTCCCAGACTGCGAGAAGGCGCAGGCTGGGTTGAGGAACCTCCTCTCCCCCAAGTGCATGGATTTCGTGCACCGGGTCTCTAGTAGGTATTATAAGGCACAGGGATCTGTGGACTCCCAGAGTAGGGGCCAGGTGGCATTCATTCATGGTGTTCTCTTGATAGTCACTTAGCCAAGAGCTCAAAGGCCTGTATAAGTTAGCCTGAACATAATCTTAGAAACTGCTGAGATATAGGCTTATAGTTGTAGGTTTCTGTTACCCATGTGCTAGTCACATGGCTTGTGGGATTGTTGTCCATGATTAACTGTTCTTGTGGTAGGAGTTAGAAACACTTTTTACTATGTAATGTGTACTCTGTTCAGAATAATGTTTAATTATATTCTCTTATTAGATCCTTTCTAACCTCTTTGCTGCTAAGGATACTACCTAATTACCTTTGTTTGGTTACATAAATATCCTGTGCCAAGAGATTATCTTTAATTGTCTGATAATTCTGTGCCCTTTTTCTGACTGGAGGGAAAAGTTAAAGATTCAGGGCATTGGGTAGAGATGAATCAGTCCCTTGGATGAATTTTCTTATATCCTTGAGTTTATAATAGGTCTAATTCTGTTACTTGGCAAACATAGGGAACCTCTGTTCAAAAGACTAAGTTTAGTCCCATTGGCCCACTTTTTAAATATATTTTTATTGATTTCAGAGAGGGAGAGAGAGATAGAAACATCAATGATGAGAGAGAATCATTGATTGGCTACTTCCTGCAGGCCCCCTAAGGCCGACTCTCTATCCACTGAACCAACTTTTTAAAAGTTGAAGTATTAATAGATACACCACTGCAATAAATCCAGTTATGGAAAGGAAGTTTTATAGTTCATTTGCATTTAATATGATAATTGATCAGAATGTGTTTAAAACTCATTAAGTCATTTACTTTAATTAGTTTGGCCTCACAGGGCTTTTGACTTTTTAATTTTTATTTTCTTAAAGAAACCAAACTGTGAAGTATCTAGGAGGTTTCTTATTTCCTGAGGATTGGTAAGCAAAAGATTTATCTTGCCACATATTACATTAGGATGTGGTGACTGAATCAGAGCCTTGAATTACTCTGGAAGTCAAGTTAAGGGTACAGCTTTTTATTTTTATGTTGATTGATGCTCTTATTGCAGAGCAGACCCAGCCAAGTATATTTATTTTTGATGCTGTTACTTTTGATGCAGTATACCTTTGAGTAATTTGATAAAATATGATTTGGTAATACTGAGAATCTTTTGAAGATGAAGCTCATTTTATTAAACTCAATTTTGTTAAGCTCTTTTCTTGTTCCAACTAATGATCTTTAGAAATTTATTTATTTATTTATTTAAAAATATATTTTATTGATATTTCACAGAGAGGAAGGGAGAGGGATAGAGAGTTAGAAACATCGATGAGAGAGAAACATTGATCAGCTGCCTCCTGCACACCTCCCACTGGGGATGTGCCCACAACCAAGGTACATGCCCTTGACTGGAATCGAACCCGGGACCTTTCAGTCCGCAGGCCGACACTCCATCCAGAGCCAAACAGGTTTCGGCTAGAAATTTATTTACTCATTAATTCTGTTGAATAAAAAATTCCTGTGGAATAAATGTTGCCCTACCCCTTCTATCAATATTTGTTTGCATAGAAATGAAAGATTATTATAAAAATTGAGTAAATAAGCAAAAAATCTAGCCTTTTATGTAAATGACAATATTGGCACTATTAGATGGAGGTGCCCAGGAGAAGATAAACTGAATACTGTCTTGGAGTCACAGTCTGACTTTAGATTTTCTGAGTGTTTTAAAAGGGTCCCTTCTGAGGATACCAGTGGGCCATATGGTTTGGACAATCTAAGAAACTGGTTCAGGCTCAGAAGGTATTGTCAGTTTAAAAAGCCAGAACAAAAGTGATTGATGGTGATGACAGTCTTTGAGGGTCTGGCTCAGTTAGTACCATTTTAATTGTGTTCTTTGGCACAGAGTAGTCATCTGGAATCTTTGTCCTAGGGCAGTGGTCGGCAAACTGCGGCTCGCGAGCCACATGCGGCTCTTTGGCCCCTTGAGTGTGGCTCTTCCACAAAATACCACAGCCTGGGCTAGTCTATTTTGAAGAAGTGGCGTTAGAAGAAGTTTAAGTTTAAAAAATTTGGCTCTCAAAAGAAATTTCAATTGTTGTACTGTTGATATTTGGCTCTGTTGACTAATGAGTTTGCCGACCACTGTAGGGATTCCCTTTACTTCTTTCATGTGTTAGGTCTCCTATTTCCTGTATTTCAAGTCTTCTACTTTCTTGGGTTGATCGCTTATTTTGGTGGATCATATACTACAATAGCTTCCTGAGGTACATGGAGATAAATTTTTTGAAAGCTTAACTATCTAAAAATGTCTATTCTGAACTTACATTTGATTGATAGTTTGGTTGGGTATATAGAATTCTAGGTTGGAAATTATTTTTCTTCAGATTTTAAAGGCCTTGTTCCATTGCCATCTAGCTTTTGGTTTATTGTAAAAAAATTCAAAGCTTGCCTGATTCCTTTGTATATGATCACTTTTCCTCTCTGTCGAATGTTGTAAATTTTCTTTGTATTCCAAGTGTTTTGAAATGTCACCGTGATATGCCTTTGTGTGATCTATTTTTGTCCTTTGTGTTAGACGCTCATTCTTTACTACTGGGAACTATTCTTGAATTATTTCTTGATAATTTGCTCCTCTGTTTTTTCCTATTATTTGGATATTGTACCTCCCAAACTGATCTAATTTTCTTATCTTTTTTCTCAATTTTCCATTTTTTTGCTCTACTTTTTAAGGGGATTCCTCAATTCTTTCTTCCTATCCTCTATTGAGCTTCCTCTTGAGTTTCTGTTCTCGTATCTTCATCTTCTAAGGGTTCTTTTTCCTCTGAATGTTTCTTTCTTTTTAAAATTTTTTATTATTTTTTTTATTGTTTAAAGTATTACATATAGTAGTACATATATCTACTTTTTTATCCCCATTGTGAATGTTTCTTTTTAAAATGGCATTGTGTTCTTTTGTGGATATTAATGTTTTTTTAAATTTTTTCTTCTCGTATAATATTTATATGATAAGTTGTTTTTTTTTCTTTTCCCTCTTATATTAGTAGATTTCCTCAAATGTCTGAATCCTGAGTTTTGTCTGCTAATATTTAAAAATGAGGGACTAAAGAACTGATTGGAAGATCTGGATGGCTAGGGCTTGTTGTCTGTATTCTTTACTGTAAGACAACCTGGACCAATAGAAATATACATTTATAGCACATCTCAATTTGGATGCTAAATTTTCATAAAAAAAATATTTGATGGGCCTGGCCAGGGGGGGTCAGTGGTTGAGTGTTTACCTATGAGCCTGGAGGTCACCGTTTGATTCCCGATTAGAGCACATGCCTGGATTACAGGCTCGATACTCAGAAGGAAAAGTGCAGGAGGCAGCCTGTCGATGATTCTCTCTCGTCGTTGATATTTCTCTCCCTCCCTTGCCTTTCCTCTCTGGAATCAATTAAAAAAAATACTTGATGTGTATTTAGATTTCATAAAATTTACAAGTGAAAAGTAGATTCACATACTAAGGGTGTTCTGAATATACTTAAATTTAACATTAACTTATTAGTTTTTAAATTTAAATTTTGTTAAAATTAAAAAAAAAATAAAAATTACTTCCTCAGTCACACTAGCCACATTAGAAGTGCTCAGTAGTGACATGTGGCTGGTGGCTACCATATTGGACCACAGAGCTCTACGGTGACCTACTTAGACTATATCAGTAGCTTTAGGTCATTTTTCAATTCCCCAGAGAAGACTCTTCCAACCCTCTGCCTTAAGGGTAAGAGCCAGCTGCTGGGGGTTTGAGAAACTAGAAGGGGGAAAGTGCTGGGTGTCTTAGTATATAGTATGCGTAGATTAACTTAATATTTTTTAAAAATATTTTATTGATTTTTATAGAGAGGAAGGGAGAGGGATAGAGAGTTAGAAACATCGATGAGAGAGAAACATCGATCAGCTGCCTCCTGCACACCCCCCACTGGGGATGTGCCCGCAACCAAGGTACATGCCCTTGACTGGAATCGAACCCAGGACCCTTCAGTCCGCAGGCCGACCCTCTATCCACTGAGCCAAACCGGTTAGGGCTTAATATTTTTTTAAATATAGGATCCTATCCACAACTATGCCTGGCATCCCCCAATCTAGAGACCCTCTGTTTTAACCTCTTCTAAGAATAAACTTCCAGACTTCTGCTGAAGTAACAGAGGACAGTCTCCCAATATCATGTTGTGGGGGTAAGGGGCAGGAAGATCTACAGATCTGCTTCTTAAACAGCTCTCAACCAATCTTATTTTTACCTACTGTCCCCCCTCCACCCCATATTTCTGTAGATATCTGTTGCCGCTAATTCATGAGCCTTTTGTGGTTTCTTAAGTATACTTTGGATTGGTTATTGGCTTTTCCTACTTCTGGTTACGACTCATGTTTTTTTGTTTTGTTTTTAATTCTCATGTGAGGATATATCTATTGATTTTTAGAGAGAGAGGAAAGGGGAAAAAGAGAGAAAAACATCAATGTAAGAGAGAAACATTGATCAGTTGCCTCCCATATGCACCGCAACTGGGGATTGAACCCACAACCCTAGGTATCAAGAATCGAGCCTGCAACCTTTTGGTGTATGGGATGATGCTTCAACTAATCGAGCCACTCAGCCAGGGCAGGACTTGGCTTTCTTAGGTGTATTGGGTTTACCACTAGTCCTTCCATTTATTCCCCTGCTTCAAAATTTGGTTACAATTGGGCTTTTCTTATTCTTTCCAACCTTGTAACCTCCTTCCTTCCAGCATTGTTTTCTTTCTAAAAATTTCTTTTCTATAGATTTAGAAGAGTTTCAAGAAGGGGAAAAATTAAATGTTTTGATTCAGTGTACCATCTTTTACCTGGAAGTTTCTATTAATCTGTTTTCATGAGCAGATTTTTTTTTTAAATATATTTTATTGATTTTTTACAGAGAGGAAAGGGAGAGGATAGATAGCTAGAAACATCGATGAGAGAGATACATCGATCAGCTGCCTCCTGCACACCCCCCACTGGGGATGTGCCCGCAACCAAGGTACATGCCCTTGACCGGAATCGAACCCGGGACCCTTCAGTCCGCAGGCCGACGCTCTCTCCACTGAGCCAAACCGGTTCCGGCATGAGCAGATTTTGATATTAAAAAATCTTATTCAGTATTTATATATCCTTTAGTATCTATATTTTTAGTTAAGTTTTAGTGGAAAACTCAGTAGGAGGGACAGGAAGATGAAGTATTTAGTGCAGACAGGCTAGGAGAGTTAAGGGGTTGGATTGGGGGCAGAAAAGAATTGACAGTCAGCAAGGTCAGTGGTGAGAGTGGAAGCGTTTAGAGGTAGGTTGAAATTATTAGCGTTCTTATTAAAAAGCTTTTTTTTAAAAAGAGATTTTTAAAATTGATTTTGAGAGAAAGAGGAAAGGAGAAAGAAAGAAACATCAATGTGAGAGCGAAACATTGATCCGGCTACCTCCTGCATGCCCCCACTGGGGATCAAGCCCGAAACCCAGGCCTGTACCCTGACCAGGAATTGAACCAGCAACCTTTCAATGCCCAACCAACTGAGCACACCGGCCAGGGCAGTTCTTTTTACTTTTCATAATCTAGGAACCTCTTGTTTGGTATCTCAGAGAATCCACAAAACAACTAATGATACAACTTTTTAAAACCTACTGTTTGCAACCAGTATACATAGGATCTCTAAGGAAAATACACAACATTATATAAATAAACCATACACCCTCAATATACTCTAGCAGAAAGTTCCATTTCCATAATTGAATTGGGCTTGCTGTTCAGGTGTTACATGGGGTTCTGAAACAGAATTTTGTTTAGCCTGTGATTCTTTTTGCTGGTAGTTGCTGCCCTCTCTTGGACTAGTTGGAGAAATGCAGCTTTTATCCTGCATGGATCATTTTTTGCTCTCCTTACTCAAACTGAGAACTAAAACATGGATACTTTTTTTAAAGAATTAAATCTGTTTTTGATGGTGCACCAAGGGAAACTGTTATCTTCCTTCTTATGAAAATATGTTTACTTTTGTATCTAAAGGCAAGAGTTAGTGGGCATTAAATGGAACAAGGCAGGAGAATTGGGAATACAGTGATTTGGGCTTTGGAATCTGGAGACTGGAGTTCCTACCTAGCTTGCCCCTAATCATGTGATCTCAGTGATTTACTCCACCTGTCTGAGCTTCAGTTTCTTCACTGATACAGTGAAGAGGAGGAATATATTTGAGGGCTTCTCCAGGGATTGTTATTTTAGGCAAGCAGCCCCAGGTTATGTTATTTGTTCATAGAAGATTTAATGACTAAGTCTCAGGCTCTGCCCTGAAGGAACTGATTTTGGAAAAAGATAGAGGAGGCAGACAATCAAAAGACAATTGTAATCCTCTACTAGTGCTGTATGACAAACAAGTACCTATTACTATGGAAACACAAGGAACAGTACCTGTCCAGTTAGAGGAGGTGTCATCCTGTAGAGCATCTCGGAGTTAGCCTTGAAGGCACAGTCTAGGCTGAGGGAAGCAGCAGCCTGGGGAAAGTCGGTGGTGAGACAGCATGATCTGTTTGGAACCTGTGGCTGGTTCAAGATGCCCAGAAGAGTTTGAGGTGGAGGGTTTGTTGAGAGATGAGTCGAGGGAAAGAATCCAGAAATGTTATATGCCTTGCTAAGGAATTTGGATTTTGATGTGAGGGCAGTGGGGAGTTATTGAAGGGTTTTAAGTGGGGAATAACATGGACAGTTTGGCATTTTAGAAAGATTACTCTTGAATATATAATATGGAGAATGGAGTTGGTGTGGTGCATCCTGCTATATATGTGCAAGTTTCTACAGAGTAGATATATAAAAATCAATTGGTTGAGGTGTAGTATATTAAGTTTACTAGATAATGCCCATACTATTTTCCAAAGTGGCCATAGCAATTTACATTACCAACAATGTGTGAGAGCTTCCGCTGCTCTGTGACCTGACAGACATGAAATTTTTTTCCAATCTTGGTGAGTGCAAAATGATATCTCATTGTAGTTTTAGTTTGCATTTCCTTGTTTATCAATAAAATTGTGCATGTTTCATAGGTTTATTGTTTAGTGGATTCAGAGTCCTTTCAGGTCTCCATCTCTTTCTTTTTTCTTCAATGATCCATATGTTAGTGATCTTAAAATTTGCCTTTTTGCCTCTTAAGAGAACGTGCTAAGGAATAGTTGGGCAGAAATCTTCTAGCTTGTGGGAAGTCACTTAGATCCTTTCAAGGAATTTTTTCTTCTTTTTTCTCCCAACTCATCTGGTATTTGGGAAGTTTCCTGGCATTTCACTGATCTCTCTTCTCCCTCCTTTTTCCCATTTCCTAGACTCTGAAGCGACTCATGGCAGATGAGGTAAGGAAATATTCAGCATGTGCATGTTCTAGCTCATTTTCTACATTGCGATATTTACCAGTTACTATAACTTTGGTTTTCTATGACTTGTAAGTGGTATAAGTTCTGCTCTCAGAGCATCCCAAAGTGTTTTCCTAACTCTTTGCTCTGTGTTTGGCTCATTGCATGCATTTCCCTGGCACACTCATTGGCTTCCAAGGTTACTAATTTCTTTTTTATATATATATAAAATTGATTTCAGAGAGTAAGGGAGAGGGAGAGATAGAAGCATCAGTGACAAGAGAAATTTATCAATCAGCTGCCTCCTGCACGCCCCCTACTAGGGATGGAGCCCACAACCCAGGCATGTGCTCTGACCATGACCTCCTGGTTCATGGGTCTGATGCTCAACCACTGGCCCACACTGGCTGGGCTCACTTTCCTTAAACTCCAAGCAAACTTGCAGTCTGGATGCCACTCATATCACTTGAAGCTCCATAATGCTTGCAGATACTTGCTACTATTATTTTTAAACAGGTAAAGCTGACAAGCTGCAGCTTATCAGTGACTTTTTTATTTGAGCAACTCTACTTGAGGTTTGAGGAATGGTTCATGAGTATTATGTTGTCAGAAAGGTGGCATATATACCCCTGAAGTACATTGTATTCTTTGCAAGGGGATTTTGAAGAATATGTATTAAACTTTTGCTGCCTACATAAAACAAGTGCTACGGCATGTACAGAAGAAAGAAAAAGGAATGGTTTCTGGTTTTAAGGCAGGGGTGGGGAACCTTTTTTCTGCTAAGGGCCATATGAATATTTATAACATCATTCTCGGACCATACAAAATTATCAACTTAAAAATTAGCCTGCTGTGTTTGGTCAGACATTTAATTAACTCACCCCTAATGCCTTGGCGCAGGGCCAGACCAAATTATTTCGAGGGCTTTATATGGCCTGCAGGCTGAACATTCCCCACTCCTGTTTTAAGGCTCATTTATTGTCTGTGACTTACATCTATTAAAATCTAAGGCAGTGGCCGAAACCGGTTTGGCTCAGTGGATAGAGCGTCGGCCTGCGGACTGAAGGGTCCCGGGTTCGATTCCGGTCAAGGGCATGTACCTTGGTTGCGGGCACATCCCCAGTGGGAGGTGTGCAGGAGGCAGCTGATCGATGTTTCTCTCTCATCGATGTTTCTAGCTCTCTATCCCTCTCCCTTCCTCTCTGTAAAAAACCAATAAAATATATTTTTTTAAAAAAATCTAAGGCAGTGGTTCTCAACCTTTCTAATGCCGCGACCCTTTAATACAGTTCCTCATGTTGTGGTGACCCCCAACCATAAAATTATTTTCGTTGCTACTTCATAACTGTAATTTTGCTACTGTTATGAATCGTAATGTAAATATCTGTGTTTTCCGATGATCTTAGACTCTACAGCAGCGGTTCTCAACCTGTGGGTTGCGACCCGAGAACCGCTAGCAGGGTCGCCTAAGACCATCGGAAAACACAGATATTTACATTACGATTCATAACAGTAGCAAAATTACAGTTATGAAGTAGCAACAAAAATAATTTTATGGTTGGGGATCACCACAACATGAGGAACTGTATGTATTAAAGGGTCGCGGCATTAGAAAGGTTGAGAACCACCGATCTATGGTCATGGTTACCTCTGGAAGGGAAAGATCCTCTGAGGGCTTGGCCAGATTTATTATTGGATAGCTAGAGGGAAACAAAGGGCATTTTATTGAGATAGCTCAGTACATGAAATGCTTTCAGTTCTGTGCTACTAGAAATGGCACGGAGCTCAAGAACAAAGTTTTCTCTTTTTAGAGAGGTTCCCAAATCTTAATACTCCAGTCCTTTTGTTTTTGTGTAAAGATGAGAGTACAGAGTCAGTATACTAAATTAGATATTAGATATGAAGAAGACTGTTTTTTTAATACCAGAAGAATCTTGGACTAACCACAAACCAGAGGAATCATGTGTAGAAGAGGCTAATTAATGTGTATGTGAAAATGGATGCTGCTAATACTTTTTTCTCTTTCTCAGCTGGAGAGATTTACCAGCATGAGAATTAAGAAGGAGAAGGAAAAGCCCAATTCTGCTCATAGAAATTCATCATACGGGGATGATCCCACAGCACAGTCATTGCAAGATATTTCAGATGAGCAAGTTTTAATACTTTTTGAACAGATGCTGGTAAGTTTCCCACCCCAAAATGTTGTTTCTTTTTGATAATGAATTTGGGCATAGTGGGCCTTTTTTTATGCACATTCCCTCTAACTATTCCTTAATTACAATGTATTCCAGGCTTAACAGGGAACTTCTTAATAACAGTCCCATTAATGAAGGGACTAAATATATAAGTAGCAGTATATAAGATTTGAATCTATGAGTTAGGCTTGGAAATGTCTGATCATTGACCACCTTGTTAATGTTTTTCTGCCCAGCAACACTTTAGCCACAAAGACATAGGGGAGTGGATCAATTCATGTGGTAGTATAGAGACTTTGGGTTAGCCAGAGTAGATAAAGTGTTGAAACATTCACAGTGAACTCTGTACAAAGAAGAAACTGAGGAATGGAAAGGCATCATTTGCCCAAGGTCTTCTATTTAATGGTGAATCTAGAAAGAGAATTCTGATGCTATAATCACTAGGAAGACCTTTAAAGCCTGTGACTGAAGTCAGTTAAGTAATGACGTATACATGGATGTGGCTTACTTTGCTGTTCTTAGTGAGGAACACTGAGTGGGGAGGACACTCAGTGAATGTACATTAGTGATAAGTCTGGGAAAGTTTTGAGTACGTGCTTTTAAGATTTCATAAGACTCGTATAATGCCTGCATATATGATCTCAGATTCAAATAGAGACTAGTGCAGGCCTCACTTAATTAAAAGCATGAGCTTAAAATCCTTAAGATAGGACCTGGGATATAGTAAATACTCAACCAGTACTTTTATTATTTTTTACTGAAGCTTTTCATCTCTTAGTGATCCACGTACATTAAGAGTCTGAGTGTGATCTATTGAGACAGTCTCCTTGCTGGATTACAAATTTAGATGTCTTTAGGGCCAGGGAAGTAGCATAAATAAGTTAAACAGGCTAGATAGAAGATGATAATGAGGACTGTGGTAAAATGAAGAAAGACTTTTGACATTTTTGTTAGTTCCTATAGGTTTTGTAGCATTCCAGTTGGGAATACTGGTTTAGTAGTGGCAGATATTCTATTTTTCAGAAGAAGCTAGAAATTTGTAATAACCCCCCCCCCCCCCACCACCACCACCACAATAATTCTTTACTAGCATAAAATAATATAGCTAACATCCAGAATTCCCCAATTAGGTCATTTAAAAAAATACTTTTTTCATTCAAATCACAATTCCATATAAGGTCCAATGTACCTCCTATCCCCTTAAGTTTCATTTAATCTATAGGTTTTCTATAGAAACAGTTTGACTTGTAGAGTTTCTCCCACAATCTGAAATTTGATGATTACATTCCTTGATGCTAGAAATCCATATTTTTATTTGAAGTTTCCCAAATTTAAAATGTTGGGCTAGCCAAGCAAAACATACTTTATTTTTGGGTCTAATTCAATGTGAAGGCCATTAGTTGGCAACTTCTGTGTTCAATTTAGCTGTAAAATGAGGGAAAAAGCACCAGGAATTGAGTCAGAAAATGTCAAATTAATACTGCTATTTGGGAGCAGTGACCCCCCCCTTCACACACACACAAACACACCAAGAAAAAATAGATTATATCTATTGTTCCCCTGTGTTTGCCTCATTTCAAATAATATTCTGGACTTTTTAGGGTTAAACTTGTGCTCACTGAGATGCTGGGCTCAAACACATGGTTATACATGTCATAGGTTCAAGTAGAGCCTTTCCCTCATAGCACACTGCAGGCTGTCTGCTGAGGGGCTTTTTCAGTTTCCAGTGGACTGTGTGAAGTGGGGATAATGGGTGTTTAGGCTCTAGAGTGCTGCAGAATTGGCTGGTGTCGATTTTGCTATTGTTTGAATGATGTCAGTTACTCAGTACTTCAGTCTGAAGAGATTATTAAGGTCCATCTAAGTGCAAAAAAAGTGTGTGCTTTTCGTTCAATATAGTACAAATAAAATTTTCATTTAATATTGAGTCCATTATTAGTAGTAAAATGTTAAGTGTATCTATAATAATAAAAGCGTAATATGCTAATTATACCAGATGTCCTTCTGGACGACCTTCCGGACGAAGCTAGGGCTGTGAGCCAAGGTGGCCGCTGCGGCCGGCAGGGGCTAAGGCAGAGGCAACTTCTGTAGCACCACAGTGGCGGTGGGGGCCGAGCCCCTTGCACAGATTTCGTGCATCAGGCCTCTAGTATGTATAAAAATGTCTACAAGGATTTATACTAAAATATTAACCACATCTGTCCCTGAGGAATGTTCATCATCTGTAATGGCTGAGATCTCTAGGGATCAGGAAAATTTATTTATTCAATAAGCATTTAATGTGTTCAACTCTTCACTAAGTATACAAAATATTAAACACTGAAAACTAGTAAGGAAGTTAAGGCAATTTTGTTTTTTCCCCTTTTCCTTTACTAGGTGGATATGAACCTGAATGAGGAGAAACAGCAGCCTTTGAGAGAGAAGGACATTATTATCAAGAGGGAGATGGTGTCCCAATACTTGCACACCTCCAAGGCTGTGAGTTCTGGGGCAGGTACCCCATGACACACTTGGCCCTTATCTTGGACCTGTTTGTTTTGCCAATTTCCTAGAACATTTTATGTCTGTATCAGTTCTGTTTCATTCTGTTATACAAGCCTACTTGTTTTGTACTTTCACTTAAGTTATCATTCTCACATACTTTTTGTCTGATTCAATTTTCATGAAGTGTATATGGGGAATGGGATGGGAAATTCTGAGTCTCACATAGTTTGGTGGTATGTATGATGGGTATCTGCCTTGATATTATTTAAACTGTATTGACTAACACTAATCCAGTTTATGACTGGGTCCAGGGTTTACTAATCTCTCTCTATGCTCCTGTCTAGGGCATGAGTCAAAAGGAGAGCTCTCGGTCTGCCATGA